>NW_024070187.1:1240877-1745739 GCF_014754425.2 Oryx dammah
TAAATTTTATGAATCCTTACAGTAAATTTTATGAATCCTTACAGTAAATTTTATGAATCCATGATTTTTTCCTTTAAATAAAAGACTTAAAGCTGTGTTAGTATAGTTTGTGTTCCAACAACTCTTATATTATTAATTGTTACTGAAGTCTTATATAAAATGTGAAAATATTATTTTCTGTAGTATTAGTTTTATATCAAGGTCTGGTTTTGTAGTGTTTGGTTTCAGAGTCTTAAAATGACTCTGGGAGTGTTCCTTCCTTTACAGTCTTTTGGAAAAGTTTGAGAAGGATAGTATTAGCTCTTCTTTATATTTTCATAAATATATATTTATATAAGTATTTTGTTTGTAAAATTCTTTACATATTTATATATTATTTATATATTTGGTAAAATATTCTGCCTGTAAATGCAGGAGATGCCAATTCAATACTTCGGTCGGGAAAATCTCCTGGAAGAGGAAATGACAATCCACTCCAGTACTCATGCCTAGAGAATCCCATGGACAGAGGACCCTGTTGGTCTAAAGTCCATGGGGTTGTAAAGATTTAGATACAACTAGTGACTGAGCATGCACACACACATATATTTGGTAGAATGCCCACGTGAAGCCATTCCATGCTGGGCTTCTGTTTGTTTTGAATTTTTATTATTATAAATCAATTTCACTACTAAGGCTGTTCATATAGATATAGAGAACAAAGTGGTGGCAGCAGTGGGAGGAGGGAAGGGGAAGACAAGATGGGGGTGAAGGATCAAGAGATGCAAGCTACGATGCATAAAATAAATAATCAACTGGATGTACAGCACAAAAGAGTATAGCTATTTAAAAATAAGACATCAAGTATGAAATAGCAATACAGCCATAGAATGAAAATCATGCTTACTGATATGTAATATACATGCACTTGAAACAAAAATCTTTGTAATTGAATATATAGGGTTTGGCTTTGTTGTTGTTAATATTATTAGCACATTAGGAATAATGAGGGAGGAAAATGTATTAGCCTTCAATTAAAAATGCATCTTATTTTGGAACTTTTAAAGTTAAAGTGCATTTGTTTTTTCACTGATCTCATGAAGTAATTTCTGGACAAAATGCCAGGAACATTGAGTAGATAGTTTTGTTTTTGAAAAAATAGGAATAATATCTTTAGAGGATCAGATTTGGCTTATTTACATATTCCAATGAACATATTATTAAATTTAGTAGTACAGTATATTGTAGGACTTCCCTGGTGGCTCAGTGGTAAAGAATTTGCCGGCCAATGCAAGAGATGTGAGTTTGATCCCTGAGTCAGGAATTCACAGAAGAAGGAAATGGCAGCTCATTCCAGTATTTTTGCCCGGGAAATCACATGGACAGAGGGGACTGACAGGCCACAGTTCACAGGGTCACAAAAGAGTCAGACATGACTTAGCAACCAAACAACACACAGCACAGTATATTGTGACCTTTATTTTTTAATCTAGTTGATTGCAGAAACAAATAAATATTAGGGAATGCATAACAATTGCTTTAAAATTGAGACATCCCGATTAGTGTTTCTTACTTTTTCAACAAATGTTCTTCTGAACGTGGTAAATACTGAGCAATTTATCAATCCCAGGAGCCAATGTAAAATATATTACTGAATTACTTAAAAGTCATTATTTATTTATTCTTCTTCTGTTTATTTTCCTTCTTGACATATAAAATAATTACTTTGTGTATGGAAATTCAGGTTGCGTGTCAGAATCAGCTTGAGAATTTTTTGGCACCTTTGATAAATGTGAAGGGAAAATTATGAAACGCACAAAAACAATTTCTAAGAGAATTGTTACAATCATTTTTATACAACAATCATTGTCACCATCACCATTGTCATCATTATGCAATCATTACTAGATAGACATTCAAAAAGCTTTAAGGATGGGACATTTACTCTCACAATGCATCTTGGGATAGATGGATATTAAATGCAGCTGCAGAAGCTTCAAGATGGGAGAGACTTGCTAAAGGTCACACACACACACAAATTAATTGCAGAGTTAGAGATAGAAATTTCATTACTCATGAAATGACATTACTAGGTCAAGTATATTGGTCACTAAACAACCTTATTGTTCCACCAGTGTTTAGTGAAAAAAGTGTATGCTCTGATTTGATGTATGGGACAGTATTACAGACATAGTGTAAGTCAATTGTTTATTTAGCTAGGGCTTGAACTTTGTATAACTTTAAGCAAATCACTTTAATTTCTAGATCTTTAAGAGTATGATATTACTCACTAATGATGTCCCATGTTTACTGAGTGTGGATTATTATGGGATATTGTGAATAGATTATACTTTTCAATATGACCTCAATAGCATCTCACACTGTATGTACTTATGCTATGAGACTTTTTCACCCCCCATCAAAGATAGGGGTGTAATAATTCTCCACTGACATCTAGGCTGGTCTTTGTTACTTACCTGTAACAAATAGAACACACCAAGAGAAATGATGCATGCATTCTGAGGCCCAGATCAGAACCTTGGGACCCATTTTGCCTTGGTCTGTTAAAGCACTCACTTTTCTTCCTCTCAAATTCATCCCCTTTGGGACTCCCAACTCATCCTGAGATTCTCTTCTCCCTGAAAGGCTACATGAAGCATTTACAACCTGAGCTCAGCCTGTACATCATTCCAGCATTGATGCCAGACTTCATTAGAGAAGGAACCTACAAATGATACTAGATACTGGCTCTTTGAGTCTTCTGAGATCCCAGGAAGCTCAGATTAGATAAAAACCATCTGCACTGCACACTGTTCAGATTCCTGACCTACAAATATAGAAGCAAAATAAAATGGTTGTTGTCTATTCTACTAAGTTTTGGGAATTTGCTATGCAGAAATAGATGATGTGAAAAAATGATAAAAAATAAATTTTGGACAGAGTAAAAATGGTTGTAACTATCTCTTGAGATCTCTGCTGCAGCAGGTAGCTTTTGATAGTGTAAGTGTAGAGACAGGTAACAGTGTCATCACCACCAGGCGTGTTGCTATTCTTTTGCATGAGACATCCTATCCCTGGATGTCAGCAGCCGGATCAATTGCACATCGTTTCCATGAAATTGGTCATCTCCTTCACACATTCTGCCTGTTTGGATCAACAAAACTAAAAGAATAAGCACTGATCTGTGAAATACCTACAGCAGTGATCTTTGAATTTGGGATATGCCTATACTGATTAACAATCTTCACAGAAACTTAAGAAGATGGAATTCATTTTGATGTAGAAGCAAAGCCTCTTGGAAAACAGCAACTTGGGTAGAAGAGGGGAAGTGCTACCCTTACCCAGAATTCCTCATCAGGCTTTCTATATCTGGTTGTTTCATTCAGTACCCCTCCTGCTAGGGTATAGTCAAGTAATAATAAAAGGGTCAAAATAAACCTCTGAAGAAAACAGCAAGATTCTGACCAATACATACACCATGATTCTATTTTTGTAAAAACCACTTGTGTGTGTATATGTACATGCATGCAAGAAATCTATGTGTGATAGAGTTAAAAATACCCTTTACGGGAATATACTACATTGCCGAGAGTGGGTTATTACCTCTAAAGAGGAAGTTAGAAGAGCTGAGAGAGCAGGTTAGGAAATGAGGATTAAATCTCTTCCTCTACCGCTCTGTCTTTCCCACACTCTGTCTCTTCCTCTCTTCCACCCTCCCTACCTTCCCCTCTTGTGCTGGATATGGCAGAACAAAGGCATAATAATGTAGATCTCCTAGACTAGGGGACCTCTTAGATTTTTGCTGTTGAAGACTCGGTCTCCTAGCAGACATGTATGTTGCACGTTTGATCAGACATCCATTGCATGTCACTGAAGATGCCCTTGGAAACTGGTATGAAGTCAGCCAGGTCCATGTAGCCTCCAGTAGACTTACTGAGGTGCAACGTGACAGCCTTTCACCTTGAGCCCCAGCTGCCTACCTGTTTTCCCTGCCCAAGGGCTGCTTTGTTGACTTCAAAGTATGGAGTGCTTAGCACATGTGCACACAAAACTCAGAAGTATGAGGAACTTAACAGTCCTTCACAGACTTTTGACTAGTGAAAAAGGGAAGCAGTGGGTAACTATCTCCATCCCCTTCTGCCAAAAGATTTATGGACTGCTATAAGATTTAATTTTGGTTTCAAATTAGGAGGACTCGCTGGCAAGATAGCCACTCTAAGTAAGAAATAAGGAAGTTCGTTGTATTAATAGTAAGTTGTACTATCAGGATCAAGTAATATAATGAGATAATTATATATATAATTATATATATATAATTCACCAAGTTGGGGAAACAGTTCTACACAAGTAGTTTAGCAAGAAACAAATGTATATATCATCAAAATGTGGAGAAACTTACATTCAGATCCAAATTGGAGTCTCCAATTAAAAGATACACAGGAAATATAACAAGAAATGAAATATACATTACCAAATTGGGGAAACACTTACATCCAGATTCAAGCAATGCTGGAAGGTCCCTCGAACAACAATCTGGAGTTCCCAATTGGGAAGTCCCAGGTAACGTGTCCACCCCACAAGTGAGACCTGAGAGTGCCATCCAAAGAAGTCTGGCTTTTATTGCCAAGACACCAGCTGATAATCATCAGCTTACATGCAAAGATGCAGCTCTGGTTATTATGTTAAATGATTGTGCCTCTAGTTGTAAGTCTCAGAATGTTTGCTTATCCCTAGGAACTGGCCAGATTCCCAAGGGCCAGGAAGCTTCATGACTTACTCTCTTCCTTTGACTTATTCTCTTGATTATCTGTTGGATCCCAAGACCTACATTTCTGCTGGTCAACAGCTTGGCATGTAACTCCTGTCAGGGTCTCTGTTCAAAGGCCTGTTGCTGCCCCTGAAGTCTGAACAAGACTCTTCCATTAATTTCCCCAATGCTACCCCCACCCCTTGCCCCATAGATCAATACTCTTAGATGAAGTTTCTGTGGTTACCCAGAAGGCAATTCTATGAGATTTCAGTCATATTACTTTAGCCAGTTTGATAAAGAACCCTCACGTTATCTTTTCTTCCTGTCTGATTTCACTCTCATTGTCCTGAGCTGGTGTTGCCTGGGATTGCATTTCTTTAAAGTTAGTAGCATATTAATCTATGCTTCAAATTCTGCTTTTTTCTAAACCCCAAATAAAATACATAGAAAAAAGAAATTTCTAAATTTTAGGTCTCTTTTCAAAATCTCAAATACCTATTATCTTGACAAACTATTGTCAAAAAATTAAAACTGTGGCCAAATATTAATCAATCTAAAGCTTGAACATATGCCATAAATGTGTTCTGAGTGACCACTGTGCAAAAAATATTAATTGAAAAAAGTGAAAATTAAAGTTTCACTCCAGTGGAAGTTATTTCTTGGTAGAGTAATTGGTGGGAACTATGGTAACATGAAACAACTGACAGGTTCTAAACTGGAAAAGGAGTGTCACAAGACTGTCTATTGTCACCCTATTTTTTAAATTATATGCAGAGTACATCATGCAAAATACTGGGCTGGATAAATCACAATCTGGAATCAAGATTGTCGGGAGAAATATCAGCAACCTCAGATATGCTGACGATACTAACCTAATGGCAGAAAGTGAAGAGGAACTAACAAGACTCTTGATGAGAGTGAAAGAAGAAAGTGAAAAAGCTGGCTTAAAACTCAATATTCAAAAAAACTAAGATCATAGCAACCAATCAGATCATTTCACAACACACAGAAGGAGGAAAAGTGAAAGCAATGACAGATTTTATTTTCTTGGGCTCCAAAATCACTGCAGATTGTGACTATAGCCATGAAATTAAGAGATGTTTGGAAGAAAAGCTATGATAAATCTAAACAGCATATTTAAAAGCGGAGATGTCACTTTGGCAACAAAAGTCCATATATTCAAAGCTATGGTTTTTCCAGTAGTCATGTACAGATGTGAGAGTTGGACTATAAAGAAGGCTGAATGCTGAAAAATTGATGCTTTTGAATTGTGATGCTAGAGAAGACACTTGAGAGTCCCTTGCACTGAAGAGAGATCAAACCAGTCCATCCTAAAGGAAATCAACACTGAATATTCCCTAGAAGGACTGATTCTGAAGCTCCAATACTTTGGCCCCCTGATATGAAGAGCTGACTCCTTGGAAAAGACCCTGATGCTGGGAAAGACTGAAGGCAAAAGTAGAGGGGGTGGGGCAGAGGATGAGATTGTTGGATAACATAATCGACTCAATAGACATGAATTTGAGCAAACTCTGGGAGATAGTGAAGGAGAGAGGTTCTTGGTGTACTGAAGTGAAGGCCATGGGGTTGCAGAGTAAGACATAACTTATTAAATTAACAATGTAAGAATGGCTAAAGATCACTGATTTCCTCAACAATTAAGAGACATTATGAGGAAGAAAACATAGTTCTTATTAAAAACGAGCACTGGGAGTGATGGGAAAAACCTAAGAAGGAGTGATTACCTGGAAACAAAGTTCAAATGATGCAGGAATGTGAGGTGAGATGAAGAATGAAAAGCCTCCGTTGGAATTGTTTTAAAAGATTTTCCAGGCATCAGTATTTACTGTGCAAAGCCATCTCTAAAATATGGCTAAAATTCTTTCAGAACATTACCAAATACAATAAAAGATAAAATATATTCAAGCTACACCACATGCTGGTACTTTGAGGTTACTTTTAAGGACTTGTTTACTACATATATTTTAATGGAAAACAATCTACAATTTGTGAGTTAAAATGAGCTTGAAGACATTCATTGAAGGGATGGGGATAAAACAACATGGCTGACTGATGGCAAAGCTGGATGGGAGCCTAGATCTCCTGGTTCGTATCCTGTGTGTCCCTTGAGCTTGTACAATCCTTGAAATGTCTGTCTGTCTTACTTGTCCATAAGTTCAGTGTCTGTCTCAATGCTTAGCACTAAAAAGTTATCAATGAACATTTATTGAATTAATAGATAGCTATGACTGCACCATAAATGTTTAAATCAGAAATGCTATATTGCTATATTTAAACTTGTATTTATCAATGCAAGAAGAAATGCTTTCTGTAAAATAATAATATTATTTAATTAATAATGCTTTCTTGCTGTCTACAAGGTCTTCATCAATATAAAATTATTAAGTTCTAGGAAATTGCTAAGGAGGTCAAAGATATGAAGAAAGACAAGACACACACATATATACCTTTAAAAAAAATTCTGTGAGTTTTCAGGCTCACAGGGAAAAAAAGAGAGTCTATTTTAACATCAGTGCTTGCTTTGGATGTCATAGGTTTATAACCATACATGTTGACAGATTCATGATTTAGATGGGTTACCAAAGTCTCTAAGTACAATGCATTTTCAATTTTTTTTCAAAATACTTTTGTACACTCAAAATATGTTTAAATTACTGGTAATGTACTGCTTCCCAATGAAGCAATCTAAACAATGCATAATCCAGAAGGAAAAATCAAAGATGTCAAGGACAGCCTAGTTCTAGTCATGTCATAACACAATTAAGAAGAGGATGGGGAACACGTGTATACCTGTGGAGGATTCATGTTGATGTATGGCAAAACCAATACAATATTGTAAAGTAATTAACCTCCAATTAAAATGAATAAATTTATATTAAAAAATAAATAAAAGCACATATAGCAAGCAATTTAACTTACCTAATCAAAAAGAAAAAAAAGATATCAAACCACATGATTAGATGATCTCTATGGATGCATTTTCTTATGAAACTGAAGTTTTTTACAAGTTCTCAAATACTGAAAAGACTATAATAAAAGAATTAGCTACTGGCAGATTTTGAAATAATGTTTTTAAAACCACAGTACAGCCTCAAGTATTGTTACCAAACCAATCTTGGGTCCACTTGCCTGTGCACAGTAAGGTCAATCTACTGACACAGGGTTATAGTGAAGGAAAGTGCAGCAGTTATTGTAAGGTTTCAGATCAGAAGTCCAGGGCAGCTAATGCTCAAAAAACCTGAACTCCTCAATGGGTTTTAGCAAATTTATTTTAAAATCCAGGTGAGGGTGGGATTTGAAGATCTTTTTTGTCCAGTGTGACAAGCTTGTGCACAATTCTCTAATTAGTTGATCATGAATTAATAGAGCACAGACACAAGGGTTAACATTGCCAATCCTCAGTCCCTAGCAAGTCTAGGGTGTCATGGTTATCAAATGGTTAATTCCTATCTTTAGTGATTTTCACATCTGTAAAATAATTCAGAAATGTGCATCAGACACTTTGATCTGAGTACTTCAGAGAGGAAATAAAGCAAAGGATATAAGGGATGGGTATGTCCCAAGAAGGCCGCATAGAGTCCTACTCAGTTACACTATCTGCATACAGGAAGGAAACAATGTCAGTCAGTTCAGTCTCTCAGTCGTGTCAAACTCTTTGTGACCACATGAACCACAGCACGCAAGGCCTCCCTGTCCATCACCAACACCCAGAGTTTACTCTAACTGATGTCCATCGAGTCAGTGATGCCATCCAGCCATCTCATCCTCTGTTGTCCCCTTCTCCTCCTGCCCCCAATCCCTCCCAGCATCAGGGTCTTTTCCAATGAGTCAGCTTTTCGCATGAGTTGGCCAAAGTATTGGAGTTTCAGATTTCGCATCAGTCCTTCCAAAGAACACCCAGGACTGATTTCCTTTATAATGGACTGGTTGGATCTCTTTGAAGTCCAAGGGATTCTCAAGAGGCTTCTCTAACACCACAGTTCAAAAGCAACAATTCTTTGGTGCTCAGCTTTCTTCACAGTCCAACTCTCACATCCATACTCGACAACTGGAAAAACCATAGCCTTGACTTTATGGAACTTTGTTGGCAAAGTAATGTCTCTGCTTTTTAATATATTATCTAGGTTGGTAATATCTTTCCTTCTAAAGAGTAAGCGTCTTTTAATTTCATGGCTGCAATCACCATCTGCAGTTATTTTGGAGCCCAGAAAAATAAAATCTGACATTGTTTCCACTGTTTCCCCATCTATTTGCCCTGAAGTGAAGGGACCAGATGCTATATTAGTTTTCTGAATGTTGAGTTTTAAGCCAGCTTTTTCACTCTCCTATTTCATTTACATCAAGAGGCTTTTTAGTTCCTCTGCTCTTTCTGCCATAAGGGTGGTGTCATCTGCATATCTGAGATTATTGATATTTCTCCTGGCAAACTTTATTCCAGCTTGCACTTCTTCCAGTCCAGCATTTCTCATGATGTACTCTGCATATAAGTTAAATAAGCAGGGTGACAATATACAGCCTTGATGTACTCCTTTTCCTATTTGGAAACAATCTGTTGTTCCATGTCCAGTTCTAACTGTTGCTTCCAGACCAACATATAGGTTTCTCAAAAGGCAGATCAGGTGGTCTGGTATTCCCATCTCTTTCAGAATTTTCCACAGTTTATTGTGATCCACACAGTCAAAGGCTTTGACATAGTCAATAAAGCAGAAATAGATGTGTTTCTGAAACTCTCTTGCTTTTTCCATGATCCAGCGGATGTTGGCAATTTGATCTCTGGTTCCTCTGCCTTTTCGAAAACCAGCATGAACATCTAGAATTTCACGGTTCACATATTGCTGAAGCCTGGCTTGGAGAATTTTGAACATTGCTTTACTAGCGTGTGAGATGAGTGCAATTGTGTGGTAGTTTGAGTATTCTTTGGCATTGCCTTTCTTTGGAATTGGAATAAAAACTGACCTTTCCAGTCCTGTGGCCACTGCTGTGTTTTCCAAATTTGTTGGCATATTGAGTGCAGCACTTTCACAGCATCATCTTTCAGGATTTGAAATAGCTCAACTGGAATTCCATCACCTCCATTAGCTTTGTTTGTAGTGATGCTTTCTAAGGCCCACTTGACTTCACATTCCAAGATGTCTGGCTCTAGATGAGTGATCACATCATCATGATTATCTGGGTCATGGAGATCTTTTTTGTACAGTTTTTCCGTGTATTCTTGCCACCTCTTCTTAATATCTTCTGCTTCTGTTAGGTCCATACCATTTCTTTCCTTTATCGAGCCCATCTTTGCATGAAATGTTCCCTTGGTATCTCTAATTTTCTTGAAGAGATCCCATTCTGTTGTTTTCCTCTATTTATCTTTCTTTTTCTCCTTTGCTTTTTGCTTTTCTTCTTTTCACAGCTATTTGTAAGGCCTCCCCAGACACCCATTTTGCTTTTTTGCATTTCTTTTAGTTATGCATTTATCCAAACAAAATCCAAAGTTCTTGAATTAAAGATAATGTGCTTGATCATGACACAGCCACTTTGCCCCTCATTCAGAGCTTATTCTCTTTTATTGATAAAAGTTTAAATAGAAGCTCAGTCTGCAAATTAAGAAGAATGACAGGAAAACTTTAAAATTGAAAAGATTTGACACTAATAGAAAGTCTTTTGTTGTTGTTGTTGTTTAAATATTTATTTATGACTTTATGGGTTTTTGATGCTATGTGTGGGGATTATCTAGTTTCATTATCTAGCTACTCTCTCATGTGGTGCACAGGCTTCTCTTGTTGCAGAGAACAGGCTCTATGGACCACAGGCTTTAGTAGTTGTGGTATGTAGGCTTATTTGCCCCAGAGTATGTGGGATCTTCCCAGACCAGGGATTGAACCCATGTCCCCTCCATTGGCAGGCAGATTTCTCACCACTAGACCACAAGGGAAGTCCAAAAGTCCTTCTTTTAATCCAAAATATCAGTGGCACATTTGATCAGAATTGGGTAATTAAGATTTTATTTTATATGCTTATTAACACACATTGTTTTTAAAGACTAACATTCGTAACAAGGGATAAATGGAACTTTTTAATCTCTAATTTGTTTAGAGGGGCTTCCCTGGTGGCTCAGAGGGTAAAGCCTCTGCCTACAATGTGGGAGACCTGTGTTTGATCCCTGGGTCGGGAAGATCCCCTGGAGAAGGAAATGACAACCCACTCCAGTACTCTTGGTTGGAAAATCCAATGGACTAAGAAGCCTGTTAGGATACAGTCCATGGGGTCACAAAAAGTCGGACATGACTGAGCTGCTCCACTAGATGATATTTAACTTTCTATCTACTTTCTAAAGAATATTAAAGGACATCAATAAATATAAACCAACTACATTAGTGATTAAAATGTAATTAATGTCATAAAAGAATGTTTTATGAGGATCCAGTTCTTTCCCTGTAAATAAATTCAAATTGTGCTTAAGTGGTAAGATTAAGCTGAATTTGTCATTTGGAAACTTAAGTTTTTGGCATATTAAATCTAGAAAATCTCAATATGAATAAAGCTATCTGATTATTGATTCAATTTCCTAATAAATTCATAAATTCGCCACATTTCTCTCAGTTTCCTCTTCCAGTAGTTACTCACCACTGACATGGGGAGGAATGGGTTCCTGAGTGCCTATGTTTTCTGAATTTACTTTTCAATTAAACTCAAGAGTTATTCACACAATAGAAATACTGAGTATTTTCAAGGAAAGACTCTAGAATCTACAGTGTTGGGAAATTATCAATGTATATGTGGTTTTAAATAAATTAATTCCATATAAATTTCTACTTAGAACTCATAATGGGGACTTTATAATAAAACTCTAGAATCATCGACCACATTTTTTTTTTTTCAATTGCTTTTAATTTCTTGAAGAATAAAAATATGTTCTTCTTCCCTTATAGGTTCTTTGGCTGTTAAATGAAATAGATTAATAGGAGAAAAACAACAAAAATTAATAACATATATACCTCTTGAATACACGAGAGAGACCCAAGAAAACTTTGGGACTCTGAAGTGGCTAAGCCCTCACCTTAAATACCATTTTCAGTTAAAGACAAAGAATGTTGAGTGGAAGTTCAGTTAAGGGAGATTATCAGGAAAATCTATGTAAAGAAGAGCAAGGTTGACATGTAGATGTAAATCATTGCCTTCTACATTGATAAGAGTTTCTAGAGATAAGGCCATCCTCCTCTTCCTAGTACAGTGAGGGAGACACCTTTATAAAAGTATATTCCCTTTATACCTGTAAATGTCTCTTACAAAAGTTTTCAGAGCTTCATCTATATCTATTTCTTAAGAATAACCAGCTTAAAATAATCCTTATATCAAAAGGACATATTCTTGGGTGGCAAATTTTGAAAATTGAATCTTTCCCACAATAAATTTTATAGTCCAGAAGCTAAGTTTACAGATTGAAAGTGAAAGTGAAGTCGCTCAGTCGTGTCCGACTCTTTGCGACCCCATGGACTGGAGCCTACCTGGCTTCTCCGTCCATGGGATTCTCCAGGCAAGAATACTGGAGTGGGTTACCATTTCTTTCTCCAGAGGATCTTCCTGACCCAGGGATCGAACCCGGGTCTGCCGCATTGGAGGCAGACACTTCATAATATTAAGCCACCTCAGTACTGAGACTAGTTCTGCTCAGTTAAATAGTGTGTCTCACGTCAGGAGGTGATTGTGCATGTGGGCTTAGAAACTTAGGTATTTAATAAAAGGCATTTCTATGAAAACAAAAGAAAAACAAGAGTTAATAATTAAAGCAAATTATAAACCCAGGGTCTGAGTCCTAAGAGCTACCAGTATAGATTTCTATATGTCAGGCTCAAAAGGACTTTCAGATGAAGTGGGAGCAGGCAGTATCAATCTGACAGATTTTCCTGATTTACATTTTGAATGTCTCTGATGTCATGGAGTTATTTTTACTGAGTTCAACCCTGGTCTACTTCACATATAGCAAGCCAATTATCAGGAGATGAGGTGTTGAGGCAGGGAATAGAGACTTGGTTCAGAATGCAGGGTGTCCCAGAAGATGATGCTCTAGAGTCCTAGAGTATCTTCCTATCAGGGTCTGGGTGCTAATGTCTTTTACTAAACTGAGAGGGGAAGAAGGTGAGGAAGTAAAAAGGTCATAAGTCTTGCAAAATATCTCCTGGTTTGGCCAGCCTTGGGAAGGGGATGTGTTGGTTTATCTTTTCTGCAACCATTCACAGGTGGTCAGGGTATTTCCCTGTATCCCGAACAAAGACACTTTAGTTTAATATCCAGGCCGAGGGGCAGATTTCCAAGGGCAGGCCATTAGGTATGCTTGCAGCTAGAGAGAGCATTCTTCTAGTATAGCAACAAAAGCAAAGGTTAAAGTATAAGAAACAGATCAAACACGGAGTTAGATTTTGTCTTCCTTGTTTCAGTAGACTAATAAGCTTCTGAGTGGCTAATACAGCAACAGGCACAAAGCAGACTATGGTGATGAACTACTGTGGTGATTTCACCATTGTTTATATCAAGTTGTCCAGCATCAGTTTGCAGAGCTTCAGGGAAAAGGACAGTTTTAACTTTCAATTATTCCAAGTTAAAAAGATAAGAGAGAATTTAAAACACTAGTTTGGAGATTTGTAGGCAGATATTGGAGGGAACCTGATAAATTCAGGATCCAGGACACTTTACAAGTAAACAATAAAATCTCAAAGACAATGAACAACAGTGGAATCTAATATCCACAGAGGTGTGCTATTTAAACATATTTTTCTGTAAAATAATCCTTATTTCTACCAAAGACCAGCCAAATTAAGATTAATTTGCACAATAAATCTAGATTCAATAAAATCAGCCTGGTTATTTACAAAAGTGTAGCAAGAGTAGTGATTGATTGTATGTTGCTGCTGCTAAGTCACGTCAGATGTGTCCGACTCTGTGTGACCCCATAGACAGCAGCCCACCAGGCTCCTCCATCCCTGGGATTCTCCAGGCAAGAATACTGGAGTGGGTTGCCATTGCCTTCTCTGGATTGATTGTATAGACTCTTTTAACTCTGTTTTGCTGAAACTTTTCTGAGGGATGTCTTATTTAAGTGTTTAACAATCTCTTCAGCATAAGAACATTCTTTGGCATTGCCTTTCTTTGGTATTGGAATGAAAACTGAGCTTTTCAGGTCCTGTTGACACTGTTGAGTTTTCCAAATTTGCTGGCATATTGAGTGCAGCACTTTAACAGCATTATCTTTTAGGATTTGAAATAGCTCAACTGGAATTCCATCACTTACCCTAGCTTTGTTTATAGTGATGCCTTCTAAAGCCCACTGACTCCCCACCCCAGAATATCAGGGATAGGTGGGTGATCACACCATTGTGGTTAGCCAGATCATTATTTTTTTTGTTTGTTTAGTTCTGTGTGTTCTTGCCATCTCTTTTAATATCTTCATCTTTTGTTAAATCCATACCATTTCTGCCCTTTATTGTGCCTAACTTTGCAAAAAAATGTTTTCTTAGTATCTCTAGTTTTCTTAAAGGAGGAAGAGGAGACTTAATGGAGGAGGTCACTATTACCCCTGCCATAGTTTTGCCTTAGGCCAAACTGTATGGAGGGAACACAGCCCCACCCATCAGAAAAAAATTGGATTAAAAAGATTTATTGAGCATGGCCTTGCCACCAAAGGAAGACCCAGTTTTGCCCACAATTTCTTGCATTAGGAAGCTTCTACAAGCCTCTTATCCTCATTCATCAGAGGGAAGACAGAATAAAAAACATAATCACAGAAAACTAACCAAACTGATGACATAGACCACAGCCTTGTCAAACTCAATGAAACTATGAGTCATACTGTGTAGAACCACCCAAAATGGATAGGTCATGGTGCAGAGTTCTGACAAAAAGCAGACCACTGGAGACGAGAATGGCAAACCAATTCAGCATTCTTGCTTTGAGAAGCCCATGAACAGTATAAAAAAGCAAAAAGATAGGATACTGAAAGATGAACTCCCCAAGTCCGGAGGTACCCCATATGCTACTGGAGAAGAGTGGAGAAATATATCCAGAAGGAATGAAGAGGCTTAGCCAAAGAGGAAATAACACCCAGCTGTGGATGTGTCTGGTGGTGAAAGTAAATTCCGATACTGTAAGGAACAATATTGCACAGGAACCTGGAATGTTAGGTCCATGAATCAAGGTGAATTAGAAGTGGTCAAACAGGAAATGGCAAGAGTGAAGATCAACATTTTAGAAATCAGGGGACTAGAATGGACCAGAATGGGTGACTTTAATTCAGATGACCATTATATCTACTACTATGGGCAAGAACACATAGAAGAAATGGAGTAAGTAACCCTCATAGTCAACAGAAGAGTCCAAAATGCAGTACTTGAGTGCAGTCTCAGAAATGACAGAACGATCTTTGTTCTTTTCCAAGGCAAAGCATTCAATATGTCAGCAATGCAAGTCTATGCCCCAACTGCTAATGCCAAAGAAGCTGAAGTCGAACAGTTCTAGGAAGACCTACAAGACCTTATAGAATTAACACACACAAAAAAAACGTCTTTTTCATCATAGAGGACTGGAATGCAAAAGTAGGAAGTCAAGAGATACCTGAAGAAACAGGCAAGTTTGACCTTGGAGTACGGAATGAAGCAGGGTAAAGGCTAACAGAGTTTTGCCAAGAGAACACACTGGTCATAGCAAACACCCTCTTCCAACAACACACGGAATGACTCTACACATGGACATCACCAGATGGTAAATACTGAAATCAGATTGATTATATTCTTTGCAGCTGAGGATCAAGAAGCTCTATAGAATTGGCAAAAACAAGACTGGGAACTGATTCTGTCTCCAATCATGAATTTGTTATTGCAAAATTCAGATTTAAATTGAAGAAAGTAAGGAAAAGCACTGGGCCACTCTCCTCGCCCCCCATAAGAATTCTGTAAATTCTTACCCAGTTCAATGGTACAGTCTTAAAGTTATCAGAAACCTGTGTTTGTCAAAAGTTCTTTCCATGGATCTCCTTTTTTCAGGAATACTTTTCTGAGTAATACAATGACTCTATAAATGCCAGAAGACTTAAAAATTGCCATGGTTAAAGAGCTGATAAGAATTCATTATAACATAATTGACAAGTAAATTTGAGTATTTCTTTACCATACACATTAAAAATAATTATAACTGATAATATTATACCAGAACCTGTTAGATTTCTAGGAATTTCAAATAATTTCTGAAACACTTATCACATATACCTACATAAACAAGCATATCAAATAAGCCTAATGAGTTCAACATCTCTGTTTTCATAAGGAGAGAGAAGAAATCTTTTGAAATGTTCTAGGGGCCCTATGGATAATTCCAAAGTTAGTTTGAGGTTTAAAAAAAAAAAAAAGACTTTTTTCAAAATTTGATTTTGGGACATTTGTCAAATATATTAAGCTTTTAAAACACCTATTCAAATAGCCTCTTAGGTTAGTGTGAAACAGTGCTTAGTTATCCGTTTAATCAAAATGATGATAGAAAATATTAAAGGCAAATTCAGAAAGTGATATCATTGTTAGGAAAAAAAAGAAAAGACATTATTTTATTTGTTTCCATGTTATTGCTCCAAAGCAGAGGAAAAGCAGTGTAGAAGTATTTTTGCTTCAGTGGTTACAAGGTTTTTATTGGGAGATAAACCTAAGTTAGAATCTTGCTTCAGCCACTTCCAATGTCATCTGAGGTATAAAAACTTAGCTCTTTTAATAGAAAAGATTCAGCTTCTGAACACAGAAAACTGTGACAAAATACAAAGTCCTTGTTGTAAGAGATTATTTTAAACAGTACAAAACACCTTTTACAATATCTTATCAAGAGCAGATCATAGCCCAAGATCTTTGTTCTAGTTTTGTACCATATTATTTTTGATATTAAAACTCATTTAATTGTTTATTTCAATCTTAGCAGTCCTGACCACAAATGAAATACTTTCCTAAGACTCTATTTTCATTAATTTTCTTTTACCAAAAATGCATTCTACTTCTTTACATATAGAGATATTTTGCTTATTGCTTGTAGTAGCCTTAACCATGTATACTAGACTTTTGTAAACCTTTAGAAAATTTAATTTATAATGAAAACTTAAAAAAAAATAAGCAATTATGAATTGTTTTTTACATTACCATTCTGTAGACTGGCAAACTTCTACTTTTCATAATTTCTAGAAACTTATTTTCTCATAGAAAATTTCTCAGTGTAGCACCAAATATGTAGTTCTAATAAACCCACATATCTTTATGTATTTGTCTGTAAGACAAAGCCAAATTTGGATAAACCTATTTTCAGTATTCAATGTTTGAGGATTTTAGCTTATTTGGGAATAATCTACATATTCACCATTTAGTCTAACTTAAAACTTTAAGCTTTCAGGTTTTCAAAAAGATATAGTGAGACTATTAAAAAGGCTGCATAGAAATTTTGGCTTACAACAATTTAATTTACTTCTTTTCATCAATTATGTTTAGATTACTTATGAAAATTTCCTCATACCAAGTTGTTTTCTTTATCAACAAATTTTGTAACAGTGATAGCATGAACTTATTTGATTAATAAATCCAGGTTGAGAAAAAGTTTTTGCTTCTCTGGTGGCTCAGACAGTAAAGGGTCTGCCTGCGATGCAGGAGACCTGGGTTCAATCCCTGTGTCAGAAAGATCCCCTGGAGAAGAAAATGGCAAACCACCCCAGTACTCTTGTTTGGAAAATTCCATGGATGGAAGAGCCTGATAGGCTACACTCCATGGGGTCACAAAGAGTCGGACATGACTGAGCAACTTCACTTTTACATTGATAACTAGTTATCTAAACCAACATATTTAAACTTGAGTTGGTTAGTCTTTATTATATTTCTGATAATTTTAGAATACACAATTCTTATAAGCATTTGCCTTCAAACTTTCAATGCAACTAATTGAGGTCTTTATAAATTAATTTTGGCAAAACCATATGGAAGTAGGAAAAAATCAAACATATGTATGTACATATATATATATGTACATATATACAGACAGATGGAAAAAGAGCTCTTTCAGATACTGTGGCTAAAGCTTCTTATTACTAATATTTGTGGGGAGATTTTTAAGATTTCTCATTTGCTCAATTTCTGAATAGTCCTCTTCCTCCTTTATTTTCCCCTCTGAAGAAAATAATTTTCTTAAAATTAGCTTTTCAAAGAATGGCTCTTTTGTCCTAGAGCAGATCGGTAGAAGATCTATGTCATGAAGACACAGAAAATGTATCTAAGTTTTCTCAAAGATGGAGTTTCGAGGGCATATTTTACTGTTATCAAAGGTCTAGGCTAATTAGTATACAAATTTTTTCTTCCTTTTTTCAAGTTCAGGATAATTCTGTTTCCAGTGTCTCATATAATACACAAAAGCATTTTGAGATGAGTAGGGGAGGTTTAGAGCTGGATGAGATGTTAAATTGTTTCTGGATATGCACTTCTGGTTCTATAAAAACTAGGTTTGTAA
The DNA here is from genome assembly GCF_014754425.2 of Oryx dammah. Classification (NCBI taxonomy): domain Eukaryota; kingdom Metazoa; phylum Chordata; class Mammalia; order Artiodactyla; family Bovidae; genus Oryx; species Oryx dammah. The sequence goes on from NW_024070187.1 coordinate 1,259,128, forward strand.
AACAAGAAGAGCTGTTTTTAATTCCTTAAATAACTGGATTACTACCTAAGTGGTATCAAGGACTTGATTTGCCCATCTATCTATATTATCTCCAATTTGTTTCTTTCTCTCTGTGCATGTAGTTTCTTGAAGATCTGCTGCTGTTCAGGGGACATAAATTCTTTGTAGGGGTCCAGAATACATCCACAAAAGACACTGTATAGGTCTGAAGCTGTATAGGAAGATCAGAGCCTTATTACAGAGCCCTAGAGCATAGGAGGGATTGTAAAGGACAAAAAGGCAAGCCCTATTGACCCACTTGGGTGCTTCTGCTAAGTTTATTTCCTGGATTTTAATGTTTACATGAGTAGTTGTATATTCCAGGTCTGGAGATCAGACTGGAGTGTATTCTGTAAGTCTTGTAAAGAGAGGGAAATAAAAGTGGGCAGCTGAGTATTTAAGGAATTCTCTGAAGTTGGAGATGTTTGGGGACCTAAGAGGATTTGCAAAATCAATGAGGCTGGATTTTGTTAAAGAATGTTTAGACAAGAGACCCAGAGATCCAAAAGATCTTCTGGAGGGTTGGGACAGGAAGTTATGGATAAAAGGGCATAGAAGAGAGTGTGTGCACACGTGTTAGTCACTGAGTCATGTTTGACTCTTAGCGACCCCATGAACTGTAGCCTGCCAGGCTTCTCTGTCCATGGAATTCTCCAGGCAAGAATACTGGAGTGGATTGTCATTCCCCTCTCCAGAGGATCTTCCCAACCCAGGGATTGAACTCTGGTCTCCTGCATCATAGGCAGATTCTTTACTATTTGAGCTACAGGGAAGTCCTTAGACAAGGGTAGAATTCACATTAAGTGTGGATTTAGTTTAGTTGTTTTTTTTTTTCTTTTCTAAGTTTAATTTCTGTTCTTCTGTCTTGTTAAGAGAGTCATTATATTTCTTTTCATCCACTTTTTAATTTTTTCCCCAAAGTTACCAATGAGACAATTGTTTAGGATAAAATATTTCTATATTTTTAAAAATATGTATACACTATTTAAAGTAGCTGTTGTCTGGCCACTGGTGAGTAAGATATATTAAACTCAAAAATAACTCAAATTAACAAGCCTTTGTTTGGCTTAACTCAGGATGCATGAGGCATTATACAAGAAAGTGGAAAAAAACACAGGAGATGCTGAAAGTTTACTCACAGATGTATTCAGTTCAGTTCAGTCACTCAGTCTTCTCTGACTCTTTGCGACCCATGAATCGCAGCACGCCAGGCCTCCCTGTCCATCACCAAATGCCAGAGTTCACTCAGACTCACGCCCATCCAGTCAGTGATGCCATCCAGCCATCTCATTCTCTGTCGCCCTCTTCTCCTCCTGCCCCCAATCCCTCCCAGTATCAGAGTCTTTTCCAATGAGTCAACTCTTCGCATAAGGTGACCAGAGTATTGGAGTTTCAGCTTTAGCATCATTCCTTCCAAAGAAATCCCAGGGCTGATCTCCTTCAGAATGGACTGGTTGGATCTCCATACAGTCCAAGGGACTCTCAAGAGTCTTCTCCAACACCACACTTCAAAAGCATCAATTCTTCACTGCTCAGCTTTCTTCACAGTCCAACTCTCACATCCATATATGACCAGAGGAAAAACCATAGCCTTGACTAGACGGACCTTAGTCGGCAAAGTAATGTCTCTTCTTTTGAATATGCTATCTAGGTTGGTCATAACTTTTCTTCCAAGGAGTAAGCATCTTTTAATTTCCTGGTTGCAATCACCATCTGCAGTGATTTTGGAGCCCCCAAAAATAAAGTCTAACACTGTTTCCACTGTTCCCCATCTATTTCCCATGAAGTGATGGGACCAGATGCCATGATCTTCATTTTCTGAATGTTGAGCTTTAAGCCAACTTTTTCACTCTCCTCTTTCACTTTCATCAAGAGGCTTTTTAGCTCCTCTTTTCTTTCTGCCATAAGGGTGGTGTCATCTGCATATCTGAGGTTATTGATATTTCTCCTGGCAATCTTGATTCCAGCTTATGCTTCTTCCAGTCCAGTGTTTCTCATGATGTACTCTGCATAGAAGTTAAATAAGCAGGGTGACAATGTACAGCCTTGACGTACTCCTTTTTCTATTTGGAACCAGTCTGTTGTTCCATGTTCTGTTCTAACTGTTGCTTCCTGACCTGCATACAGATTTCTCAAGAGGCAGGTCAAGTGATGTGGTATTCCCATCTCTTTCAGAATTTTCCACAGTTTATTGTGATCCACACAGTCAAAGGCTTTGGCATAGTCAATAAAGCAGAAATAGATGTTTTTCTGGAACTCTCTTGTTTTTTCCATGATCCAGCAGATGTTGGCAATTTGATTTCTGGTTTCTCTGCCTTTTCTAAAACCAGCTTGAACATCAGGGAGTTCACGGTTCACATATTGCTGAAGCCTGCCTTGGAGAATGTTGAGCATTATTTTACTAGCATATGATATGAGTGCAATTGTGTGGTAGTTTGAGCATTCTTTGGCATTGCCTTTCTTTGGGATTGGAACGAAAACTGACCTTTTCCAGTCCTGTGGCCACTGCTGAGTTTTCCAAATTTGCTGGCATATTGAGTGCAGCACTTTGACAGCATCATCTTTCAGGATTTGAAACAACTCAACTGGAATTCCATCACCTCCACTAGGTTTGTTCGTAGTGATGCTTTCTAAGGCCCACTTGACTTCACTTTCCAGGATATCTGGCTCTAGATTAGTGATCACACCATCATGATTATCTGGGTCGTGAAGATCTTTTTTGTACAATTCTTCTGTGTATTCTTGCCACCTCTTCTTAATATATTCTGCTTCTGTTAGATCCATACCATTTCTGTCCTTTATCGAGCCTGTCTTTGCATGAAATGTTCCCTTGGTATCTCTAATTTTCTTGAAGAGATCTAGTCTTTCCCATTCTGTTGTTTTCCTCTATTTCTTTGCATTGATCGCTGAAGAAGGCTTTCTTATCTCTTCTTGCTATTCTTTGGAACTCTGCATTCAGATGCTTATATCTTTCCTTTTCTCCTTTGCTTTTCGCCTCTCTTCTTTTCACAGCTATTTGTAAGGCCTCCCCAGACAGCCATTTTGCTTTTTTGCATTTCTTTTCCATGGGGATGGTCTTGATCCCTGTTTCCTGTACAATGTCACAAACCTCATTCCATTGTTCATCAGGCACTCTATCTATCAGATCTAGGCCCTTAAACCTATTTCTCACTTCCACTGTATAATCATAAGGGATTTGATTTGGTCATACCTGAATGGTCTAGCGGTTTTCCCTACTTTCTTCAATTTGAGTCTGAATTTGGTAATAAGGAGTTCATGATCTGAGCCACAGTCAGCTCCTGGTCTTGTTTTTGTTGGCTGTATAGAGCTTCTCCATCTTTGGCTGTAAAGAATATAATCAGTCTGATTTCGGTGTTGACCATCTGGTGATGTCCATGTGTAGAGTCTTCTCTTGTGTTGTTGGAAGAGGATGTTTGTGATGACCAGTGCATTTTCTTGGCAAAACTCTATTAGTCTTTGCCCTGCTTCATTCCCCATTCCAAGGCCAAATTTGCCTGTTACTCCAGGTGTTTCTTCACTTCCTACTTTTGCATTCCAGTCCCCTATAATGAAAAGGACATCTTTTTTGGGTTTTAGTTCTAAAAGGTCTTGTAGGTCTTCACAGAACCATTCAACTTCAGTTTCTTCAGTGTTTACTGATTGGGACATAGACTTGGATTGTTGTGATATTGAATGGTTTGCCTTAGAGATGAATAGAGATCACTCTGTGTTTTTGAGATTACTTCCAAGTACTGAATTTTGGACTCTTTTATTGACCATGATGGCTACTCCATTTCTTCTGAGGGATTCCTGCCCGCAGTAGTAGATATAATGGTCATCTGAGTTAAATTCACCCATTCCAGTACATTTTAGTTCGCTGATTCATAGAATGTCAACGTTCACTCTTGCCATCTTTTGTTTGACCACTTCCACATTCCACAGATGTATAGCCGCACTCAAAAGGTGCAGAAAGTCTACTCCCACAGGCAGGGTAAGAAAGTAAAGGCTTTATTTTCACAATTAGTAAGAATGGAACAGTGCAAGCGGTGTCTTTGGTTTCCTCATGGGAATGTTCCGTTACTCTAGTAACGGAACTGGAGTCTCAGTCTGTGACACTGGGCAGGCAACACTGGCATAGGAATTTCCAGAACTAATAAGATAATAAAAGTTGAGATGGAAAATCCTCTTGTGGATCTGGACCCTTCATGGAAAACTCCTTTGATTGATGACCAGACAGGGAGGCTAATCACAAGCCAAAGTAGTAATGTTAGTTTCTGTCGTTGTTACTGTTCAGTCACTAAACCATGTCTTTTATGGATCCTGTGGCCTGCAGCATGCCTATCTCTTCTGTCCTTCACCATCTTCTGGAGTTTGCTCAAATTCATGTCCGTTGAGTCAGTGATGCCATCCAACTGTCTCATCCTCTGCTGTATCCTTCTGCTCTTGCCTTCAATCTTTCCCAGCATCAGGGTCTTCACATGCAGTGGCCAGAGTATTAGAGCTTCAGCTTCAGCATCAGTTGTTCTAGTGAATATTTAGGGTTGATTTCCTTTATGATTGATTGGTTTGATCTCCTTGCAGTCCAAGGTTCTCTCAAGAGTCTTCTCCAGCACCATTTAAAAGCATCAGTGTTTGGTGCTCTGTCTTCTTTATGGAACAATTCTCACATCCATACACGACTACTGGAAAAATCATAGATTTGACAATACAGACCTTTTTCAGCAAAGTGATGTATGTGATTTTTAATATGCTACTTAGGTTTGTCATAGCTTTCCTTCCAAGGAGCAAGCTTCTGACTAATGGCTTAAAGGATCCACAGGTTGTTCAGATGCTTGCCAGATATACACCAGTGCATGCATCCTCCAGGTGGTAGAGAAATAATATTCTCCCTGGTGATAATGCCAAATTTTCAGAACCACATGAGACAGACAAAAGAAAATAATCACCATTTCTGGGAGAGGAGGGATCAGTAGAAAGTAAAAACATTCATAACAAATTTTTACCAAAGTCACTATACCTAATCAAATAAATCCACATTTATTTTCTCCTGCTAAAGTAATGTTAAAAATTCTCCAAGCCAGGCTTCAACAGTACGTGAACCGTGAACTTCCAGATGTTCAAGCTGGTTTTAGAAAAGGCAGAGAAACCAGAGATCAAATTGCTAACATCCACTTGATCATCAAAAAAGCAAGAAAGTTCCAGAAAAACATCAATTTCTGCTTTATTGACTATGCCAAAGCCTTTGACTGTGTGGATCACAATAAACTGTGGAAAATCCTGAAAGAGATGGGAATACCAGACCACGTGATCTGCCTTTTGAGAAACCTATATGCAGATCAGGAAGCAACAGTTAGAACAGAACATGGAACAACAGACTGGTTCCAAATAGGAAAAGGACTACATCAAGACTGTATTTTGTCACCCTGCTTATTTAACTTATATGCAGAGTACATCATGAGAAACGCTGGGCTGGAAGAAGCACAAGCTGGACTCAAGATTGCTGGGAGAAATATCAATAACCTCAGATATGCAGATGACACTACCCTTATGGCAGAAAGTGAAGAGGAACTAAAAAGCCTCTTGATGAAAATGAAAGAGGAGAGTGAAAAAGCTGGCTTAAACTCAACATTCAGAAAACTAAGATCATGGCATCCAGTCCCATCACTTCATGGGAAATAGATGGGGAAACATTGGAAACAGTGTCAGACTTTATTTTGGGGGGCTCCAAAATCACGGCAGATGGCGACTGCAGCCATGAAATTAAAAGACGCTTACTCCTTGGAAGAAAAGTTATGACCAACCTAGATAGCATATTCAAAAGCAGAGACATTACTTTGCCAACAAAGGTCCATCTAGTCAAGGTTATGGTTTTTCCAGTGGTCATATATGGATGTGAGAGTTGAACTGTGAAGAAAGCTGAGCGCTGAAGAATTTATGCTTTTGAACTGTGGTGTTTGAGAAGACTCTTGAGAGTCCTTTGGGCTGCAAGGAGATCCAACCTGTCCATTCTGAAGGAGATCAGTCCTGGGATTTCTTTGGAAGGAATGATGCTACAGCTGAAGCTCCAGTACTTTGGCCACCTCATGCGAAGAGTTGACTCATTGGAAAAGACTCTGATGCTGGGAGGGATTGGGGGTAGGAGGAGAAGGGGACGGCAGAGGATTAGATGGCTGGATTGCATCACTGAGTTGATGGACTTGAATCTGAGTGAACTCCGGGAGTTGGTGATGGACAGGGAGGCCTGGCGTTTTGCAATTCATGGGGTCGCAAAGAGTCGGACACGACTGAGCAACAGAACTGAACTGAACGGAACGGAAGGTTAGAAAATGAAGAGAATCAGTGTCTTATGCTCTCTTGCTTCCGTTAGACCCAGCAGGCAGAGGTTTGGGAGACTAATATAGTAACAATTATTACCTTCTGCACATTTTTTGCCGGAGGTCCCAGCATCTGCAAGCTTCAAGAGCCCTAGAGCAAGCAGTATTCACCAGTGAAGTGCCCTGCCTGCTGAGTCCACTGATTGGGAGGAACAGTTTTCTATTCTTCCTTTCTAGGTTGCTTGACTGCTTTAATAATTAAATTGATATAAGAAAGGTTAACAAGAGAAAAACCAGGAAACATTTAATACGGATCTATCTCCTGTATGCATGGAGAGACTCAAGAAAACTAAGTTACTCCCTGAAATGGTGGAAGCCTCACCTGAAGTACCATCTCAAGCTAAAACCAGAAAAAGATATTAAGGGTAGGGATTCAGTTATGAGAAGATGTCAGGAAAAGCTCACTGAGTTTTTGCTTTTTTTCCAAAATATTTTTTAGCATTTAAAAAAATACCTAATTTTACTATTTTCAAGATTACATATACTTTGAATCATTCTTCTTTTTAATATATCTAATTTTAATATATTTAATGTTTTAATGTATTTAATTTTAATTATTTTTTTAAAAATCCATTTCTGATTTTTTTTTTTTTCATTGCATAGTTTGGTGACATTTAGGCTGATCTCTAAGGCAAGCCCAAATCACTGAACTGCATTTTATAGGAATGATTTAAGAGCATAAAGTACTTTATGAGCTATTATATAATTTTAGTACAGATAGAATTAGAATACTGTATAATAAAATAAGGGGAAAATTATTTTGCAACCCTTTATTTCAAATATTTTCATATTTGTATGTGCATATGTATACATGTACTAGTCATGATTAAAAAATGCATTCAAAATTGTAGGTTGTAGTTAAATTCAAAACTATAACCATTTGCCAACACCTATGTGTTCTTTGTTTAAGGGAAAACGATCCATGGATTGGGATATACAATGCCTCGGCAGTGGACCTCTGAGGGATTTTGGGCCAGAATGAGATTTATGGAGTATTCAAAGTGGCAACACAGAAACAGAATATGAATGTCTGAGTTTGTGTATCTGATAATACAAAAAGATCAAGGGACAAATAAATAAGTAGAGCCCAGAGGTGGTGGCATTTGGAGAATGGCTGACTAGATCTGCTACACTGCTGGTCAATGACAGTAACAGGAAAGTTCAGTTGACTGACCGGGTGGGAGTGATTTCATTTTGGGCCTTGAAATTTATTTCAATATAGTCAAAATGTTAGTCCTTGGCCTAAGAATTGCCAACAGATGGTGGGAAAGAAGAAAAAAGAGGAGATGGCTACAGAGATAGAGAAGCAGCAGCATTGAAAATCATTGTCAAATAAGCATGAAAAACATGATGCATGAGTGGTCAGAGCATCAGACAGGAGGTGCTCCCTGCTTAAATAATATTTGAGCCAAAGCCATCAGAATTGGCAGGAAAGAAGTTTTTCTGTCAGTGAAGAATGTAATTTAAATTGAGTGTTGGATGCAGCGGCCAGATTTTTTTTTTTTTTAATGAAAGGTTAATACTGAGATGAAGTCATGTTACCAGATACAAATGATTTATTTGCACATAGAATAGAAACAAAATGTACAACAGTTAAGGAACATGGCAGTTCAGAAAAAAGTTGTTTAGGATGGTAGGGAGCTGACTCTATTTGAAAGGATGCTTGGAGGTAGAAATTTGAAAACCAAATGAAAAAGATGAAGGAGAGGCAGTGATGGGATGGTGAAGGTCATGGTGGATTTATTGGCCTGCAGTTAATGGAGATGCACAATGGCCAGTGAGGTGAAGTGTAGTCAAATAGGAGGATGTTGGGAACACATCAATTTAACCCAGTTTGTAGAAGGCAAAGAAAAATATGATCTTTAAATTTCAAGATCACTTGAAATGTGCTCTAGTTCATGGATTCTGTGTTGTGGATTCATGTACTCACTAAAATGGGTTTATATCCCCAGAAGCAGCATGCTCAGCTCTCTCACCATAGCCCACACGCACAGAGTAACAGAGAGTGTGAGTGTCGGATGTACATAATGTCAAATGAGGGAATGCCTCCTGGATTTGTTGATGAACTGAGGCTTGGCTGCTGGAAAGCCAATACTTGGAAGACAGGTGTCAATAGGAAAGGAAAGCCTACTTTATCCAGATCAGCAACTTGAGAAAAAGGTGGACTTGTGTCCAAAAACTGACTCTGATGATTCTGCCCAACCATGAAAGATTTTACAGGGAGAATCATTTGGGGAGGGGGTTAGAATCTTAATTGTCTCCCACTGTATGCAAACTTTCCCCTGATCGGTTAATAGTAAGATATCAGGGAAGTGTTCCAGGAATCTTGTGCTCAGCCTGAAGTTAACCAACCTCCACTTGTGTTGGGGGCCTTAGTACCTGCAGCATAATTCAAAGTATTTTTTAATGTATATTCCGTGAGGGAGAACTAGAGCCCTACTCCATTGCTATGCTATTGTTTTTTGGCACCTCTTCCCCTGTCTCTCTCTCCCTTACCTTGCCTGATTAGCAAGTGTTTGAATCTGCACTTTGGAACTCAGTGAAGGTCATAGACACAGAATGAAGCCTGTTTCCTGTGAACAAGAAATAGAAATACAAACAGATTTTGTGTGTGTGTGTGTGTTCGCGCACGCGCGTGCGTGTGCCTAGGATCTTCACAGAATCTTGCTCTGTTTCATGTTCAGTCTCTACTATGGCTAAGCTTCCATTTTGAAATCTATTTAATGTCACGTTTTTCACTTTTTTGTAAGCTTTGTTGCTAATTTTACTGATTAAATGGCCCCAAGTCTCGTGCTGCTCAGCATTTCTACATGCAAGAAGGCTGTGCTGTGCCTTTTAGAGGAAACATGTGTTAGACAAGCATCATTCAGGAGTCAGTTAAACTGCAGTTTTAAGTTCAGTGTTAATGGAGCAATAATGTATATTAAAAAAGTACCTAAGACAACACAACTTGACTCTCCACGTATGTGGCATGAGAATTAAGGTAGCCTGGTTATTTTTAAGGAATAGAAGACTCAGGAAATTTCCTTGTTGCCTCCCCCTTAGCTGCCTAAAGAATTTAGGTAAAGGGCCTGTTCCTGGTACAGAACAATCTCCAGAGATATGTGCAAAAAATATGGGCTGGGTGTGGTGGCGTAACAGGGTAACAGGGGTAACATCAGAGTCCACCCTGTGTCCCACTGTTTCTGCATAGTCCAGAAAACATTTGTTTACCAACATTTGCTTTTCCATCTCCATGTGAATTGCCTTCCTCACCTTTGAAGTCCCAAATCTCTAACCCCAACATCCTTTTTTGTCTTTTTTGTCAGCTGAAGATGGTATTTAAAGTGAGGGTTTCAGTCATTTTGGGGAATTACTCACTTTTTTCTGGGTCTCTCCTGTGTATACATGTTATTAAATTTTATTTGATTTTCTCTTGTTAATCACTCCCAAGTTAGTTTAATTTTTGGACCAGAGAGAAGACCTAGAAGAGTAGAGGAAAGTTTCCTCCTCTCTGACAGTGTCTTTCAACTGAAGCAGACCTACAACAAAGTTATTTATTGATCAGCTGGGGAAATGTGACCATGTGCTAACAGGGAGTTATTTCAGTGTTTTTCCTAGAAACAAGAGATTTGGTGTTTACTAATTCATGTTCAGTGACTGTTCAGAAACTAACTATACTGCCAATGACAAGAATTTGACTATGTTTCTGTCAAAGGAGTGTGTAATTTCCTTGGTTCTGTCTCATTGCAGCAAAGATTTTAAACAGATGCCCAGTGTTACAGCTCAGTTACAACTCAGTTTTACTGGGCAAGCAAAGGAAAGTACACCCTCAAGGTGTGAGGACATGCCCACCCAAAAGGAGAGGCCTCAGCCTTGGCTCCCTCTTTTTACAGGTTTTGTCTCCTCCCCCCAAAACCTGCCCTATGCAAATTGGGCTAGCAAATAAGGGGGTATGTTTGTTTCACCTGAATTTCTCACTTCAGTCTGTGAATTTTCTTTTGTTCCATTTTTGTGCTTTTTTTGTTTGTTGTTTGTTTGTTCCCTTCCTTGTATTTTAGCCACTGCCACTTTGGTATCCTTTTTCCTATTCTAACTACCTAACATTCCCCCCTTAAGAGATAGGAGGCCCAATTCTTTGGGAATAAGGACATTGAGGTCTCTCTGGCTACTTCCTATTGATCTGGGACAGCGAGGGTCATCTGGTCTCCCCCTCTTGCTAGTCTCAAGCCTCAGAGTCCTTATAGTGGTGTCCGTCTAAGGGTGAGTGATATTTTCCATGATTGGGTATAGTTTTATATATCTTTGTTGAACTGGCACTGCATGCTGTAGCTTGTTGACCTGGGAAGAGAAAAAACGGTTAGACAATTGATAATACATGGAGGAAGCAGCATCAATATGGTGATAACGGGGATTAGTAGGGGCATTAGCCAACCCAAAATTCCCCCTCTCCAGGAGAAGGATCCCCAAAGAGAGATTGCAGCCACCCAAGAACTCTCCAGATCATTCTTTGAGACCCTGTAGGATCTAAATATTTTTCTTGAGGACTGTGAGACTTTCTTTAACTTGACTGGAGGTATTTACCGAGAAACAACATGTCTCATTCAATATGGCTCAAGTTCCTCCTAATTCAGGGATCAGGAGATCTATGTCCTGTCTGTTTTAGAGTACAACCCATGTCAGGCTGTATTGGCTCTTTAGAGCTATCCTGAGAAATCGTATCCCCAGAAACTTAATTTTGGGGGTATTCTTTAGAATGGCACTCATTTGTAGTCCTGAATAGGTATCTGAGATCTACCAGGGGCTCACAGGTATATTGAGTGTCCTCTTTTGTTTTCTCCCTCATCTTAGCTTGTGAGTAGTGAATCCAGGAGTCATGCCCTGGTAACTTGACTGCTGTGGGGGTAGAAATTATTAGGGATAAGGGTCCTTCCAAGTGGGCTGGAGTTGAGCCCTTGGGGACCAGTCTTTCCAGACTCTGATTAGGACTGGAGTCCCTGGAGCATATAGTGATGGCTCTTTAGAATCTTGTGTCCTGGTTGACACCCCAAAATTGCATATTTTGTTGGAATTGTCCAATGGCTATGGTATAAGACTGGTGGGGGGGAACTGGAGGGTCTGAGCCTCTACCTCTAGGAAGAGGTCATTGACATAAACAAAAGTTCTCCCACATAGCATCTCATAAGGACTAAGACCAACTTTTTTTTTAGGGGATATATGAGTGCAGAAGAGAGCTATTGATAAAGCCTTCTTCCATCCCAGGGAGGTCTCCTGGGTTATCTTTTTTTATTGCTGAGTTTAATAATTGGTTGGCTCTTTCTACATTTCCTGGAGACTGAGGCCTCCTGGCACAATGGAGGTAATAAGTAATGCCCAAAGTTTTAGAGACCTCTTGGGTGACCTTAGAAGTAAATGATGTCCCATTGTCACTTTGTAATGACCTGGGCAGACCAAATCTCAGAATGATTTCATGGAGCAGTTTTTTTAACCACCTCCTCAGCCTTCTCAGTCAAAGTGGGAAAGCCTTCAATCCATCCTGTAAATGTATCTATCATGACTAGCAGGTATTTATACCCTTGAGAAACTGGCATCTGGGTGAAGTCCCTCTACCAGTCCTCTCCTGAGTAGGCCCCACCTCATTGGATAGGCTAGGCCAGCTGGGGTGTTTGAGCTCCTTGGGGTTGTTTAATTGGCAAATGGGACAAGAGGAGACCATGTGCCTTATAGTTATTTGGAGGCATGTTCCTCTGAAGGACCTTTCTAGTAATCCTTGGAGGGCCTTTTCCTCTAAATGAGTGGTGGCATGTATGGAGTTAACCAACTTTCACTGGAGATTCCCAGGCAGAAAAAGGAGCCCCTCCTTGTGGAACCACCACATATTATCTTCTTGAAAGCCCCTCACTGTTAACTTTGAGTCTCACCTTCAGTATATGAAGGAGTTTCTGGCAAATTAATCTGTGGAACTAGAGTGGCAACCCCTTTGAGGCCCTTGTTCTTTAATGTTGCTCTGTTAGCTGACTGATTGGCTGCTTGGTTCCCTCATGCCACTTTTGTGCTCCCTTTTTGGTGTCCTTTACAATGGGAGACTGAAACCTCAGTGGGCAGATGGACTGCCTCCAAGAACCTAAGTATTTCATCACCATATTTGGTTGGGGACCCTTGGGTGGTCTCTTTCTTTCAGAATAGCATGTAGCACCAGGAAGGCATACTCGGAGTTAGTGTAAATGGCTATTCCTTTTCCTTTTCCCAGCTCTAAAGCTCAAGTCAGGGCTATGAGCTCAGTTAATTGGGCTGAAGTACCTGGTGGTAAAGATTTAGCCTCTGTGGTCTCGAAATTGGAGACTACTCTATATCTGGCTCTTCTTTTTCCATCTAAGACAAAGCTGCTTTCATCAGCATACCAGATTTCCTCAGGATTGGTCAGAAGATCTTCTGACAATCCCTCTCGGGGTTTTGTCCAATGGTCCAAGGTTTCTAGGCAAGAGTGAAAGGGAAGAGAGCCCTCGGGGGTAGGCAGGAGGGTAGCTGGGTTAAGAACCTCTCAAGGGGATATAGTCAGGCCTGGATTTTCCATTGGCACTACTTGATATATGAGGAGACTTTGATCAGACATCCATAAATGACCTCTCTCATTCAGGAGTTGTTTCACTTGGTGGCTGGTAAAAATAGCTAGTTTGCTTCTAAGGGAGTTTTAAAGCCTCTTCTATCAGTATTTCAATAGCTGCAAGATTTCAAAGACAGAGAAAGATCTCTTTCTAACAGGGGAGTAGGAACTCAGGGACCATCAGAAAATGGGAAAATATTTGTCCTTCCCAACAAAAGAGAAGTGCTCATGTGAATCTTTTTGTAATTGTGTTTCCTGTAGCACCCAACATGGTACAGGTTTGGGAGGAGAAGACTCCAGAGTAAAAAGTCAGCACAGAGTAGATAGCCCCTGTGTCAACCAATAAATTCTCAGACCTACCTGCCACATCCATTTGCACCCTTGGCTCCAGCCCTGTGATGGTTATCCAGGTGGGCTGCCTGGAGTAGGCCTTTCAGTCCTGGTGAACCGTCATGAGGGAAGGCTTCACACTTGACCTTGAGAATCTTCGGTTCCGAAGGAAGAGTTCTGCCCAACGTCCAAAATGATGGCATTTGTAGCAACCCATTTTAGGAGACTTGCCATGGTTTGTACACTCTTTGGCCCAAAGTCCGCCTGTCTACAGATTAGGCATTTGCCTTGTGCCTAGTCCTTCGAGGACTCAGGGTTTGCTATGTGGCTTCCCTGGAGAATGGCCAGCATCTGGGCATCCCCAAGGTCTCCAGTATGACCAGTGCTGGGTAGGATTAAGGGGTTTTTCAACAATGGATGGTAATAGATACCATGATGTAAAACAATCCAAGTCTGTACCTTGAGACTGGAAAACTGGAAAAATAGCCATACGACTTATCCTCTTCTTGCCCCAAGGGAATTTGAGTCATTGGTTTCTTCCCTTAGTCTTCCATAAGTGTAGCTTAGCACTACATGAACTTCCAGATGTTCAAGCTGGTTTTAGAAAAGGCAGAGGGACCAGAGATCAAATTGCTAACATCTGCTGGATCATCAAAAAAAACCAATAGACCTCCAGAAAAACATATATTTCTACTTTATTGACTTTGTCAAAGCCTTTGTGTGGATCACAATAAACTGGAAAATTCTGAAAGAGATGGGAATACCAGACCACCTGGCGTGCTTCTTGAGAAACCTGTATGCAGGTCAGGAAGTAACAGTTAGGACTGGATATGGAACCACAGACGGGTTCCAAATGGGAAAAGGAGTATTTCAAGGCTGTATATTGTCACCCTCTTATTTGACTTATATGCAGAGTATATCATGAGAAACGCCAGGATTCAACAATATGTGAACCATGAACTTCCAGATGTTCAAGCTGGTTTTAGAAAGCTTGGTGAATTTTGAGCATTACCTTACTAGCATGTGAGATGAGTGCAATTGTGCAGTAGTTTGAGCATTCCTTGGCATTGCCTTTCCTTGGGATTCAAATGAAAACTGACATTTTCCAGTCCTGTGGCCACTGCTGAGCTTCCAAATTTGCTGACATATTGAGTGCAACACCCCTAACAGGACCAGATAACCTACTCCTTTGTCATTACTTCTGTTATTACCTAGAATATGTCTATGGCAATGAAATGTTTACCATTGGAGATACCCTAAGATGCACTTATGAGAAATGCTGGGCTAGAGGAACCACAAGCTGGGATCAAGATTGCTAGGAGAAATATCAATACCTCAGATATGCCGATGATGCCACTCTTATGGCAGAAAGTGAAGAAGAACTAAGGAAAGTCTTGGTGAAAGTGAAAGAGGAGAGTGAAAAAGTTGCCTTAAAGTTCAACATTCAGAACACTAAAATCATGGCATTTGGTCCAATTAATTCATAGCAAATAGATGGAAGAACAGTGGAAACAGTGGCAGACTTCATTTTTGTGGAGCTCCAAAATCACTGCAGATGGTGACTGCAGCCATGAAATTAAAAGACACTTTTCCAAAGGAAAGTTATGACCAACCTAGACAGCATATTAAAAAGCAGAGACATTACTTTGTCAATAAAGGTCGGCCTAGTCAAAGCTATGGTTTTTCCAGTGGTCATGTATGGATGTGAAATTTGGACTATAAAAAAGCTGAGTGCCGAAGAATTGACGTTTTTGAACTGTGGTGTTGGAGAAGAATCTTGTGAGTCCTTTGGACTGCAAGAAGATCCAACAGTCCAACCTAAAGAGATCAGTCCTGGGTGTGCATTAGAAGGACTGATGCTAAAGCTGAAACTCCAATACTTTGGCCACCTGATGTGAAGAACTGACTCAATGGAAAGACCCTGATGCTGGGAAAGATTGAAGGCAGGAGGAGAAGGGGACAACAGAGGATAAGATGGCTGGATGGCATCACCAACTCAATGGACATGGGTTTGGATGGACTCCAGAAGTTGGTGATGGACAAGGAGGCCTGGCGTGCTGCAATTCATGGGGTCACAAAGAGTGGATATGACTGAGTGACTGAACTGAACTAGGGGTGAGAAGAGTATTTGAATAATACGTGGTGTGGAGCAACATTGCCTACAAGGGGGCAGGGTCCTGGTTGTAGGAGTTGGCAAGTGGCTTAAAAACAAATTGATAAGAGGCAACAGACCAGATGTTCCATAAAAGTGGTGTGGAGATTTGATCAGGGTGTTTGTAGGTTTACGAGAAGGGTGGTAAAGATTTGGGCCCAAACAGCCTGCAGGAATAACTTCAAGTGAGGTAGCAAACACCATCTCTGGAAGCCCAGTTGCCCTTGAAGGGCTGTTGCCAACATATGGACTCCCAGCAAGCATGCCTGTCATCTGCCCTAGCGGGTTAACTGAGAGGTGCTGTTGACACGCATGTTGTAGGAAACATGGAAGATGAAGGCCTAAATATCTGGAGGGATTGGATATTATACAGTAGTTCCCTCCCAAGGGCCAGTTATTTTCTGGTTATCTTGAGAGAATATTGTAGAGGCAACACTGTAGGCCCAGACAGGGCCCAGGAAAAGAGCATGAAGCAGGAGGAAAGCATGCACGACATAACTTTTGAAAGAATGATATAGCCCTAGGGCATAGCATAAACCCTTTAAAATTAAATGGGTTCAAGATGGCAGACAAGGCAAATTCAACTAAACCTTGATCCTCAGTCTGTAAGCTAAATGACACACTCAGAGGTGCCATGACAGTTCCAAAGCACTATCAAAAGTCCAAGGAGTGGGTGGTTCCCCAATTGTTGGAATGATCCTCCCACTCGTTAGCAAATGAAATCACCCAGATCATAAAATACAACCACACCGCATTTCATGGCTGCCACACTCACCCTCTGCAATGGCCCACACTCTTGGTGTGTGCCTCTCTCTGAATCTGAACAAATCTACCTCTTACTTATTGCTGTCCCTCCCACAGAACTCTTTTTGCAACGAGACATCAAGAATGAGTTTCCTTAGGTCCTAAAACCAAGCACTGTGAGTTTTTGCTGGGCTTGAGTTGCTGCCAGGAATGACTGAGTTACTAAGCACATCACAGAGTCCCTGCTACATGAGTTCGAGTCCCAGTCTTAGGTAAACGGTTTCAAATGCAGCTTTCAGAAATGGAAAGATGATGATCCATCCAATATTTCATAAACAGTGGCATAGATGGAGAGAGGAGCTGAAGGATGGAAGGAAAAAGCAGTGGGAAAAACATGCTGAGGAATCCCTTTCATAACTTGCTGGAAAAACTGTTAAATGCCTGACCTGTGCCAACAATTTTCATTGGCCTGATGCTTGGCACAAAGGAGGTTATGGACAGAAGAACTCTCATCCACTTGGGAAAGAGTTACTAGGGTGCAGCAGATAAACCCTTTAAAATTAAATGGGTTCAAGATGGCAGACAAGGCAAATTCAACTAAACCTTGATCCTCAGTCTGTAAGCTAAATGACACACTCAGAGGTGCCATGACAGTTCCAAAGCACTATCAAAAGTCCAAGGAGTGGGTGGTTCCCCAATTGTTGGAATGATCCAGGGGACACACCAGGGAGTATCCCTTGCCAGAGTCCCTCAATTACACCCACTATCACCTGCCTTTTCACAGGGGATCCGAGGAAACAAGAAATGAGAGATTGTAAAAGGATTAAGATTTTGTTAGCCATATGTCCTTCCAGCCATAGGGGCAAGGCCCTCCTACCTTAACTGGAGGTCTTCTGGAATCTGAGGCAGCTGTGTGAACTCTCTGCCAAGAGTGTTTTTGCGGTCCAAGTTTCCAGCACACTAGGCTTTTTGTCTGACCCAAAAGGAGAGGTCTCAGTCAGTCTTGGCTTCCTTTATCTATACGTTTTGTCTCCTCCTCCTTGAGCCTGCCCTATGAAAATTTTGCTAGCCAAGAAGGGGGTGTGTTTGTTTCACCTGAAGTTCTTACTCCTGTCCGTGGATTTTCTTTTGTTCCATTTTTGTGGGGTTTTTTTTGTTGTTTTTTTTTTTTTTTTTCCTTTGTCTTTTAGTCACCACCATTTTGGACTCCATTTTCCTACTCTAACTACCTAACACTTCTAAACAGTTCAAAATTGTTAAAATGGAATATTGATAATCTTTTAAGATATTTCTCAGTTCTGTATTTTATTCTGCCAAAATATAAATATTATATATAAAGATATAGATACATATATTTGATTGGGAATATGGAAATTGATAGAACACTTTTCATAAATTTCTATTTTACAGCAAATAAAATGTATTTTATTTTCTGTCCATGAAAATCCAAATTATTTGCATGAAACTTCAGTATTCATTGTTATGGATCTTCCAAATAATGATTCATTAAAAGTGGCTTGTTTGTTGAAATGATTCTTAAACAATGTATTTTTAAGTGTTTCAAGTGATTCTGTCATGTTTTATCCCATAAACAATAGAATATTGCCTGTGTGTTTTCTTTACCTGAGTTCTTATCTTAAAAAAAAAAAAAAAAAACATTTATTTATTTGTTGATCTGGCTGTGCTAGGTCTTAGCTGCAGCATGTGGGATCTTTAGTTGTGGCATGCAAACTCTTAGTTGCCGCTTGTGGTAGCTAGTTACCTGACTGGGGATGGGATCGAACCTGGGGCCCCTGCCGTGGGAGCATGGAATCTTAGTCACTGGACCACCAGTGAAGGCCCTGAGTTTGTATCTTTAATGCACATCAATTTCTGAAACTCATTCAGTATTATGAACAGTTTCTTAATGCTTTCTCAGACTTTATTTCATTTGTTCAAATATTTCTCTCTATAAGTATTTCTGAGATAATGTTACTGTTTGTATCATTAGCTAGGAAATCTGGGAGAGAAGCAAAAATAAGAAATAAAATAAGTCAGATGAAAGCAGTGAGTTTTATATTGGTTTTTGTAGGAACTATTGAACAGAAGTATTTGAGACACCTTCTGTCTATATCTGCTGCTCTTCAAAGAGAAATCACATGATGAATTAGTGATGGTTATCTCTGTTTGCATCAGAGGACTCAACATGACATCTTCTTAATATTTAATATAGATTGTTTTAATAATTTGACAAACACAGGCTGTTCATTGTTTTAACAAATATTTAATAAACCAAATGAATTTAAGTGTATAAAGGGGGGATAAGATAACATTTCTGTGATAAAAAGTTATAAGAAAGGAAAAGTAATCAGGTGAAAGGCTGAAAACTCCTTAGAGACCCTGAGCTAGAGCCACTCAGCTGAGCACTTTCAAATTCACAACCCTCAGACGTATATGAAATAAGAAAAATGTGGTGTTTTAGTTTAGATTTCAGAATCCAGACAATGCTACCTCCCATTGTGTAAAAAGCCATGATTGGAAGTGAAGGAAGATGGCAAAATGAAAAATGGCATTTTCTTTATGTCGAATTCTGCATATTGCCAGGTTTCTTGGCGAACAGCTTTGGAGGAGAAAGAAAAACAGTAAAGAAATTAAACTATAACTTAGAAAATTAGAATTAACTTTCTAACTAGAACTTAGAAAACTAGAATTTAGAATAAAAAACTTCTAAGGAGGTTCTGAATCTCAGCACTTATCATTAGGCAAAAAATACTAGGACAAAATTTGAGATTAGGATCACGAATTTTCCTAGAATATAGGTTGCTTTGTAGTTGAAGGGGAGAAAAATATACCTGTTTGCATACAGATTATTTTAAACATTTTTGTTTGTTTGTTTTTTAAGAAACAGACACAGGGGAAGTTCTGAAAACTGAGTATAAGTTACCATTTAGTAAGAGATGTTTACATTTAAAAAGGAGATCTACTTTTGGAGGATGTCTCCCTCTCTGTACCAGGATGACACAAATTTTCAAGAAACTTACCAACTAGAAGGCAAGGACTAACAACTTTACCCTCATTTTCTGTGCTTTTCTTGGTAACCTTCCATAACTGACTTTCCTTCTCCCAACATCTTTTGTCTTCAAGCTGTAGGAGATATTTAAGATGATGGCTTAGTCCATTTTAGGGAGATATTCTGTTTTCCTGAGTCTCTCACAGTTATACTGGAATTCTCAATGCTATTAAACTTCTTTCTGCTTTCCTTCTGTTAATCTGTCTTTTTACTACGGGTGTATCTCAACCAAGAAGCTGGAAAGGAAGAGGGAAAATTATTTTTCTTTCCCACATACTAGATCTATTCTTGTTGTTCAGTCACCAATTCGTGTCTGACTCTTTGTGACTCCATGAGCTGCAGCATGCCAGGATCACCCATCCCTCAGGTAGATCTAATACATAAAAATTAACATAAAGTAAATGCAATATTATCAGGAGTGAGTTAATGACCTTGCGTATTTTTGTTCTGTAGTACCATCTAAGACTTGGAATTTGAGATACAGGAAAATAGAGAATATTTCCACAATCATGTGTGTAGAAAATACAGAAACTAAGTTGGATGCCCTTTTATGCAGTTCATGAGGTTTTCATGGCATGTATACTGGGGTGGTTTGCCATTCCCTCCTCCAGTTTTGTCAGAAATCTCCACCATGTCCCATCTGTCTTGGATTTACATGGTATGGCTCGTAGCTTCATCGAGTTACACAATCCCTTTCACCACAACAAGGCAGTGATCCATGAAGGTGGAGCACTGAAGAATTGATGTCTTTGAACTGTGGTGCTGGAGAAGACTCCTGAGAGTCCTTTGGATAGCAAGGATATCAAATATTAAGGGAAATCAATCTTAAGGGAAATAAACCCTGAATAATTTTTGGAAGAACTGATGCTGAAGTTGAAGCTCCAGTATTTTGTTCATCTGATATGAACAGCTGACTCATTAGAAAAGTCCCTGATACTGGGAAAGATTGAGGACAGAAGGAGAAAAGAGCATCAGAGGATGAGATGGCTGGATGGCATCGCTCATACAATGGACATGAACATGGACATTGGGCAAACTTCAAGAGATGGTGAGGGACAGAGAGGCCTGGCCTGCTGCTGTCCATGGAGTCACAAAGAGTCAGACATGACTGGTGACTGAACAATGATAAGCTGGCTGTAATCAGGAATGTTTTCTTGGAACATTTACAATATACACATGAGGAGAGAGTGATCTGGGAGAGAGAAAGGAGAAGCCTGGAGGGACAGTCTTTACTTAAAGCATGTAAGGAGAAAGAGGTGTGAAGAAATGGAAATCAGAGCTAAACTGTAGAAGGAAAAACAGAATAGGGTGTTAAAAAATTATGGATACTTCAGCTTGGTTCAATATATAATAAAACTTAATTTGATAAAAATTAACATGTTTGATCTTACTCTTGGCCCAGCAAAGACCACCAGAATCTCTTTGATTCAGTATTACTGCTGGGTAGAAATTCAGATGCTGAGGTAAATAAGGATTTTGGTAAAGGTAGTTTAAGTGGAAATATTTCCTATTTTGTCTAATACTAGAATCATTTTTTAAAAATTATTTATTTCTTTGGCTGTAAGAGGTCTCAGTTGGCATGAAGTTTCTTTTATTCCAGCATGTAGACTCTTTAATTGTGGCTCAGGGGCTTAGTTGGTCTGAGGCATGTGGAATCTTAATTCCCAGACCAGGAATCAAACCTGTGTCACCTGCACTGCAAGGCTGATTCTCACCCATCGGGCTGCCAAGGAAATCCCTGATTCTGGAAATGGTGTCTGTATTTAAATTACAACCTTAATGAAAATCAAATCATTTTAATTGTCTACTTCAATGGATTTAAGTGATTAAGGAGAATTAGTCTAATACCAGGGAATACCTTGAAAAAGCTTATTCCAAGTAAATCTATTATCTAATTCATCACTTTTATTTTTAACTGTTCCCCTTAGAAGTACATTAAAAGTTGTCAAGGGAAAAAGGGACAAGTAGGCTGAAAATCTGTGTTGGTCATTTATTATCATATCATACACATGTCAATAAATTAATTTTATTACCTAAATCAAGGGTTTTGTTTTATTGTTTTTATGGTCATCAACAAGGCTTCCCTGGTGGCTCAGAGGTTAAAGTGTCTGCCTCCAATGCGGGAGACCTGGGTTCGATCCCTGGGTCGGGAAGATCCCCTGGAGAAGGAAATGTCAACCCACTCCAGTATTCTTGCCTGGACAATCCCATGGACAGAGAAGCCTAGTGGGCTACAGTCCACGGGGTCGCAAAGAGTCAGACACGACTGAGCGACTTCACTCATTCACTCACTCACTCATGGTCATCAACAGCCTCTTCATAATGGTAAAAGAAGAGGGTGAAAAAGGTGACTCAAATTCAACACTAAAAAAAAAAAAAAAAACTAAACTAAAATCATCTCATTTGGTCTCAACATTTCATTGCAAACAGAAAGGGGAAAAGTGGAAGCACTGTCAGATTTTATTTTCTTGGGCTCCAGAATCACTGCAGATGGTGACTGCAGACATGAAATCAAAAGACGCTTGCTCCTTGGAAGAAAAGCTATGACAAACCTACACAACACACTAAAAAGCAGAAACATCACTTTGCCAACAAAGGTCTGTACAGTCAAAGATATAGTTTTTTCCAGTAGTCATGTACAGATGTGAGAACCTTAACGAATTGATGATTTTGAACTGTGGTTCCTTAGAAGACTCTTGAGAGTCCCATTGACTGCAGGGAGACCAAATCCAGTCCATCCTAAAGGAAATCAACCCTGAGTATTCGTTGGAAAGACTGATGCTGTAATTGAACTTCCAATACTTTGGTCACCTAATGAACTGATGCTGAAGATGAAGCTCCAATATTCTGGCCACTTGATGTGAAGAGCCAACTTATCAACACTGATGATGGGAAAGATTGAAAGCAAAAGGAGATGGGGGCAGTAGAGGATAAGATTGTTATATAGCATCACTGACTCAATGGACATGAATCTAAGCAAACTTTGGGAGACAGTGAAAGACTGTAGAGCCTGGCATGGTGCAATCCATGGAGTCACAAAGAGTTGGACATGATTTAGTGACTGAACAACAATTAATTCATTTGATGTTTCTTGCAAAATGTATCATAGGAAAGATAAACATGTATGATATTATATTTTTGTAGGTATATACTATAAATAACTTGTTACTTTATTCAGCATGTGCTTACATTTAGGGTATTACAAAAGGTATTAAAGGTTATAAATTAATAGTAAATATTTTTCTATTCATTATCCGGATATAAATAGTTTTATCTTGTTAAACCATCTTATAGCATCCAGAAGGTAATTTTTATCCTTCAAATATTTTTTGATAGGAAACAACTCCAGGGAGACTTGCCCAGATGTTGCCTACTTCATCTAAATTTGTAGTATCACATAGAGCTCAACTGATAGGGACATTCCAAAAAGAGATATTTAAGGTAGGTAAGCATGAGAAATGCTGGGCTGGAAGAAGCACAAGCTGGAATCAAGATTGACAGGAGGAATATCAATAACCTCAGATATGCAGATGACACCAACCTTATGGCAGAAAGTGAAGAGGAACTAAAAAGCCTCTTGACGAAAGTGAAAGAGGAGAGTGAAAATGTTGGGTAAAAGCTCAACATTCAGAAAACGAAGATCATGGCATGTGGTCTGATCACTTTATGGCAAAAAGATGGGGAAACAATGGAAACAGTGTCAGACTTTATTTTGGGGGCCTCCAAAATCACTGCAGATGGTGATTGCAGCCATGAAATTAAAAGACGCTTACTCCCTGGAAGGAAAGTTATGACCAACCTAGATAGCATATTCAAAAGCAGAGACATTACTTTGCCAACAAAGGTCCATCTTAGTCAAGGCTGTGGTTTTTCCTGTGGTCATGTATGGATGTGAGACTTGGACTGTGAAGAAGGCTGAGCACCGAAGAATTGATGCTTTTGAACTGTGGTGTTGGAGAAGACTCTTGAGAGTCCCTTGAACTGCAAGGAGATCCAACCAGTCCATTCTAAAGATCATAAATTAACAACAACAACAAAAAGTCTAGAATTAATGTAATATTTGATTTGAGAATCCTGTTATAATATTCATGGAGCAAGTAAATTATAAGTAAAACCTGACTGTCCTGTAAATTAAAAAGTGATTCTATAGAAGTAACATTTAGATTTTAAGCATAGTTTTCTTTCTTGGTGGTAATGACACTGGCATATCTTTCCTCATGTGTGTACGTATTCAGTCACTCATGTCTGATTCTTTGTGACCCCACAGATTGTAGCCTGCTAGGCTCCTCTGTCCATGAATTTTCCTGGCTAGAATACTGGAATGAGTTGCCATTTCATACTCCAAACTTCTTTCCTTAAATTTCAACAAACATGATTTAATTTTCAAATATATCAAATGGAAGAGACTATTTTTTTTTTTTCCCCTACAGCCTGAACTGACCAGGAAAGTAGTATCTCAGGATCTTTTTGGTTGAACTAATAGCAGAGGAGAATGACCCAGTGGGAGGGACAGAATACACAGTTTAAAGTCATGTATGGGGACAGGCTACTCAAGGCATGGATCTTAAAATTGTGCACATTATCCCCAGGCACCAGCCCTGCTGTATTGTGGCCACTTAGGGGTCACATCCAGGTTTGTCATGACAGGTAAACAGAGACAAACCCTGTTAGATGCAAGAGGGAAAAAGGAATAGAAGGCAGGCAATGAGCTATGCACGCAGATTTTGGTCAGTGGCGAAGTTCTTGACCAAAGTTCTTGACCCTAAGTTCTTCCAGGGGGACACTTTAGAGATTTAGAATGTTGAAGAAAATGTCAGGACACTATACCCAGACAGATTATATCATTGGTCAGTTTTATAAGACTGCAATTTGTTAGCAGTAAGTGAGACTGATTATTGATATCCTGTGAACTGAAGGGTTGTTATTTTCGAAATAAGAAGAAATTGTTATGGGAGTTGTATCCCAGCTAAGAATTAGAGTGTAGACTTGTTGATAACTTTATTTTTGTGATTAACAAAGACTTAGGAGAGATGGTTAAATAACAAATACTCTATTGTGATTTTGAATCCAAGAATACTACTTTTCTAGGTTCTTAAAAATCTCCAAATGCCAGGGTTATCTGGATGAATCTCGTGTTAACCGTGCAATAAGCTTTATAAAATGGGCCATAGCACACATATGCATGCATGCATGCTCAGTTGCTTCAGTTGTGTCTGACTCTTTGTGATCCTATGGACTGCAGCTTGCCAGGCTGTTCTGTCCATAGGATTTTCCAGGCAAGAATACTGGAGTGGGTTGCAATTCCCTCCTCCAGAGGATCTTCCCAAACCATAGATTTAACCTATGTCTCCTGTATCTCCTGCACTGTAGTAAAATTCTTTACTGCTGAGCCACCAGTATACATATATATATATATACCTCCCAGATAGCTCAATTGGTAAATATATATATATATTTCTGTGTGTGAATAATTGTGTAACTAAAGCATGTTGCACTGAAATTGAAAATACAGCTTGAGTTGTATGAGATTTCTCAAATAATCTTTGATCAATCAAGCAAAAGATAAATTATTTTACAGGCACAATCCAATATAACAATTAGAAAACATTTTTGCTATGATATCATTGAAGATGTACATTTTTCATTTAGTATATTAAGCATATTATTCATGGGTTAGAAGAACCGCATATTAAATACATTATTATCAAAGAATCAATAACTCTTTTGATGGCTTCATATCAGCCATGGATGATTTTGTGGCATAAGAACAGTGTTTCTTCTAAATATGACGGACAGGAATTTGTATTTTTTGCATTATTGGTTATATCTATTAATATAAATATGCATGTATCTGATCCTTGTCATGTATTTTTTCTTGTCATTATATAGTCTTTTGTCATCATGAGACATTATATACTCCTGTGTGTGTGTGTGTGGTAAGATTTTATATATACAAAGACACCTAAGTAGATTCAGCTATAGTCCTAAGAATATTATTTAAGTATTTTTAAGCATTGTGAGGAATACATGGTGTTTTATAGCAATGAGCATAAATGTAGGTTGATAACTCTTGATTTTAACCTTCAAAAATTAGCAAGCATTTCTGCTTAGCATATGAGTGAAGACAGTGATTAAAGCCAAATATGATGAATGAAAATGATGTTGCTTGATTAAAATTAGCTTTTACTAAAATTAGTACTGACTGTTCTTTAAGTACTAATCAAGCTTGCCACGTAACTTGTTGCCTCCTTTTCTTTAGAGTAGACTTTATGTAAATGAAATAATACGATGATTTAATTCCCAAATTTCTCACTGGTCAGTCATTCTAGTGTATGTTTTATGATATCATTATATGAGCTAATTCAAGACATTTATTGATAATATGACTAATAGGTCATTCAATCATTTTTATTATAATTATAGAATTAGAGCATGCAAGTTGTCTATCATCAGTCATAAGTCCACAAGTTGATCTGGTTTTAGATTTAAGAACTTACTCTTCTGTCAGAATGTATTTTTCTCATTTAACCTTTATGAATCTGACTTATAATATTAGAGGTTCAGGGAAAAGAGTACAGGTAACAAAACACTTTTTTTCAGTAGTTTAATGTTGGGCATTTATGTGTCATGTAGACTGAGAGCTATGATCAAAAGACAAGGCATGTCGTCTAAAGCCATTAATTTCGATTCCCAGCTTTTAGTCTCATACTGCACATAAAAATGCCCACACATATTTATGGTTCTTTAATTATGTTCTCAGTTAGGAGTTTGAGTGTCCAGCACTTTACAATGCCCTTTTCACATGTCTTTGCTGGGTTTGAAAGACAACATATTAACTGTTACTAAATTGGAAGGATTACACTCTATCTTTTTTCTCTTTCCATACAGATAGCAGAAGTATGTTCAAGGGAAAAGGGGGATTTGAACCTACCAAGAACCTAACAGTCGAGATTTCTAAATTTTAGTGTACTTCAGAAAATAAATTGACCAATTCTCCATTAACAGAATTATAAAAGAAGTCACATGATATGTCAGAAATATTGTAGAAGAAAATTGTGTTGAGGCTAAGCTCAATGACTTTTATTCCACATCAAAACTTTTAAAAATCATTCTTTCTTCTTCTTTTAAAAATATCTTTTATGCTTTTTCTCCTTTCATCAGAACAACATAGAACTAGTGTCGGAAATAGACCTTGGACGGAATTTTTGCTCTTCACTTTATTTATTTTTATATATATATTTTGAACTTTAAAGATCAGATTTATTTGGAGAAAACAAAAAAACTCCAAAACCCAAAGGATGGGATTTAACATCTCAAGACATCTCCCAGGTATTAAGTCTACAGATTACAAATCATTTTCATAGAAGATATTTTTGTACAAATTTTACATGTAATGAGGAGCAGGTCATAAATCCCTGCTTGTTCTAACAGGGTGGCAGAGTAGAGGAATGGGGGTGGGGGGGAGCTTTTTTGTATACATCTATTTGGAAGGAGTAGACAAGAAGAGGGCAAACCCTACTTTTTCAACATCTATAGCAAATGGTTTAATGATATGTCAGAAAATGATGCTTGCTGCTGCTCTTGCTGCTAAGTCGCTTCAGTCGTGTCCGACTCTGTGCAACCCCATAGACAGCAGCCCACCAGGCTTCCCCATCCCTGGGATTCTCCAGACAAGAACACTGGAGTGGGTTGCCACTTCCTTCTCCAATGTATGAAAGTGAAGTCGCTCAGTCGTGTCTGACCCTCAGCGACCCCATGGACTGCAGCCTACCAGGCTCCTCCATCCATGGGATTTTCCAGACAAGAGTACTAGAGTGGGGTGCCACTGCCTTCTCCACTCTCAACCTTGGGTGTCTCTAAAAGCCACTTCTTAGCTACTAGCCACTCCAAGCCAACTATTTAAAGTTACCTCACTTGGTATGTCCTTTATGTCCACTGGGTAAATGATTCATTATGCTCACTGTTGCAGCACTCATAAACCAACACCCTGCAAGGTTGGACAGGGTCTAACTTAGGACTGATGGGCAAAAAGTTTGCAAATAAGAGACCAACGTGTCTTTTCTCTGTAGGTACCAATACCGCCCATAAGGACACCATCTATTGAGCTGACAGTACCAAGGTGCACATAAAAGTAGGCAAGTAAAGCTATTGTGTTGCAAGAGAAGCAAGAACCTTGTTAAATTGTCTCCTTTATCATTCATTCTCACAAGGAATGCTAAAAAATAAAAAGAACCAACTCCCCACCCCCACCCCAACATTGGTCTAGGCCACATTATAAACCCAAACATTTGTGTGGGATTTCAATGCAGAGATGGAAACTTTTTGAAAAAGCACACCCCCCAACACCAATCAAGGTTGTAAGAAAGGTTTGCAACTTAACCACACGTACCACTTAAGACTGATAATTCTAAAGTTTTCTGAGGTGCAAAAGGGGTCAAAGCAACAGGAGCAGAAATAGCTGGAGGGAAAGAGTGAGACTCAAGACATGAAGGAGCCAAGAATCGCTTAAGAAAAGCAGTAGTATTTCTCACTGGACAGCTCCTGGAGGGCTCTAGCGGATGCCTAGGAGATCAAGAGTGTGACCGAAGTCCAAGTCGTCTGTGGGAAGGTAACAGGAAGGACTAGCACGAGGAACCTAAGATGATGACAAGAGTGTAAATTTTTAAAACTTCAAGATTTCAACAGAATGTGGATTTATCTGAACTTTCAGAAGGGAAAGTGTTTAAGAAAGAATGAAACCAAGACACATAAAAGATCTGGGAATTCCCACGAACCTTAAGTGCTTCCTGCTCCAGGAAGTAAACCATTCATGTGTTTACTGGAGGTCATATACCATTTTCTCTATTACTGGTGCAAAATAATTCACCAAACCCCGAAGCTTCTGTTTCAAACCACGATTTCCCCATTTATTTTGGTCACCAAACAGTCCTATTCTTCAGTGGCCTGTAGACTCACTTCCACCTACCCCCCTGGGGGTACAAATGAAGGAACTCCCAGTAGGCTGGCCCCAGTAACTCAGAACTAAATGAGAGGAGGGTCTGGCAGCCTCCTGGAGACTAAAACATCAGAGACTAAACCTACCTTGCCAAGAATGGAGAATTTATTCAGGTAATATTTGAGAATTTATGTATGCCACAACGGGATATTAAGAATTAAAGGTAGGAACCTCACTCTTCCTTAAACCTGTCTACTGCCCAATTAGATTTCAGACACTGTATCACCGTCACTGCATTTTGCTAAATGGAGGCCCCTAGGCACTAGTCACACAGGCAATTGCATGTGTCATAAAAACACACCACAACTTTTCCATTAAAAGCTGTACATCTTTTTCTCTGGCTACACTGGTGATTCTCCTGTTAGTTCAATACTTTAAAGGCTGCAGTGGCATGCAAAAGAATTTCATTTCAGTGTGTGTGTGTGTGTGTGTGTGTGTGTGTGTGTGTGTTTTAAGTTAAGAAAGGTCTCCAGCAGATGGTGAGGTTTATTTTGTCTTGTCTGGATAGAGGTTTGATTTGCTCTCGAATGTTCCAAGGTGGAGAGAGACTAGGAGAAACCACAGAATGCAGAGGTCTATTCGGTGTAATCTCCCTCATTTTCATCTTCACCGTCAAAGGCGAGGGCAGCATATTTGCTTGCAGAACTGAAATTCGAGGCTGGATTTTCTTCACCTTTCTTTGGCTCAGGTGCAGATCTGGAGTCGTGATCCTTTTTGCCATCTTTCCTGTCTGCCTCCTTCCAGTGGTTTGTTCCCTCCGTTTCCCGGACCACGGCTGGAGTTCCCACTTTGGCCTTTTGGGGCACTCACCCTATCTACGTTATTTGCAACTTTCCTTGCTGATCCTTCCTCAGATGGTTGAGCTGGAACTACTCTCCCTGCACCACTTGTAGGGGACTGCTGCTCTGTGTCTGAGCTCTGAGATCGAGCAGGAGGGTTAGAACTTTGCTTCACCCAAGCATTCTACTTTGGGGGAGGGGCTGGCATTACCTTTAGAGGCTGTTCAGGTTTGGGAAGCTTAGAAGTTGGAGACTCTCAGTCTTCCTCTTTATTGGGGGTTTCATTTTCTGGAGACTTCTCACTCTGTCTTCTTCGTGCATTTCTGCCAGATGTGGCTGAGGTCCCAGTCTGTGATGACTCACTTCCTGTCCTCGATCGTCCCGTTCCTGAGTTTCTTCACTTTGCCAGCTTCAGTGTCTCTCCGGAGGCCGTCGTTCTAGTTTTGGCTCATCCAGCTGGCACTGCAGTTTCTTCTGTTCCTTCTGTAACCGCTCTTCTCCTCATTCTCTAGCAGCTGTGTCAACAGGCTTTGCCCCTCCAAAAACAGAGGCTGCATGACTGGACTGGGAGATGCTAGCGGAGCAATCATCTTCCTTAGGAGTACTCCGAGGCTTTAGGTTCAGTTTGGGTCTTTGAGGGGGACCTCTATCATCCCACCTATAATCATCCTGAGAGTAATCATCTCTGGAACTCCAGGACTGGTCATCTCGACTGTCGTGTCTGTCTTCATAGCGGTCCTCACCGCCTCAGTAGTCGTCATCCCTACGGTACCCGCTACCGAATGCTCTGCCACTGCCTATCCTGGAATTGTAGCCTCTGTCATAGTCTCTGCCACCTCAGTCATCATAATGATCTCAGCCCCCATATTGATCCATATCCCGGTGTGGGCCATCACGGTAACTGTCCCAATACCCATCACGATATCCATCTGAATCGTAACCATCTCGATTCTTGTCTCCAAAGCTATCATCACCCCTTCTAGGCGGGTAGTCATCAAAGCTGTCTGCAGCAGGACAAGCCCTCCAGTCTGTATCTGTTTTGTCAGAATCACGATTTCTATCTCGGCCAAAAGAATGATCATCCCTGTTTGTATCCTGTGCTTGATCAGCAACGTCCACTCATTCTCCTATTACCTAGGGACACTTCGTTGAGGCTCAAGGCACTGAGCAAGGAATCCACGTCCTCAAACTCAGCATAACCAAAACCTTTCAACCTCTCAGGATTGCTAGGCTCACGCGCTAAATGCACTGCACTGATATTTAATCCTCTAAAGAATTCCTTAATGGAGTCTTCTGTCACACCATAGGGCAGGTTCCCTAGAAAAGCAGTGTAGGGTGGAGATTTGGGAAGATGGCTCCGGTCGATATTGGGTTCCTGAGCAGCCCCTGGAGCAGTGGGCAAGATGAAACGGTCAATTGGAGGTGCCCCGCACCCCACTCCAGTACTCTTGCCTGGAAAATCCCATGGACTCAGCAGCCTGGTAGGCTGTAGTCCATGGGGTCGCTAAGAGTTGGACACCACTGAGTGACTTCACTTTCACTTTTCACTTTCATGCATTGGAGAAGGAAATGGCAACCCACTCCAGTGTTCTTGCCTGGAGAATCCCAGGGACAGGGGAGCCTGGTGGGCTGCCGTCTATGAGGTCACACAGAGTCAGACACGACTGAAGAGGCTTAGCAGATACTCACCATCATCATCATTACTATGCCAAGTGGTTGAAACATCCCCTTCCAGATCGTCTGTTTCATCAGCCCAGCTGACTGGTTTTGGGAAATAGGTGCTGCCTCCACCAGTCCCTCCATCCTCAGCCAGAAAGCCTGTTAGGGAGATAGTCTTCCCCTTATTCTTCTTTTTCGGTGAGGCTGCCATATTGAGAGAGGGAGAGAGAATGCAAAGGCTGCTCTTCACTTTAAATTTCAAACTTTTGTATCCATTCACATCTTGTTCTCCAAAGTAGAATTCTTTAACCATTTGTGTTCTATTTTTATGTATGAATTGTTCCTTGTAGCAATGTGTTCAGGGACATGATTATTCTGATATTTCAGGAATTCTAAAATTTTAGTACTATACTTGTTTGAAACGAAGCTTCATTATTATCTCATACATCAATACACTAAGCAGTAAAAGAAAATTCACATTTAAACTCACTACCAAGAGTAAGAATAGTAGTTTGTATTAATTTTTTTTTCCCTGCATAAGAAGTACTCTCAAATCTAGCAACTCAAACCAACTTAGGAGGGTCTATTAATGACTTGTTGGTTCTAGCTAAGAGTCTCCTAATGCAATATTAGTCAAGACATAGGTTTGGAAAATAGAAGACCTAAAAAGACATTTCTCCAAAGAAAACATAGAGATGGCTGGTAGGCACATGAAAAAATTCTCAGCATCAATAATAGATAAATGAAGAGCAAAACTACACAGAGGTAACACCTCATACTCAGAATGGCCATCATTAAAAAGTGTACAAATAACAAATGCTGGAGAGAGTATGGAGAAAAAGAGACCCTTCTATTGTTGGTGGGCATATAAATTGGTACAACCACTATGGAGAATAGTGTAGAGGTTCCTCAAAAGAACTAAAAATAGAGTTGCCATACGATCCTGCAATCACATCCTTGGGCATATATCCAGAGAAAGCTGTAATTCAAAATGATAGCTGCAGCCCTATGTTCACTGCAGCATTATTTACAATAGCCAGAACTTAGAAACAACCTAAATATCCATCAACAGAGGAATGGATAAATAATATATGGCACATATATACAATGGAATATTATTCAGCCATAAAAAAGAATGAAATGCTATTTGTAGTAATGTGAATGCAGCTAGAGATCATCATGATAAGTCAAAGTAAGTCAGAAATAGAAACACAAATAACATACTTGCTTATTTGCTCAGTCTCTTCAGTCACGCCCGACTCTTTGTGACCTCATGGACTGTAATCCACCAAGCTCCTCTGTCACTGGGATTCTTCAAGCAAGAATACTGGAGTGGGTTGCCATGCCTCCTCCAGTGGATCTTCCCAATGCAGGGATCAAATCCACATCTTTGTCTCCTGCATTGCAGGTGGGTTTTTTACCCTATGAGCCACCTCAGAAGCCCATCCCTTACATGTAGAATCTAAAATATATGTGAAATCTAAAATATGGCACAAATCAACAGACTGGTTCCAAATAGGGAAAGGAGTATGTCAAGGTACTCTTTGTCACCCTGATTGTCACCCTGATTATTTAACTTATATCCAGAGTACATCATGAGAAATGCAGGGCTGGATGAAGCACAAGCTGGTATCAAGATTGCTGGGAGAAATATAAATAAACTCAGATATACAGATGATACCACCCTTATGGCTGAAAGTGAAGAAGAACTGAAGAGCCTCTTGATGAAAGTGAAAGAGGAGAGTGAAAAAGTTGGCTTAAAGCTCAACATTCAGAAAACTAAGATCATGGCATCTGGTCCCATCACTTCACGGCAAAAAGATTGGGCAACAGTGGAAACAGTAAGAGACTTTATTTTCTTGGGCTCCTAAATCACTGCAGATGGTGATTGCAGCCATCAAATTAAAAGACACTTACTCTTTGGAAGAAAAGTTATGACCAACTTAGACAGCATATTAAAAAAGTAGAGACATTACTTTGCCAACAAAGGTCCATCTGGTCAAAGCTATGGTTTTTCCAGTAGTCATGTATGGATGTGAGAGTTGGAATATAAAGAAAGCTGGGGGCTGAATAATTGACACTTTTGAACTGTGGTGTTGGAGAAGACTCTTGAAAGTCCCATGGACTGCAAGAAGATTCAACCAGTCCATCCTAAAGGAGACCAGTCCTGAGTATTCATTGGGAGGACTGATGTTGAAGCTGAAACTCCACTACTTTGGCCACGTGATGCAAAGGGCTGACTCATTTGAAAATACCCTGATGCTGGGAAAGATTGAGGGCAGGAGGAGAAGGGGACGACAGAGGATGAGATGGTTAGTTAGCATCACTGACTCAATGAACATGAGTTTGGGTAAACTCTGGGAGTTAGTGAAAGACAGGGAGGCCTGGAGTGCTGCAGTCCATGGGGTTGCAAACGGGAGGACACGACTGACAGACTGAACTGAATGAAAGAAATAGAAACAGACTCAAAGGCATAGATAATAGTCTTGTTGTTACCAAGTGGTAGGTACAGTGGTAGAGGGATGGATTGGGAGTTTGGGATTAGCAGTAGCAAACTATTTTCTATAGAACTGATAAAGAACAAAGTCTTACTGTATAGCACAGGGAACTATACTCAATGTCCTGTGATAAACCATAATAGAAAATATGAAAAAGAATCCATATATGTGTATAGCTGAATCACTTTGCTTTCCATTATAAATTAACATCATATTGTAAATCAATTATACCTCAATAAAATAACTTTAAAAAATGTCACTCTGGGTTACAACTAGATGAAAGTTGAACTAGGGATAGAAGTTCCACTTTCAAGAAACACCACTCACATGACTTGGCTTAAGGCTCAGTTGCTCATCTAGTGTTAGCATCTGGCCTTAGTTTCTTCTCATGTGGGCCATTTCATATGCCTGCTCAGAACATGACAGTCAACTTTCCCTGGAGTGACTGACCTAAAGAGAGAAAGCACCAAGGATACCACAGAGTCACAAAGATGACTTTTATCACCCAGTCTCGGCAGTTGCACACTAGCACACACATCCTGTTCATCACTGGATACAATACTCTAATTATAGCACAAGCTCTCTGGGAGGCAAGCAATAAGGGAGAAATATAAAAGAATTTTGGACATTTTAAAACTACTACACGGCAGTACAATTGATAATAGCTTCCACTTAATGACAGCTTATTATAAATAAGACAATATTCTCTGTAAGTACAAAGCTGGCTCTATACCCCTTTACTTTCTTATTCCTTCACATTTGCCTGATTCCCAGAAAAGCCCCTGCCATAGCACATCCTCACAAAGCTGTGCTATCCATCACTCCTTTGCTTCTTCTTACTGCCTTAGTTTAACGGCCAACTTTTTTATCTACTGATTTCATTATGGGATTTTTCATGAAATTACTCTGTTCTCTTCTCCTTTATTGAGAATTGGATTTGGTCTGCTGAGCCCAGAAACATCTGTTTGCTTTCCTAGACCAAAAAGATCAATAGATTTACAGCCACTTGTTCACGTGAACTGAAGTGAAGTTGCTCAGTCGTGTTGGACTCTTTGAGACCCCATGGACTATAGCCTACCAGGCTCCTCTGTCCATTGTATTTTCCAGGCAAGAATACTGGAGTGGGTTGCCATTTCCTTCTCCAGGAGATCTTACTGACCCAGGAATCGAACCCAGGTCTCCCACATTGTAGGCAGATGCTTTTACCATCTGAGGCACCAAGGAAGTCCACATGAGCTAAAAATATTTCAAGCAATCCATAGCAAAGGATGAGAAAATAAAACTATATTATTGACTATGCAATATCTGAAAGCAAGAGAATTGTGGAGGGCCATGAATTTTCCCAGATGTTTTGTGAACATATGAAATTTAACTATAAAAACATGTCTACAGTTAAATGCCCTTAAAACATCCACTTTAGGATTGAGGACACTAAGGCGTACAGAGATGAAGTGGCTTGTCCAAGGTTACATTTCTAGGAAACAATGAGGGGGAGTCAGTTCAGCAATTGTTGAGTTGCCTATGCTGTCAAGTTACAATGCTGTATCATCCCTTGACTATATCACAGTGCTTCCACCATGTATGATACCATCTTTACTAGCCATCCTGGCTCTGTCATTCATCACAACATCATAGGTGTTTATCTTTTTGTCAAACCTTTGGCAAAAGGAGGGTACCCTGAAATTGCATGAGTATACAGGTATAGATGGATTTCATTAGCAACCTGGGGTGGGAGCACCAGGAAAGAGTGGAATCTACCCAGATTCAATACTAAAGAACAATATTGCTTAGGAACCTGAAATGTTAGGTCCATGAATTGGACCTGGTCCAATTGGAAGTGGTAAATTGGAAACTGGAAGTGGTCAAATGGGAGAGAGCAAGAGTGAACATCAACATTTTAAGAATCAATGAACTAAAATGGAACAGAATGGGTGAATTTAACTCAGATGACCGTTATATCTACTACTGTGGGCAAAAATCCCTTAGAAGATATGGAGTAGCCTTCATAGTCAACAAAATAGTCTAAAATGCTGTACTTGGGTGCAATCTCAAAAATTACAGAATGATATCTGTTCACTTCCAAGGCAAACCATAAAATATCACACTAATCCAAAGCTATGCCCCAACCAGTAATGATGAAGAAGTTGAAACTGAAGAGTTCTATGAAGACCTATAAGACCTTCTAGAACTAACAACCACCCCCCCCAAAAAAAAAAAAGATGTCCTTTTCATCACAGTAAACTGGAATGCAAAAGTAGTAAGTCAAGAGATACCTGAAGTAACAGGCAAATTTGGCCTTGGAGAACAAAATGAAGCATGGCAAAGACTAACAGAGTTTTGCCAAGAGAATGCACTGGTCATAGCAAACACTCTCTCCCAACAACACAAGAGAAGACTCTACATATGGACATCACCAGATAGTCAATACAAAATCAGATTGATTATATTCTTTGCAGCCAAAGATGGAGAAGTTCCACACAGTCAGCAAAAATAAGATTGGGAGCTGACTGTGGCTCAGATCATGATAGGAAAAACCACTAAACCATTCAGGTATGATTAAATCATGTCACTTATGATTATACAATAGAAGTGACAAATAAATCCAAAGGATTAAATCTGATAGACAGATTACCTGAAGAACTATGGATGGAGGTTTGTGACATTATACATGAGGCAGTGATCAAGGCCATCCAGAAAAAAAGGAAATGCAAAGAAAATGGTTGTCTGGGGAGGCCTTGCAAATAGCTGAGAAAAGAAGAGAAGATAAAGGCAATGAAGAAAAGGAAAGATATACCCATCTGAATACAAAGTTCCAAAGAATAGCATGGAACGATAAGAACGCTGTCTTCAGTGATCAATGCAGGAAATAGAGGAAAAGAATAGAACAGGAAAGGCTAGAGATCTCTTCAAGAAAATTAGAGATACCAAGGGAACATTTCATGCAAAGATGGGCACAATAAAGGAGAGAAACGATATGGACCTAACAGAAGCAGAAGATATTAAGAAGAGGTGGCAAGAATACACAGAATAACTGTACAAAAAATATTTTCATGACCCAGATAACCCGGTGTGATCACTCACCTAGAGCCAAACATCCTGGAATGTGAAGTCAAGCGACCTTAAGAAGCATCACTATGAACAAAGCAAGTGCAGGTGACAGAATTCCAGGTAAGCTATTTCAAATCCTAAAAGATGATGCTGTGAAAGTGCTGCATTCAATATGCCAGCAAATTTGGAAAACTCAGCAGTGGCCACAGGACTGGAAACAATCAATTATTATTCTAATCCCAAAGAAAGGCAATACCAAAGAATGTTCAGACTACAACACTTCCAGATGTTCAATCTGGATTTAGAAAATGCAGAGGAACCAAATTGGCAACATCCGTTGGATCATAGAAAAAGCAAGAGTGTTCCAGAAAAACATCTACTTCTGCTTTACTGATTATGTCAAAGACTTTGATTGTGTTCAGTTCAGTTCAGGTGCTCAGTCGTGTCTGACTCTTTGTGACCCCATGAATCGCAGCACACCAGGCCTCCCTGTCCATCACCAACTCCCAAAATTTATTCAAACTCATGTCCATCAAGTCGGTGATGCCATCCAGCCATCTTACCCTCTGTCATTCCTTTCTCCTTCTGCTCCCAATCCCTCCCAGCATCAGGGTCTTTTCCAATGAGTCAACTCTTTGCATAAGGTAGCCAAAGTATTGGAGTTTTAGCTTTAGCATCAGTCCTTACAATGAACACCCAAGACTGATCTCCTTTAGGGCGGACAGGTTGGATCTCCTTGCAGTCCAAGGGACTCTCAAGAGTCTTCTCCAACACCAATACACCTGTGGTGGATTCATGTCAATATATGGCAAAACCAATACAGAATTGTAAAGTGAAAAAAAAAAAAAAAGCTGTGTGGATCACAACAAACTGTGGAAAATTATTAAAGAGATGGGAATAACAGACCACCTTACTTGCCTCTTGAGAAATGTGTATGCAGGTCAAAAGCAACGTTTAGAACTGGAGATGAAACAGCAGAATGTTTCCAGTTAGGGAAATGAGTTCGTCAAAGTTGTATACCATCATCCTACTTACTTAACTTATATGCAGAGTATACCATGTGAAATGTCAGGTTCGATGAAGCACAAACTGAAATTAAGATTGCTGGGAGAAATATCAATAAGCTCAGATACACAGATGGCACCACCCTTATGACAGAAAGCAAAGAAAAACTAAAGAGCCTCTTGATGAAAATGAAAGAGGAGAGTGTTAAAATTGGCTTAAAACTCAACATTAAAAAAAAAAAAAAGAAAACTAAAATTATGGCCCATCAGTCATGGCAAATAGATGGGGAAACAATGGAAACTATGAGAGCCTATGGTTTGGGGCTCCAAAATCACTGCAGATGGTGATTGCAGCCATGAAATTAAAAGCCACTTGATCCTTTGAAGAAAAGATAGACTTAGACAAGATCAACTTAGACAGCATATTACAAAGCAGAGACATTACTTTGCCAACAAAGGTCCATCCAGTCAAAGCTATGGTTTTTCCAGTATGCATGAATTGATGTGAGAGTTGGACTATAAATAATGCTGAGTGATGAAGAATTGATGCTTTTGAACTGTGGTGTTGGGGAAGACTCTTGAGAGTCCCTTGGACTGCAAGGAGATCAAACCAGTCAATCCTAAAGGAAATCAGTAATGAGTGTTCATTGGAAGGACTGATGTTGAAGCTGAAACTCCAATACTTTTGCCACTTGATGCAAAGAATTGATACCTTGGAAAAGACCTTGATGCTGAGAAAAACTGACAGCAGGGGAAGGGGACAAATGACAGAGGATGAGATGGTTGTGTGGCATCACTGACTCGATGGACATGAGTTTGAGCAGGCTTCAAGAGTTGGTGATGGACAGGGAAGCCTGGCATTCTGTAGTCCATGGGGTCACATAGAGTCAAACAGGACTGAGCTACTGAACTCAACTGACCCAAGCTGCAAGAGTACCCCTCCTGTCCTCATATATATATACCTGTCTGTTAGTTGGTCAGTCCAGCTTTTTGTGACCCCATGGATTGTAGCCCACCAGGTTCCTCTGTCCATGGAATTCTTTAGGCAAGTATACTAGAGTGGGTTGCCATTTCCTTCTCAAGGGGATTTTCCTGATCCACGGATTGAACCCAGGTCTACTGCATTGTAGGCAGATTCTTTGCCATTTGAACCATCTGGGAAGCCCATTATATATATACCCTTAAATTTTGACAATGTAATTCTGAAGTAGCATAAAGCCTCTGGCTTGTTTTAATATATCCATCAGCATTACTTCCTTTATCCTTAGTATAGTTCATATAAAAGAGTATTTTTGTCATATTAGCAAACACCATTCTTGTCAAATTCTTTGACATTCTGTTATCCTTGACAGTAGTTTTTGGGGTCACTGTTAGCAACTTTGTTATTCAGTTTTCCTTGTTTCCTGTGTTTAAGATATTGATAAAAATTGGATTGGGGAGGGTATTTTTCTCAACCTCTATTTTTAATGATTCTTACTTTCTGTTTCTCTGCTGATTTCCTGGGGGAAATACTGTTGTAGTAAAATCTGTATTTCAATCTTTTCATTGATAGACTTCTTTGACTTTTTGCTATATTTTCTATCAGCCACCTATGGGTGAAAACTTTTAGCTAAAAAGTAGATTAATGTCAGAGAGATGGGAGTGGGATCCTGGAAGGAGAAAGACATAGACATATAGAGTATAATCATCCGATGTGGTTCATGGCTGTGTGAAATGTGTTGTTTGCATTCTCTATACATTAAGCACAAAGTTCTCTATATTATATTCTATTATCCAAGGTTCTATTATATGTATCTACTAAGACATACATAGGTCTATTACATATATATATATATACATACACACATATATATTTACACAGATGTACATGTATATGCACATATGTAGACACATACATGAACATCTGCATAGCTATTTATATGGAATTGCTGCTTTCATCACCATTTGTGTATATATATGCATGTACATGTACAAATATATAAATATGAATGTATATATGTGATATATGTATACATGTATACACACACATGTGTGTATATGATGCACTTATTTATATATTACTAGACATATTTTACAATGTCTTCTATTTTCTATTTTCTCCCACATTTATTTTGTATTTTTGTACTGAATTCTGTGAAAATCTTTTGAGTCAACCGTTCATCTTCAATGTGATTTTCAGTCGACTTAGTTTACCCTCAACTGTATTTTGTTTCTTTTGTTTTCCATATTTTTATTTTTGGAAACAGCTCCCTGCAACACCTAACAGCTCTGATAGTTTTTTTTTTTTTCCCCATAACTATCTTTACTCTTGATTTATGAAGGTGATAGCCTTTTGAATATCTCTAAGGGTACAGATTACATTTACTTTAATTTTTATGATTCCTTTACTAATGATGATTTTTAGAAGTTAGCCTGTCTGCAAAATTTGACTTCTCTTGTTCTATTTTTTAAATTTAGTGATTTTATTTTATTTTTCTTAATGCAAATATCTTATTGAAATGTTACAATGTTGCAGGTGCACACAAAGGTGATTCAGTTATACATATGCACATATATTATTTTTGAAATTATTTCCATTATAGCTTATTATAAGATATTGACTATATTTCCTAGTGCTGTGTGGTAAAACTTTGTTTTTTGTTTCTATTTTTTTAAATCGAAATCTATCATTCTATTCACACTAAGCCAAAAAGTGGAGTTAGAATGTCATAAAATTTTCAGTTAAGCAAACATTCATAAGTTTTCTAATATATATATATAATGCATATTATACACACATATGTGTGTATATAAAAGCTTTTCTACCACACTTGATAAAGATTTGAGAAAGAACATCAAAAGAAAAAGAAAAGAGAGATGGAGAAATTGAAAAACTAAGTGAAATGGGAGCACTGAATATGAAATAGAAAAAGTGAAACAAACTAGATAAAAGTAGAGATCATCATATAGTCCAGTTGTTTTTAAACATAACTGCTCATTAGAAACATATCTGGAGCTCTGGAGAAAAAAATAAAAACAATACCAGGACATTTGTGTTTTTCAAAAAATTTAAAGATAATTCTAATAAGCATCTGGGTTTTAAAAAGTGATACAGGTTTTTCTATTAAATCTTAGTTTTGGTGATATAGAGTTCTAATATTTTTTTGTTGACCAATCATGACATAATGGTATTAAGTGAGTAACAGTTACATAATCACAATAGTAAAAGATGATTATCAGTTTTCACAATCAATAGCCAGACCAAAAAAAAAAAAAGAGAGAGAGAGATAATTACAATTTCAAGCCATAATAAGACCATGATTAACTTAACAATATGAAATAATTATGTACAGTTTGAGGGGTCAAGCAGAGTGCTGTGGTAAGTGCTAGTTGTTGTTCAGCTGCCCAGACATTTCTGACTCTTAGTAACCCCATGGACTGCAGCATGCTGGGCCTCCCTGTCCCTCACCATCTCCCAAAGTATGCCGAAGTTCATGTCCGTTGCATCGGAGATGCCATCCAGCAATCTCATCCTCTGTACCCTCTTCTCCTTCTGCCCTCAATCTTTCCCAGCCTCAGGAAGTTTACCAATGAGTTTGTTGTTCGCATCACATGACCAAAATATTGGAGCTTCAGCTTCAGCATCAATTGACTGATTTGATCTCTTTGCTGTCCAACGAACTCTCAGGAATCTTCTCAAGCACTGCAGTTTGAAGGTATCAATTATTTGGCATTCTGCTTTCTTTACTGTCCAGCTCTCACAACCTTATGTAACCACTGGGAACACCATAGCTGTGACTCTATGGACCTTTGTCGGCAGAGTAATGTCTCTGCTTTTCAGCAAACTGTCTAGTTTGTCATAGCTTTCCTGCCAAGAAGCAATCATCTTCTGATTTCATGGTTGCAATCACCAGCCACAGTGATTTTAGAGCCCAACAGGGTGAAAACTGACACTACTTTCACCTTTTCCCCTTCTATTTGACATAAAGTAATGGGGTCAGATACCATGATCTTAGTTTCTTTAATATTTAGTTTTAAGCTGACTTTTTTTCTCTCCTCCTTCACCCTCATCAAGAGGCTCATTAGTTCCTCTTCATTTCTTGCCATGAGAGTGTTATCATGCTCATATCTGAGGTTGTTGATGTTTCCCCAGCCTATCTTGATTCCAGTTTGTAACTCATTCAGCCCTGTACTTCTCTTAATGTGTTCAGGGTATAGGTTAGAAAAACAGGGTGATAACAGACAACCGTGTTGTAATCCTTTCTCAATCGTAACTGTTCTAACTATTGCTTCTTGACCCACAGACAGGATTCTCAGGAGACAGGTAAGATGGTCTGGTATTCTCATCACTTTAAGAGCTTTCAACTGTTTGTTATAATCCACATAGTTAAAGGCTTTAGCATAGTCAATGAAAAAAAAGATAGATGTTTTTCTGGAATTCCCTTGCTTTCTCTCTGATCCAGCAAATGATGTAAATGTGACCCCCAGTTCCTCTGCCTTTTCTAAACCCAGCTTGGATGTCTGGAAATTCTTGGTTCATGTAAGGCTGAAGCCTAGCATGCAAGATTTTAAAGATGACCTTACTAGCATGGAAGATGAGAGGATTTGTCTGATTGTCTGAATATTCTTTTATACATTATTCTTCTTGGAACATTCTTGAAAATTGGGATGAGGTTTGACCTTTTCCAGTCATGTGGCCACTACCAGGTCTTCCAGATTTGATGACATATTGATTGCAACACTTTGATAGCATCATCGTTTAGGGTTTTGAATAGCTCTACTAGAATTACATCACATCCACTAGCCTTACTTACAGCAATGCTTCCCAAGGCCCACTTGACTAATACTCCAGAATGTCTGGCTCTGGCTGATTGACCACACAATCATAGTTGTCCGGTTCATTAAGATCTTTTCATACAGTTCTTCCGTGTATTCTTTCCATCTCTTCTTGATATCTTCTGTATCTAGTCTAGTAAGTCTCTACTGTTTCTGTCGTTTGTTGTGCCCATCTTTGGGTGAAGTGATCCCTTAATATTTGCAATTTCCTTTAGAGATCTCTAGTTTTTTACCTTCTGTTGTTTTCGTCTATTTTTATGTGTTGTTCATTAAAGAAGGTCTTCTGGTCTCTCCTTGCTATTCTTTGGAGCTCTGCATTTGGTTGGATGTACCTTTCTCTTTCTCCTTTGCTTTTCACTACTCTTCTTGCTTCAACTATTTGTAAAACTTCCTCTGATAACCATTTTGTCTCCTTGTTTTTCTTTCTTTTTTTTTTTTTTTTTTTGGAGTTTTTCTTTTCACTGCCTCTGGACCATATTATGGACCTCTGTCCATAGTTCTTCAGGCACATTGTTTACTAGTTCTAATCCCATGAAAATATTCATCACGTCCACTGTATATTCATAGGGGATTTGATTTAAGTTGTGGGCTAGTGGTTTTCCCCACTTTCTTTAGTTTAAGCCTGAATTTTGCTATGAGAAGCTGGTGATATGAGCCACAGTCAGCTCCAGATCTTGTTTGTGCTGACTGTATACAGCTTCTCCATCTTCGGCTACAAAGAATGTAATCAATTTGATTTTGGTATTGAACATTTGGTGGTGTTCATGGGTAAAGTTGTCACTTATGTTGTTGACAAAGGGTGTTTGCTATGCTCAGTGCTTTCTCTTGGCAGAATTCAATTAGCCTTTTCCCTGCTTCATTTTTTACTGTAAGGTCAAACTTGCCTGTTACTCCAGGTATCTCTTGACTTTCTACCTTTGCAACCCAAACCCCAGTGAAGAATAGAACATTTTTTAAAAAAATGTTTTTGGTGTTAGTTCTAAGAGGTCTTCTAGATCTTCATAGGACTGATCAGCTTCTCTGGCTTTGGTGATAGGGGAATGTGTTAGTTGCTCAGTCATGTCTGACTCTTTGTGACCCCACAGTCTGTCCCTGGAATTCTCTAGGCAAGGATACTGTAGTGGGTTGCCATTTCCATTTCCTTCTCCAAGGGATCTTCCCAACTCAGGGATTGAACCCAGGTCTCCTGCATTGCAGGCAGAGTCTTTGCCATCTAAGCTACAAGGGAAGCCCATGGTGATAGGGGCATAAACTTGAATTACTGTGATGAGCAGTGGCTTGCCTTGGAAATAAACAGACATCATTCTGTCATTTATGAAGTTGCACCCAAGTACTGCATTTTGGACTCTTTTGTTGATTATTAGAGCTACTACATTTCTTCTTTGGGATTCTTGTCCATGGTAGTAGATATAACGGCCATCTGAATTAAATTTGCCCATTCACATCCATTTTATTTCACTGATTCCTAAGATGTCAATTATTTTTACCATCTCCTTCTTGACCATGTCCAGTTTACCTGGATTCATGGACCTAACATTCCAGGTTCCTATGAAATACTTTTCTTTGTAGCATTGGGTTTTGCTTTCATTCCCAGACATATCCACAAAGAAGTGTTATTTCCACTTTTCCCCAGCTCCTTCATCCTTTCAGGGGCTATTAATAGTTGTCCTCTGCTCTTCCCTAGTAGCATATTGGACACCTACAAACTAGGGGGACTGATCTTTAGGTGTTATATCTTTTTGTCTTTTTAATAGTTCATGAGGTTCTCATGGCAAGTATACTGGGGTAGTTTTCCATTTCCTTCTCCAGTTTGTCAGAACTTTCCACTATGACCTGTCCATCTTGGATGGCCATATATGGAATGGCTCATAGCTTCATTGAGTTACACAAGCTCCTTTTCCACAACAAAGTGGTGATATGTGAGGGGGACATGGAAGTCCATACATGCAAATTTTTTAATTTGCCCAGC
Organism: Oryx dammah; assembly: GCF_014754425.2. Lineage (NCBI taxonomy): Eukaryota > Metazoa > Chordata > Mammalia > Artiodactyla > Bovidae > Oryx > Oryx dammah. The sequence continues at coordinate 1,303,166 of NW_024070187.1, forward strand.
CAGTCTATGTCTTTGTGTTGGTGAATTTATTCCATTTATGTTTAAGGTAATTATTGATATGTATGATCCCATTGCCATTTTCTTAGTTGTTTTGGGTTTATTTTCTGTAGGCATTTTCTTTCTCTTGTATGTCCTGCCTAGAGAAGTTTCTTTAGTATTCATTGTAAATCTTGCTTGGTACTGCTGAATTCTAATTTTTGCTTGTCTGGAAAGCTTTTGATTTCTCCATCAAATCTGAATGAGAGTCTTGCTGTGTAGAGTATTCTTGGCTGTAGCTTTTTCCCTTTCATCACTTTAAATATATTGTGTCATTCTATTCTGGTTTGTAGAGTTTCTGTTGAGAAATCAGTTGAAAGCTTGATGGGGGTTCCCTTGTATACTATTTGTTGCTTTTCCCTGTTGCTTTTAATATTTTATCATTGTTTTTGATTTTTGTCAGTTTGATTACTGCATGTCTTAGTGTGTTCCTCCTTGGGTTTATCCTGCCTGGGACTCTCTGTGCTTCCTAGATTTTGTTGACTATACGCTTTTCCGTGTTAGGGAATTTTTCAGATACTATCTCTTCAGATATTTTCTCAGGTCCTTTCTCTCTCTTTTCTCCTTCTGGGATCCCTATACTGTGAATGCTGGTGTATTTAATGTTTCAGAGGTCTTAGGCTGTTTTCATTTTATTTTTCATTCATTTATCTATATTCTGTTCTGTGACAGTGATTTCTAGCATTTTGTCCTCCAGGTCATTTATCTGTTCTTCTGACTAAGTTATTGTGCTATTGATTCCTTCTAGTAGATTATTTGTCCCTGCTTGTTTGTTCTAGTAAGTCTTTGGTAAACATTTCTTGCATTTTCTCCATTGTTTTCCCAAGATCCTGGGTCATCTTCACTATCATTATTCTGAATTCTTTTTCTAGTAAGTTTCCTATATACACCTCCCCCCTCCCCCTGGGGTTTTATCTTGTTCCTTCATCTGGGACTAAACTTTCTGCTTTTCCATCATGATTAACTTTATGTAATGTTTTTTGTTTGTTTGTTTTGTTTAAGCTGCTGTGGGACTGTGCTTCTTCTTGCTTCTTCTGCCTTCTGATGGAAGAGCCTGAAAGACTGTGTAAGCTTCCTAATGGGAAGGACTGATGATGGGAAAACTGGGTCTTGCTCTGGTGGGCAGGCCCTTGCTCAGTAAAGCTTTAATCCAGTTATCTGCTGGTGGGTGGGACTGCATTCTCTCCCTGGTAGTTGTTTGGCCTGAGGCAACCCAGCCCTAGGGTCCGCAAAGTCAAGGGTAGGGTTAATGGTGAAGGAGGGCTTACACCAAGGGGGACTTTCTCAGCCTTCTGCTGCTAGTGCCTCATCCCTGTGGTAAGCTCCTCTGATCACCCCTCCACAGGAAGCCCTCTGACACTAGCAGGTAGTTTTGGTTCAGTTTCCTATGTGGTCACTTCTCCTTCCCTCTGGGTCGTGGTACACACAAGATGTTGTTTGTTCCCTCCAAGACTGGAGTCACTGCTTCCCCCAGTCCTGTGGAAGTCCTATAATCAAATCCTTCTGTCCTTCAAGGCCAGGTTCCCTGGGGATTCCCAGCCCCTTTCCTGGATCCCCAGGCTGGGAGACCTGATGTGGGGTTCAGAACCTTGACAACAGTGGAAGAACTTATTTGTTGTTATTGCTCTACAGTTATGGGTCACTCACCCAGCAGGTGCAGGATTTGATGGACCACATGATACAGCCTAGGTCTTTATTAAAATAAAAGTCTACATGTGGTTCTGAGGGATGCCTTGAATTAAGAATCACTGGCCTTAGCAAAAGAGCACAAACAGGGGAGCAAAATAAGTAGAATGTAAGAAATAAGACCCCCAAACCAAAGACAGTAAATGATGAAGGTGAGTTGCTTGTGTAAAATGCATTATGTCACAGTTGATTGTGTAAAATCCCTCCTACACTTGACATTTCTTGATTTTCTAATCTTATCATCGATAAACTCCCTGTAAAACAGAATGAATGAACTGTAATTGGGATGAGGCAGAAGATAAAAGTTAGGCTTAAATTTATGGCATGCATTACAACCAGTGGTAAATACTGCAAATGGATGCTTGAGCCTGACAAACTTGGTGAAGAATTAGAAGTATATGTCATTTTTATAAGAAATGTCCAAACTTTCCATGTGGCTGTAGTTTTATTAGTAATATATGAGAATTCTAGTTGCATCAAGTTTTCACCAGTGCTTTTTTTTTGTCAATTTTTTAAATAAATGTTTTAAAATTTAGATGAAAATGTTATAACTTCTAATATTTATGTAGTGGAAAATATAAGAATATGAATAACTCAGAGGAAGCTTGAGTAGCAGGTTTTCCTAGTTAGAAAAAGTACACCTTTTCATTTGATTATAATATACAGTAAGATGATCTAGAAGGACTTATGAAATCAAAGGTCAGTCTAAAATTAATAACTAAGTAATATGAAGAGAATGTATAACCATAATTGATACATTTAATAGTCACAGTACATTTTCCATGTTTTTCCATGTTTACAGTCTCTAGTTTCAATTATCAGAAGAAGAAAAAAAAAATTAAATATCTATCTTGTCACAAAATGCCATAGGCAGTTGGGAATAGTTTCTTGAATAATTGTACCATTTGATCTTGTATCATTTGATTTTATAAAGTTTCTTTTAAAACTATATTGACACATGGTAGTATATTTATGTCAATCCAGGTTCCCTTCCTCCCACTTCATGTCCATACCTTCCTTCTCTACATCTCTGTCTCTATTACTGCCCTGCAAATGGGTTCATCTGTAACATTTTTCTAGATTCTGCATTAATAGGCAATATTTGTTTTTCTCTTTCTGACTTACTTCACTCTGTAAGAGACTCTAAATCCACACACATCACTACAACTGACCCGGTTTTATTCCTATTAATGGTTGAGTAATATTCCATAGTAGTGACATTCATATAACACCATGTGTAAAATAGATAGCTATTGGGAACCTGCTATGAAGCATAGGAAGCTCAACTCTGTGTTCTGTGAGGACCTAGAGAGGTGGGGGAGTGGTGGTGGAAGTAAGGCTCAAGAGGATGGCATATATATATATACACATACACACACGCATACGGTTGGTTCATTTTGTTGTATAGCAGAAACAAATACAACACTGTAAAATAATTTTACTCCAATAAAAATATATATTGACAAATGAGAATAAATTTGAGACAGAAATAACCTATGCATTGAACAAATTCTTCTTAAATGTCTACTTTATAAAGGCATTCTGTTAAGCACAGCAGCAAACAGAATGTGATTTGGTGTAGGTTAGCTAAGACAATTACACAGTTTTCTTTGGTTCACAGTAGATTGTGAAATGTACCATGGGAAACATACACCACAGAACTGAGGAACTGGGAAGCAAAAACAATGACATCTGTTAGGGGAAATTAGGGAAGTCTTGACAATAAAAAAATCAATCTGGCCCTGAAGAATGCATAATGGTTTGTCTGTTTATTTGGTTTTAATTTTTTTGTTATAAAATTATTGTTATCATAAAAAGTTTTGAAAATCCAGATGCTTAGAAAAAATTTTAAACAGCAATAAAATGAACCTCAGATTTTATCACCCAAATAAAGTTATAGTTAACATCTTAGCCTTTCTCTATATTACTGTTACCAAACAGGTTCAGCTGCTTGCCACTCAAAAGCCAATACTCAAGAGGCGAGTGTTGGTTGGAAAAGGAAAGACTGCTTTACTCAGGAGGCCAGCAAACTGGAGAGAAGATAGACTAATTTCCAAAAACCAACTCTGAAGATTCTGCTCAACCATGAAAGTTTCAAAAGCAAGAAAGTGATGTTCATCATTTTGGGAGTGGGTCAGTCTTCATTATCCTCCACTGTGGGCAAACTTTTTTCTGATTTGTTGGTGGTGAGGTAACAAGGAGGTGCTCCAGGAATCTTGTTCTCAGCCTGAATTTACCATCCTCTATCCAGTTTGAAGTCTTGGATGCTGCAGAAGAAAAAAAAAAAAAAGATATTCCTATGTCTATTCCTTGAAAAGGAACAAGAACCCTGCTTTATCATCACACTCTTGTTTTTGTTGTTGTTGTTGTTGTTGTTGTTGCTCCTTCCTTGTTTCTGCATTTTCTCGCTTTCCTGATAAGCAAATGTTTGCACCTGACCTTTGGAACTAAAGGAAGAGCAAAGAAGCTGAATGAAATTCTTTCCTACAAATGAGATACAGAGGACATGGAAAGGATTTGTACCTGGGAGGATCACAGTGTCCTGCTACCTTTCATTGCCTCATATATTTGAGAAAGTATACTTATAATTTTATGACTCTATAGAGTGTCCTATGGGAAACACTCCCAATGAAAATCTGGGTGAAATATATCTTACCTGAAGATGATAACAGAGCTTCCCATTTCTGTTATCATGGCAAGTCTACACTAGTAAGCCTTTTTCCTTTAAAATATATATATATAAATATATCTAGTCTATCTTCCTTCATTGTTGCTGCTCAGCTGCATGGTCATGTTCAACTCTTTATATACTGAAATCACATATTTCTTTCAGACATGTGAAGAACTACCTACCTAATTTTATGATGCTTTCCTTATGCTTTTCTGAAGTAATTTCCTGAAACACATAAAGCATAAAAACAATATAAACAGAAAGGGAAGAGAAAACAGAAAGACATATATTGATTTAAAATCTAAAACGCTAAATATCAATTGCTATCCTAAACAGTGTTGACAGGTGGTATTCCAAAACAGTTTTGTCAATAGAATGTAAACAGAGTCTGCAAGATAGTATAGCCATTCACCTCTTCCTGCTTGGAACACTGATATTTAAAAGTGTAGCAATAGTTTTGTGATCTTGATGCAAAAGCAATAGCATAAAAATAAACAGAATGTTGATGGTAGAGGAGAGAGAGAAAAAAAATCATATATTTATGAAAGCATCACTGAGAATCTGTAGCCATCACTGGATTTCTACCTCTGGATGTCTGTTTGCCTGAGGGAAAAAAAAAAAAAAAATTGTTAAATTTACTGTAGGCAGGTTAATTTTATTTTCAATGAAGATCATTTCTGTTGGATGCAAATTTGATTATATATATATATAACTTAATTATGGTTTACAAGAATGTAAGGGACTCTGAAAACTAAGTAATCCTGTGTTTTTATAAATTTTATTTTCTATTTTTCCATCAGCTATCAGTTCTTCTTTCTCATTATTTTAGTTCTCCCATAATTACTACCATAGTATCATGCATATCTCCATCTCAGTTATAATTTAGTCTTGTGTTATTTCTTGTTTAATATCTGCTTTTGAAGAAGGCAATGGCACCCTACTCCAGTACTCCTGCTTGGAAAATCCCACTGACGGAGGAGCCTGGTAGGCTGCAGTCCATGGGGTCGCAAAGAGTCGGACACGACTGAGCGACTTCAGTTTCACTTTTCACTTTCCTGCATTGGAGAAGGAAATGGCAACCCACTCCAATGTTCTTGCCTGGAGAATCCCAGGGACGGGGGAGCCTGGTGGGCTGCCGTCTATGGGGTCGCATAGAGTCGGACACGACTGAAGCGACTTAGCAGTAGCAGTAATATCTGTTTTATCCATTAGATATCAGTCATTTCTGATGTTTTGAATTTTGGAACACAAGATATTCCATAATGTTTAATTTAACATACATTTAACACAGTAATATACAAATTTGTTCCCATGCATCTTCAAGATTGTTTTCAGTGTGTAGATAGCATCCTGATTGTCAACAATTCTTTAGCAAATTCATAGACTACTCAAGTTATATACACCCTAAATCAAGTGCACAAAATGTGATAATGCACAGTAGTATATGTTTAGAATTATGGAATACATCTTTTGAAGAAAAAGAAAAAACAGTTTGAACAGAATGAGAGGTTCTTTTCTTTTTTCCTCTCCCCATCTTTTTTTTTTTTTTCCTTCTTTTTCAAGTTCCACTAGGCAGAAGAGCAGAACAAAAATATTTTGAGACAGGAAAATATAGTTGCCTAATATGTCCCTAAATTTTATTATTCAATGTCCCTGCTGCTTAATTTTCTTAATAATGGACTTTATTTCTAATAACTCTGACTATAATCTGTACAGGTGATAAATGATCATTTTCAAAAAGTTTTCAGTAATTTTCAGATAATATGCTTTTCAGAAAATTAAAACTATGACCCTTGTACAAATACAATATGATGACTATTTTATTCAAATCATTAACTTGGTAGGGACAATAAATGGCAAACATGGCTTCAAGTACCTTTGAGATACAGGGATTTTGAAAAAATATTTTAAAATGTTAGAATAATAGTGCTAGGTTGGATATACACAAAGTTTATTATTGTATCTTACAAGGTAATGAAACCATAACCTTTAGGGGAATCTTCTCTACTGAATAGAAATCTACAGGTTAACCTGAAAGGTCAAATACAGGTATATTCTCTTGGAGAGTTCAGTAGCTCTTGTGTGGGTTTGTTAAACTATGTCATAGTGTAATATTAAAAGAAGATATTTCCCACTATTCATTTTGTTTTGTTTTCCTGAGTTTTGACTAAATTTAAGATATTAATCAGACACTATATAGTTAATAATCTTTAAAATCTACAAATCTGCTCATTTTTAAAGTAGTTCATTTGAGACTTGAGAGCTTTCGTTTCCTAAATCATTTTAGGGTTATGAAGACAGAGTAAAGATTCTGTCTCCTATATTCTGATGACATTTCATCAGTGAGACTGAATCGGAATATTGAATGACCCATCCCTCTAAAATTCACAAAATGAAGAGCTAACCTGACAAAAATGTAAGTTCACTGAAATTTCAAGTTTTATATTATTTATAAATCATTTTTAAAATTTTGCTTGTGTTATGATAAACTTGAGACATGTTCTTTATATTGTTTATTACCATATTGTTTGAAGAAAAATTTGTCTGAAGATCATTGGTTTTACATGCTGAACTTTAAAACTGATTTCAAAACTGGGATAAGAGTGGCTAGTGAGTGTGGAAGACAAGTATCATTTTGTTTGTGAGTGAATCTTTTGTTCTTGAGCCATCCTATTATTGTTCTTTAGGCACTAATAGTATTTACTGGAGGACTAATTACTCAACTTTAATAAGAATAGACATGTGCTAGAGCTGAGCAGTCTGTTCTTCCCGTTTGTTCTCCTTTTTAATAACCCTTACAAATCATCCAGGCAGAACGTACTCCTGAGAAAGAAGTAAGCCTTCAGTACTGACATCCGAAAAAGAGTCTTTATCACCAAAAGTGGCATAGTCATTCCTGAGAAGCCCTTATTTATATGACGGTGATTTTTAAAAATTACTTGTTTGGGGGGATAAAAAATCCCACTTACTGATAGGTTATCCTCAATCCTTAATAATACTAGCCGGGACTTTTCCAAGAACTTTCACAAAGAGATTTTAGGATTTTAGCTTTTTTAAAAAAATTGAAGTACAGTTGACCTATAAAATGTGTTTCAGGTATACAATTGTAATTCAATACTTTTATAGATTATGCAACACACATTTATAATAATATTATTGACTATATTCCCTGTGTTGTACATTGTATCACAGTTATATATTTTATAATTTGTAGGTATGTCTTTAATCGTATTCACCTATTTCACCCAGCTATCAATATTACTTACCTCTGATAACCTTTGTTCTCTGATCTCTGAGCCTTTTTCTGCTTTATGTTCATTCACTTATTTGCTTTTGTTTTGTTTTAGATTCCACATATAAGTGAAAACATACAGTATTTGCCTTTCTATATCTGACATTTCACTTAGCATAAGACCTTTAAGTTCATCTTGTGTGTGTATATGTGTGTATATATATATATATATATATATCTTATGATGTATTACTCAATCTAGTTTGCTAGAATTTTGTTGAGGATTTTTGTATCTATGTTTATCAGTAATATTGATCTATAATTGTACTATAATATTGGTCTATTGCTTTCTTGTGTTATTTTTGTGTTGTTTTTGTTTCAGGGTAATATTGGCCTTATAGAATAAGTTTGGAAGTGTTCCCTTTTCTACAATTTTTAGAATAATTTGAGAAGGATCAGTATCAACTCGTCTTTAAATGTTTTGTAGAATTCCCCATGAATCAGTCTGGTCCTGAACTTCTGTTTGATGGTTGTTTTTTTTTTTATTACTGATTAAATTGCACGACTGGCGTTCAATCTTTTCATATTTTCTATTTCTTTTTCATTTAGTCCTGGATTTGTATGTTTCTATGAATTTACCCATTTCTCCTAGGTAGTTCAATTCATTGGAGAACAACTGTTCAGAGTATTTTCTTATTATTGTATTTCTGTGTCATTAGTTGTAACATTTTCTCTTTAATTTCTACTTGTATTTGCTACTCTGTGATACAGAGTTTGTTTGCTTAAAGTTTTATCAATTTTGCTGAGCTTTTTTTTTTTTAAAAAAAAAGCTCTTAGTTTTATGGATCTTTTCTAGTATTTTTTGTTTGGTCTCCAAGTAATTTTTTTACTTTATTTATTAATTTATTTCACAATGAGATTTATTATTTATTTCCTTCTGCTAGTTTTAAGCTTTGTTTATTCTAGTTCCTTTAGGTGCAAAGTTAGGGGCTTATTTGAGATTTTTTTCTCATTTCCTGATTTATGCTTATATTACTGTAAACTTTCCTGTTAGAACAGTATCCCATAGATTTTGGAAAGTTGTGTTTTCATTTCCATTTGTCTCAAGATATATCTTTATTTTCCTTTTTATTTCTTTGTTGACACAATGATTTTTTTAGTAGTATGTTTTTAGCTTTAAATTATTTGTGTTTTGATTTTTTTCTGGTTTTCTTCCTGTTATTGATTTCTAGTTTCATTCCATTGTGGTCAAAAAAGATTAATTATATTTCAGTCTTCTTAAATATATTGAGACTTATTTAGTGGCCTAATATGTGATCTATCCTTGAGAATGTCTGGATACATTCAAAAATAATACATTCTGTTGTTTTCTAATAGAATGCTGTTTGTTATCTATTATCATGTTAGCGCATCTGGTCTAATATGTACTTAAACATTACTACTTCTTTATTTTCTGTCTGAATGATCTGTTCATTGATATATTAATAAATGGGGTTTAAAGTTTCCCACTACTATTGTATTGCTGTCAGTTTTTCTTTTTATGTCTGTTTATATTTGCTTTTTATATTTAGGTGTTCCGATGTTATATGTTATAAACATATATTTTTATGAACATTATATCCTCATGTTGGATTGTCCCCTTTATAATTATGTAGTGCCCCTTTTTGTCATTATTTCAGTTTTTGTATTAAAGTTTATTTTATCTGATATGACCATTGATACCCTAGCTTTCTTTTCATTTCTTTTTGCTTGTTATATCTTTTTTCCATCTCCTCACTTTCAATCTGTGTGCATCTTCAACTCTAAATTTTCTCTTATAAGCAGTATTTTAATGGGTCTTTTTTGTTGTTGTTGTCTGTTTTCTTTAATCTATTGGATCACTGTGTTTTTGGATTTAGGCTTTCAGTTCATTTGTATTTAGACTGATTATTGATAGGTATTTTTAATATTTCTTATAAGAATGGTTTACTGGTGATGAACTCAGTTTTTGCTTCTTGAGAAATTTTTTATCTCCTTCAATTTTGGATGATAACATTGTTGAATAGAGTACCCTTGGTTGAAGGCTTTTGTACTGTAAATATATCATGCCACTCCCTTCTACCTCCATGATTTCTCCTGAAAAAAAAAAAAAAATCAGCTGTTAACCCTATGGGAGTTCTCTTGTATAAGACTCTTTATCTTGCTGACTTAAAAATTCTCTCTTAATTTTTATTTTCTGACATTTTTAATTATGATTTGTCTTTACATGTTTCCTTCTTTAGGTTTAGGGAAATTTTCAGCCATTATTTCATCAAATAAATTTTCTGCCATTATTTCATCAAATAAATTTTCTGTCCCATTTTTCTCTTTCTGGGAACCCTAGAATGTGAGAATATTAGTATGTCTGATGTTGTCTCAAAGGTACCTTAAACTATCCTCATTTAAACTTTTCTTTTTCTTTTTTGCAGTTCTGCTTGAGTGACTTCCACTACTCTGTTTTCCATATGGTTGATCTAGATTTCCATACTTCTTAATCTACTGTTGATTCCCTATGGTATATTTTTCATTTTAGTATATTGCATTTCGGTTGCTCAGATCAATTCTTTTATATAATTCGAATTATTTGTTGAAGTTCTCACTGTGTTCCTTCATTTTTCTGCTAAGTTCAGTGAGTATTTTTATGACCTTGTCTTTGCACTTTACTGGGTAAATTACTTTATTAGTTCCACCCCCTCCCCCAAGATTTTATCTTGTTTTTATATTTGGAACATATTCCTTTGTTCCCTCATTTTGTTTGATCTTCTGTGTCTGTTTCTATGATATTAGGTGAACAGTCACTTTTACAGGCCTTGAAAGCATGTCATTTTGTGGGAGCATCCCTATGCAAACTGTGTATGCCTGGTGGCTTTGCTGGGAGTGCTGAATCTGAAGCTAGCACAGTGGGTTTCCCTGGGGCAACTCGGAAGCCAGCATCTTGGCTGGGTAATGAGATTTGGAAATGGAGCTTAGCAGATGTCAGGGCTTTTCCCAGCATGTGTCAGAAACAACTCTCTTAGCAGAGTTTGGGAGGGTGGCTAGAGCCAGAGTCCAGTGTAGACCAGGGCTTCTTCCAGAGAGAGTTGGAAACTGTCACTTTGGGGGAGGTGAGCTGGAGCCAGTAAGGTAGAGTTGGGTCCCATGCAGGCAGAGCTTTTCCCAGGGCATGCTTGAGGCCACTTCCTTGGGGGTGGGATTGGAGCCAGAGCCAAGAGTAGGTCTGGGAATGTTCTGGCAACCCTGCCAATTGCTTATCATTCTGCTGTCCCTGTGCTGTGAGTGGGAGTAAGTTTGTTCATTTGTCTTTTAAGTGTAGTGTCAGCTTCCTACAGTCTTCAGGTTCTTCCAGCAAGCCCTGTTGGGTTTCCTAACAAGTTAAAGGGATCATCTTCCTGCACTTGTCCCCAGGGCAGGGGTGCCCAATCTGGGGCTCAAACTACTCACTCCTTAAAGACTGACATCCCTTTTCACTTTCACTAAGTTTGTGACACGCCTTTTCTCAGCTGGATTGCCTGCCAGGGATGTGGGCCCGGACTAGTTTACTTCTCCTAACAGACTCTGTGTGGTTCTTTATATTCTTGGTTGTAGAACTGTTCTGCTACTCTTCAGGTTGTTCTCAAAGAGAGGTGTTTTACATGTAGTGTTTGTATATTCATGGTAGGTGGTGAGAGCTTTTAACATTTGATAAATAATAGATGAATACACAGCATCAGAGTTTTGTTTGTTCATTTAACAAAAGTCTCACATTTTTTGCTTTTAGGACAATTATTATTTTATTTCTGGCTAAATAAATGAATATCTATGTCAGAATCATAGTTAGTGGGATAGGCAAGTAACGCTTTTCCCAAAATTATTTTGGGATGTTATCTGGTCTAATGGAATGAGGATATCAAGAGAAAAAAAAAAAGGCTAATCCTATGTGAGTGATAATTTAGTATTAATATTTAGTCTGGGGTAATGGAATTCTGTTCAACTATAGGAAAGAATTATTGGCAAGCAGTTGAAAAATTGACAGTTGTAATTTTGAATAAATGACAGTGAAAAAGTGCTTGCTGAAAAGATTTTCATTTATTTCTAGTAGTTCTAATTCTGCATTTATATTTCAAAGTACATTTATTTTTATGCTATTGGTTAAATAAAGAATGCCATGAATATTCTACAATATTTATATAAGCACATTTCGTAATGTATAATTATGTGTTTAAAAAATCAATAAAAAGTTAATAATATTTTTGTATTCCAATAGTTACTAACATTTGTAGATCATAGTACAAATAGTACAATCTTTCTAAAGTTAGCAATTTCCCCTGCAGCAGCAGAGACACAAGAAGAACCCTGCTTTCATATGTTTTTCTCCTAGAATATGACACTTTTAGGTCATGGATAATCCTTTTATTTTCAAAGAGGTAAAAGCTGAGCGTAAACTGTGTTTCCAATTATGAAGCTCAGGATAATTAAAATTTAAATATTTTTCTTCACCAGTATCAATCTACTCCAAGGACTGACTTCACTTTATTAATAGAAAAATTAACTAAACTTGGTTATTCCATTGTTAGCAGTTGGACTTCAACTAATTAAATTTTCACTTAATAATTGTTTCAGTCTGCTGCCATTTCTCATAAGCCTTTTTTCTTCTTCTTTTATCCTTATTAGCATCACATACCTTTTCACCTTTTATTGGAAAATTTAATGAAATACTAATGAGACTTTAAGATTCAAAATAATGCTTAAAATGTTATTTTCCAGGACATTTTGCATAAAGAACTGTAATTGCCCATCATTTTTCCTTTGGCTAACTGACAGCTTTTCCTAAAAGACATTTTTTTTTTTTTTTCCTAAACAAATGAATCAACTGCCAGTGTTAATACTTGTGGTATTTTCTTTGATAAAGGTCATGGGAGAAAATGTCTAAAGTCAAACAGGGAAATGGGCTTCCTTGGTGGCTCAGAGGGTGAAGAATCAACCTGCAATGCCGGAGACCTGGGTTTGATCCCTAGGTTGGGAAAATGCCCTGGGAACAGCTGCATACTCCAGTATGCTGGCCTGGAGAATTCCATGGACAGAGCAGCACTTGCAGGCTACAGTTCATGGGGTTGCAAAGAGCAGAACAAGACTGAGTGACTTCCACTTTCACTTTAAATGGAAATACTTTTATATATTCAAACCTTGGCATCATTGTAAATACCATTGTTTTCTTTTTTTATCACAAAGACTTTCAATGAAGCTTATGTTTGTTCAATCCTTGGAAATATTTTCTATGTTTTTGACCCTACACAAAATCGAGTCCCAAGTATCCTCATTAATTCTATAAGGCTTACATAAAAATCAACTTAAACACAAAAATAAAGTGTTCATACATTTTCACTGGATATTCTTTAATCACTTCTAATTATTCTTCAACAATTGTCTTATATCAGTTTTTATAGAATAAAATAATTCAGAATTTTCTCTAGCGTCATTGATTGAAAATTGTTTTTGCTGTTGTTACCTTAGAAAAGTCTATTTCATCCTTGGTAATGCTATACAGTTCTTTAGGATGGTTATCAGTCCTTTTGATTTTTGCCCTAGTGTTCTGATTGTTTCTGTTCAGTTTTCTCTCTTCTTCCTCAAATCTGTTAAATTTTAGATTTTTTTTTCTCAAAATTACTTAATTTTGTTCTTTGAAATTCTTGTCCAGAAGAAGGATCATCTAATTATTTGAAAAGTCAGATAGTAATGGGAAAATAGATAAAAGATAAAGTCAAGAGGAATGGGTGGGGATTATGATGAATCTTGGAATGTTTGTCCTACCTAAAAGGCATTAAAGTTTTCAAAATGTACTAAAACTTTCTGTCTACCAAAAAAATTCTCCAAAAAAAAAAAAAAAAAAAAAAATCTTGGTTAGAAGTTGCCCAGCAGTTTTTCCAATGTGTGACTCTTTTAAATTGAGAAAGACTCTGAAAATCAGAATTTTAAGTCCTTTGCTTACTGTCACAATATATATTTGAGCTGTGAATTGAATGCAGATTTGCCATTTACAAAATCTTTGTAACTTGATAGTACATTACTATATTATATTGAGCAGTTAAAATTGGGACATTTTAATGAAGATACTTGGTTCCTTGATGTGAGATGATATAAACAAGGTCTGTTTTAGAAGGAAACTTTGTTTCGAAGGAAACCATAAAAGGTGTATTGTAGACTTGAAGGTGGAATGTGGCTTCATGTTAATCAGATAGGAAGTTGTTAGGATTTGTGGTACAAGCTATCAGAAATTTAGTAACTTAAAACAACATCCATTTATTATCTCACAGCACTTAGATCAGAAATCTGAGTAACTGCCACTCAAAATTACTGCTGTATCTTCTGTCCCTAATACTACCATTTCTTTCTATATTTTAGGGCTTATACTAAGTACTTTATTTTCTTTAACTCATTTAAATCTCATAACAACTCTACGAACTAAAGTTTTAGTATTATGTCAGTTTTATAAGGGAACACAAAAGTGGTGATCATTGGAATTAATCCATCAGTATTTGAGTATTTCTACCATTGTGTTTCTTTAACTGTTTCACTTATATGTGGAAAGTAAAGAATTCCCAGGATGAAGAAAATAATAGAGAAAGCCACTGCTGTGTTGAGTTATTCCCTCTCCCTGACCCCAGTGTACCAGTGATGTCACTTTAATTTAGCTAAACTAGTATCATCCTTTCCTTTCATGAAAAATCTCTCAGTGTATCTCTCATCTTCCATGCGGGAAAACGAAAACCATTATAAATATTGAAAACAAATACAAAGAATTTCTTACAAAAGTTTCAGGACTATTGGAAGGAGGAAGTTGATATATCCTTGATATTAATAATGATCAGAGGCTCTTTTTATACTGCTGGGGGGAAAAAAAGAGTGAGGAAATCAGAGTCCAAAAGCAACTCTACACTGCTATCCAAAGTCTCTGATGCTCTGCCAAAATTACTCAAGTCTCAAGCCACAACATAATAGACAGACAACATAATAGAGAGACATGCTACTAGGAGCAGAAAAAAGAAAAGAAATTCCTCCCTCCCATTTCTTCTTTCTTCTAGAGCTTTCCATTGGTGAGATCTGAACTAATCCAGCATGAAGGAAAGTCTAGGATATGTAACTTTTGGATTTTCCAGGTCTTTGAGATATAAAGCAGAATAGAAAGAGGCTGGAAAGTGGCAACAAGCAAACTAGTCAGATGACTAGCATACTGGGGACCCAGCTGTGGAAAGTTGATCTAGTTCTTTTTTAATTAATTAAGTTGCACTGGGTCTTAGTTGTAGCACACATGACCTTTGCTGCAGCATTTGAAATCCTTTTCAGTTATGAAGGCAGGATCTGTTTGTTGTTCTGCCGTCTGTGGAATCTTCAGTTATGGCAAGTGGGAACCTAGTTCCCTGACCAGGGATCAAACCTGTATCCCCTGCTTTGAGAGCTCAGAGTCTTAGCCACTGGACCACCAGGGGAAGTCCCAAGTTGGTGTAGTTCTTGAAGTTCCTTTTTTCCTCTTTGCACCAATTCCACTCTTCTCTGTCAACCTTGGGTTTTCCTCCTCTGTTACAGTGGTTTTGATGGAAGGAGGAGCCCGTTTATTTTCCAAGGGTATTTTCTTTTGCCTATGTAGAATTTCAGCCCTGTCTGCAGTTGCTGGAGTTTCCCTGCTTCCTTTTACAGTCCCATCACAATCTCTGGTCCCATTCATAACACCTATATGTGGCCACACTGCCATAGAACTTACTGCTTTTATTTATTTATTTTTTTGGCTTTTTATTTATTTATTTATTTATTATTTTACTTCTTTTAATTTGGGAGTGAAAAGCTGTAAATTCTTGGATTAGTTTGTTTTGTTGAAACCAGGATTTTTTATTGAAATAGTGAATATGAAAATTTTCAATTGTTAAAATGTTCTCCTGTATTTTCTCCAGAAGCTTTAAACGAGATGAGGTCAAGATTCACTTTTCCAATAAATATATTTATGTTGTAGTGTCATGTGTTAAAAGGCATTCTTTTTCCCATTTTTTCAGCATGATATTTGAAATACTCATTTTTCACTTTTGATAGTCTTTTAGTTGTATTTAGTTTTTTTTATTATTATAGTTTTTAATAAGCATTTTTTATCATGTCTCACAAAATATACAGGGGACAAACACTAGAGTCCTACAGGCAGAGTCACTTTGAGTTGCTTAAAGTCCTGTTATGTCACAATATTTCTCTTAATGGATTATTTTTTAACACACACACATCACATTTTTTCTCATTATAAATCTTATGCTCCTTTAGCTTTTTGTTCCATTTTTACTTTTGTTTTAATTCATACTTTTTTTTTTTTTTTTTAAGTAACAGAATGTCATGAAATTATAACTAATGACTGCCGTTCTCAGGCTCAGTCACATATCTATTTTTATGTGACTATTCTGGTTAGAATATAGTTACTAACAATACAAAATGTATAATTCCTTACTACTGTGAAGATTAAGTACATTTTACCTGAAGGTTCAAACTTAAAAGTCTTACAGTACTTTTTCTTGAGTTAAAGTTTTATTAAAATTTCCACTTCTTGCCATCCAAAAATTGTCCTTACAAACCAGTTGGAATGGGCTGCCTTTTTTTTTTTTTTAATTGAGATATAATTGACATAGAACATGGTATTAGTTTCAGGTGTACAACGTAATGATTTAGTATTTGTATATACTCTAAGATTACCATTACAGATCAGTACATGTGTTATACATTTTTTTTATTGAAATGAGAGGTTTTAAAATCTACTCTTCTAGCAACTTTCAAATACACAGTACAGTGTTGTTAACTATAGTCACCATGCTGTACATGATATTCACACACTTACTGAGTTTATAGCTGGAAATTCACCTGTGATCATCTTCATCCATGTATCACCTCATCCTCTGGCAAACACCAAGCAGTTTGATGTTTCTATGAGATCGTTATTTTTATATTCCACATGTAAATGAGATCATATGGAATTTGTCTTTCTCTATATGACTTATTCCCCTTAGTATTGTTTTTATTCAATTGCTCAGTTGTGTCTGACTTTTTGTAGCCCTATGGACTATAGCATGTCAAGCTTCCTTGTCATTCACCATCTCCCAGAGCTTGCTCAAACTCATGTCCATTGAGTCATTGATGCCATCCAACCATCTCATCCTCTGTCATTTCCTTCTCTGTGGGCCTTCAATCTTTCCCAGCATCAATGTCTTTTCTAATGACTTGGCTCTTCATATAAAGTGGCCAAAGTATTGGAACTTAGCTTCAGCATCAGTCCTTCCAATGAATATTCATGGTTGATTTCCTTTAGGATTGACTGGCTTGATCTCCTAGCAGTCCTAGAGATTCTCAAGACTCTTCTCCAGCACCAAAATTTGAAAGCATCAGTTCTTCAACCCTAAGCATTCTTTATGGTCCAATTCTCACATCCACACATGACAACTGGCAAAACCATAGCTTTGACTATACAGACCTTCGTTGGCAAAGTAATGCCTCTGCTTTTCAATAAGCTGTCTAGGTTTGTCACAGCATTTCTTCCAAGGAGCAAGTGCTTTGAATTTCATAGTGTTATGCCCTCAAGATTCATGCATGTTGTAGCAAATGTCAAGATTTCCTTATTTTTTAAATATATATCTATATCTGTATATAGATGTAGTGGAAACAATGACAGACTTTATTTTGGGGGGCTCCAAAATCACTGCAGATGGTGACTACAGCCAAGAAATTAAAAGATGCTTGCTCCTTGGAAGAAAAGTTATGACCAAATTTGACAGCATAGTAAAAAGCAGAGACATTACTTTGCCAACAAAGGTCCATCTAGTCAAACCTATGGTTTTGCCAGTAGTCATGTATAGATATGAGAGTTGGACTATAAGGAAAGCTGAGTACTGAAGAATTGATGTTTTTGAACTATGGTGTTGGAAAAGACTCTTGAGAGTCCCTTGGACTACAAGGAGATCCAACC
Organism: Oryx dammah; assembly: GCF_014754425.2. Lineage (NCBI taxonomy): Eukaryota > Metazoa > Chordata > Mammalia > Artiodactyla > Bovidae > Oryx > Oryx dammah. Next base: position 1,320,773 of record NW_024070187.1, read on the forward strand.
AGTCCATCCTAAAGGAAATCAGTCCTAATATTCATTGGAAAGACTGATTGATGTGAAGACTTTACTCATTTGAAAAGACCCTGATGCTGGGAAAGATTGAAAGTGGGAGAAGAAGGGGACAACAGAGGATAAGATGGTTGATGGCATCACTGACTCAATGGACATGATTTTGAGTAAATTCCAGGAGTTGGTGATGGGTAGGAGGCCTGGTGTGTGTGCTGCAGTCCATGGGGTCACAAAGAGTTGAACACAACTGGGTGACTGAACTGTTATCTGTATATATCTAACTCAAATCTTCTTTATTCATTTTTCTGTCAAAGGATACTTGGTTGCTTCCATGTCTTAGCTATTGTAAATAATGCTACTATGAACAATGAGAGTGCATTTATCTTTTTAAACTACTGTTTTCATTTCCCTCAAATAAATAATGAGAACTGGGAATGATGGATCATATTCTATCTTGGATAATATTCTATTTTGGATAATATTCTATTTTGATTCATATGAGGAGCTTCCATAGTGTTTTCTATACTAGCTGCAGCAGTTTACATTCCCACTAATTTAGTACAAAGGTTTCTTTTTCTCTACATCCTTCACAATATTTGTTGCTTCTTGTCTTTTTGAAAAGAACCATTCTAGCAGGTGTGAAGTGACATCTCATTGTGTCTTTGATTTGCTTTTCCTTGATGATAAGTGATGTTCAGTATCTTGCCACATCCTGGTGGTAATTAGTCTGTCTTCTTTATAAAAATTTCTCTTCAAGTCTTTTGACTGTTTTAAAATCAGATTGTTTTCTGCTGTTGAATTGTATGAGTTATTTTCGATACTAACTCTTTTTCAGATACATTATTTGCAAATATTTTCTCCCATTCCAATAAGTTGTCTTGTTTTTGTTGTTGATCGCTTCTTTTGCTGTACAGAACCAAATTACATTTTAATTCATAAGATTTTTGTTTGTTATTATATACATATTCATATTTGTAAATGTACTTTCATAGAGCAGAAAAGTAATACTTTATGACAGTATAATTTATTGGGCCCAAAGAACATCTCATATTTGATATATACTCTTTAAAGTTTTATGAAACTAGTTTCTGTTAACATTTAAAAATATTAATGTCATAATACAATTTTATTAGAATATATTTATATATTACTGATACCACTTTTTGTTGCTTATTATTAATGTGTTTTAAAAATAAAATTCCAGAGAAAAGTGATAAAAATCACATTGAAAACTTGAGTTAGGAAATGAATTAATTACTATAGGGATTTTTATGTAACATAAAATACACACGTGTAATATAACACATGTAAATATGTACAAGCTCATCATTTACCATCAATCACAGTTTTGCTGTTTTGCCTTTTCTATCAATGTGTGAGAATCTCTATCTAATCTGAAATAAGATGGTGAAACACCATGTGTCTTCTCTAAACCCATGAAATAAGAAAAAATAAATAAATGACTCTGTTAACATCTCTGGAAAGATATAAAACAGAAAAACAGATTTAATTGAATAGTTCGGAGAACAGGCTCTGGAGACAGACATATTGGTGTTTTCAATGTTTGACTCACCACATCGTGGCTGGATGATTTCATGTATGGCTAAAATCATCTAAAATGGCTAAAATCATCACTCTAAGTTTCTTCATTTTTCTCCCTGTAAATGCCAGAAATAATAAATAAATGTAACTCCTTCTTCATGTTTTGACCTTCATCATCTCCATCACATCATCATCATCACGATTCACTGCTTTCACAGGAAGTTGAATACCACGTGACACCACAGTTATATTCTCTCTTCTCAAGGATTTTGCTCCATTGTTTTTCTACATTATTTCCTTGATCTTTCCCTTTCCATTTTTCCTTTAAATATTATAAAAAGTTGTATGTCTTCCAACTTAAAAAAAAAAATCATTTAAATCTGCCTCTTCCCTGTCACTCTAGAATCCTTCAGAGTAAAATTTACCAAAATAATTGACTAAAGGTCATCTTTACTTTCTTTGTACCACTTTTGACTCATTAGTCCCTGATGACTTCTCAGTTGGAGAAATTCTCCAGCTGTGTTTAAGCTTTATTTACACAAACAATACTTTTGTCAGCAAATGTGTGTGCGTGTGTTTCCATACACCAAGCATTCTCCTTGACACCAACTGAATTGCCTACAATTTAATTCAGTTCTGACACTAACAGAATTTAGTGCAGACACCACAGGTTAGGGATTCTGTCTTAGGTTTGCCCTCATATCAGCTGCCAATTGCAAGTAGTACCCCTGCACATTCCCATTTTCTTAAGGTTCACTACTGGGCTTCCATATTTTTAACTCTAATCTATTCTCAGAGTATTAAAACTATCAATATGCCAAGGTATGCTAATATTTGTATCTCAAACTTAATATGCCCTGAACTGAACGCTTGATCTTTCACATCTAGATTCTAATTTTCTCCATTTTAGTTTATGGAATCTATATTCATACCATTGCTCATGGTAGAAAATGAAGAGTTAGTTTTGATGTCTCTTTTTCTCACCTTCCCTACATAACCTGCCATGCCAGTCTGTCAGTGCTACATTTAAAATGTTCTGTAGCTTCAGCTTCATTTTCATCAGCTTAAATTTCTCTTCATCTTCAGAAAGTGGAAGTTGCTCAGTCGTGTCCAACAATTTGCGACCCCATGGACTAAACACTCCACTGAATCCTCCAGGCCAGAATCCTGGAGTGGGTAGCCTTTCCCTTCTCCAGGGGATCTTTCCAATCCTGGGATCAAACCCAGGTCTCCCACACTGCAGACAGATTCTTTACCAGCTGAGCCACAATGGAAGCCCAAGTATACTGAAGTGGGTAGCCTTTCTCTTCTCCAGCAGTTCTTCCTGACCCAGGAATCAAACCTGGGTCTCCTTTATACCACCTGAGCTATGAGGGAAGCCCATCAGAGATGCTGGTAAATGATCCAAGCCCTCTCACTTAAGCAAATGTAGTCATTTGTCAAATGTAATCATTAACCAATCTTTTTCCACTTTCACCTCTTTTAAATCACTCTCCATACTGCAAGCAAAGTGCTATCTCAGTTTTTCTTTATATATTCTTTAATTTACAACTGAAATCTGAAATAGTACCACAGACCCCTCCTCTTTTTTTTTTTTTTTGACATTACTCATGGAAGGATAATTTTTAAGAAAAAAGTTACAAAACATTTAATTATATAGAAGTTGCTTAACCAAGATGCCTATCAATAAGACCTAATTATTTCTCTTTTTTTCACTGTGCTTTTTTTAAACCACTTTTTCCCTTCTTTTAGTCATTAAGATACTTTTCAACATTAATTCTAGATTGCACATGAGACTAAAATTTTCTTCTAGAGGCCACTCAGTAAAATTAAGATATTTTTCATATTAGTAAACTATTCCAATTACAGATACATGTTAAATGAAGAAGACTGATTATAGGAGAAGAGGCAGTGATTCATGAAGGAAAAAAAAACAACTTGTAATGCTATATTTATACAACAGGGACAATTAAAATCATTCATATGATTAAAATGTTTCCCAAGAAGACACAATAATGTTTGCTTCCTCACTAGGATTTGTTTACATATCATCAGCTAGGTGTAATTACCATTCTCTCAAGCTAGACAAATGATGAGGCAAGAGAGAAAAGATAAGACTCTTTACAGGTTACCAGATAAGAACATTGCTATGAGTGGGACAAAATAGCTCTTGTTTTGTTTTATTTTTTTTGGCCTTTCCTTAATCTCATAAATCTAAATGTCTTTGCCTGAATGTTGTTGACCACTTTGCATTGCAGAATTTCTAGAAATATATGTCCTAAGGCAGCCTTGTATTATCAGAGAGTATAGGACTACTAATCCAACCCACCTCCACTTCTGCTGGGGTACACAGCCAGACTGTCTGTCCATACTCTAAGAAATTATGTAGGACTGAGCTCTAGGCATTGAATTCTGAACTTTGAACTGTGACAAGATTCCAGCCTTAGGTCATATAAATATATTTGATTTTTGCTCTTTCTGAGGTTTGATATATAGGTGAGCATGGAAATCTTGGAAACCACATTTTCAAGATGGCAGTTATCAATTAGAAGAAAATATTCCTGATTTACCATTTGGAGGAGAATCATCTGATCAAGAAGAGCAGTTTTGCCCTTGACTTGAGCAGAGGAATTAATGTTAAGCCACTGACATTTTGGGAGCTGCATCCATTAAACTAGCATCACTAGTTAGTGAAAGTTAAGTCACTCAGTCGTGTCTGACTCTTTGCAACACCATGGACTGTAGCCCACCAGGCTTCTCTATCCATGGGATTCTCCAGGCAAGAATACTGGAGTGGGTTGCCATTTCCTTCTCCACGGGATCTTCCTGACCCAGAGATCAAACCCAGGTCTCCCACATTAGAGGCAGACGCTTTAACCCCTGAGCCACCAGGGAAGCCCCATGCCATAAATGGTAACCTAATTCTCTTATTTTTTCACTTGAAGCTTATAATAAAGGAAGTTTTTAAATGTCCAGTTTTCATTATGCAGAGCTCTTACTCGTTTCTTTCTTCTGAAATAGCACTGTTTTTATCTGATGCCACCTGTAAAGCTTTTAACCTTTTTGCACTTGCTTAATCATCTGTTCTGGAGAACGCAATGGCAACCCACTCCAGTACTCTTGCCTGGAGAATCCCGGGGACAGAGGATCCTGGTGGCCTGCTGTCTATGGGGTCGCACAGAGTCGGACACGACTGATGTTACTTAGCAGCAGCAGCAATCATCTGTTCAGTTTGTGGGAAATGGCAGTTATCTCTAGACTATTGTAATGTTGGAAGATACAAGTGGGAAAGCAAAGCTTACCATATCTCCTTGGGAGAGATCTTTAAATGGCATCTAGAAACTGGACTCAGATTTGACTTAAGTTAAAGTTCTGCAGTTGGCCCCTGAAGGTTCAGCTTTAGAGTAAAAGCCTTCCTAGAAGCTTAGGTCTGGGCACTAAGTAAAGCTCGTATTTCCCAGTTTGCAATGGAGGCAGAAAGAGACAGAAAGAATCTAGCCCAGGGAATTTGAAGAAGCCATGTTTCCTCCATAAAACCACTTAAACACCTTCCCACTGCATTGGAGTCAAATTATTCAACCTTAATGTAGCCCACCAGGCCCTGGTCCATGCTTGCCCTTCTTGCCTCTCCTCAGGATTTCTTTATTTTGTTTTATGCACTCTGATTATTTCATTCATTGAAGACACAGGGCTCACTGACATCAGGGATTTCTGACAAAAAGTGCTCTGGAAATGCTTCTCCCTGAAAACCTTTGCTTAGAGGCTCTTCTCTTCAAAGGTCTCATTAAGGATCACATTTAGTGATATCTCTCTCAGTCTCACTCAAAATTGTTTCTTTATTTAATGTTTTCTTTATAAAATATGCTTTTCCTTTATAAAAACTACCACAATTTGTATTTGTAAAGTTGCTTTGGGATGATTTAATACTTCCTGTTTTATTCACATCTGCATTTTTTCCCATTGGCTGGAAAGTAGTAGGAACTATTCTTAAAATGAATAGATGCATGAAGTTAATACAGAAAACTGACACTAATAAATTTATTGACCCACAATTGACTAAACATTTCCAAATTGGCAGTGCTATTCTAGTATGGTCATGTTATACAGGTGTATTTTGAAATAACAATTATATGAATTCTAAAATACAAAATGATGACTTGTTTTGGCATAAATAGTATTATTGTTAAGAATAACCTTCCTCTACTCCTCCTCTCCAAAATAAATCAAGGAGGAGAAGAACATTCTATTGCTGAATGAGTTTATACAATAAATGCTTAGACAGTGCTTACATATATTAATAGCAGGTTCTCAGGAAATTTTAGCTATTATATCCTTGTTACTAAAATTTAATTTGTTATATCTGCTACATCATAATGGTAAATTATAATTTTTATTTGTTAAAAATCACAATTGTTAATCATAATTTAAAATCTGTTTTTCCCATATTATAATTTGCATTGTATTTTTTGTTTTGTGATTGATTTAAAGTCTCATTTTTATATTACTATTCAGTTCAGTCTCTCAGTCATGTCCGACTCTTTGCAACTCCATGAATTGCAGCACGCCAGGCCTCCCTGTCCATCACCAACTACCAGAGTTCACTCAAACTCACGTCCATCGAGTCGGTGATGCCATCCAGCCATCTCATCCTCTCTCGTTCCCTTCTCCTCTTGCCCCCAACCCCTCCCAGCATCAGGGTCTTTTCCAATCAGTCAACTCTTCACATGAGGTGGCCAAAGTACTGGAGTTTCAGCTTCAGTATCATTCCTTCCAAAAAACACCCAGGACTGATCTCCTTCAGAATGGACTGGTTGGATCTCCTTGCAGTCCAAGGGACTCTCAAGAGTCTTCTCCTGAAAAAATATAGCTTTGACTATATGACTTTTGCTGGCAAAGTAACGTCTCTGTTTTTTAATATATTGTCTAGGTTTATTGTATCTACCCCCCCCCCACCCATCCCTCCAAGGAGCAAGTGATTTTTTAATTTCACAGCTGCAGTCACCATCTGCAGCTGCAGTCACCAAAAGCATCAATTCTTCGTCGCTCATCTTTCTTAACAGTCCAATTCTCACATCCATTCATGACCACTGGAAAAATCATAGCCTTGACTAGACGGACCTTTGTTGGCAAAGTAATGTCTCTGCTTTTGAATATGCTATCCAGGTTGATCCTAACTTTCCTTCCAAGGAGTAAGTGTCTTTTAATTTCATGGCTGCAATCACCATCTGCAGTGATTGGAGTACTATTACTCATTAGTAATACATGACTAAGGTAACTACATTAGCAGTTACTACATGTAGTATCATGTATTAACATGTAATAACTATATCCAATTAAATATATGAATAACCTATGATTACCTATGTAAAAACTATAGTCTAGTTCTTAGTAATAATTAATTTTAAACGAAATGAGGGAATGATTCAAAGGAGTTTCATGACTCATTGGAAGATAAATAGACTTTAATTGAAACAAAGATGAATGTGGAGGCTGTGTTGTAATACATTAAGGGGCAAAAGTTTCCTTCTTTTATTTTCCTAATTTATAGTTTGATGTCTGAAATAGCAAAGCATTGTGTTTAAAAATTTTTTGAAATTGAAGCTTCTTTTAGTTTTGGTTTTAATTAGTAAGATTTTATGGAGCAACTTTGGCCCTGTTCAAAAGGAAGTAAGCAAATGGTATAAAAATTTTCCTTTGTCTGTGTAGCTTAAAATAAACACTCATCAGTTCTTATTTTCACTTCTTACCAGAGATAACAGAGGTGGGGTGTCATGCTATTTTAGTCTTCAAAGCAAAAATCTAACAATCTAGAATTTGCTTGTTGTTCATTCACTTATCCGTGTCAAACTCTTTGCCCCATGCACTGCAACACCCCAAGCTGCCCTGTCCTTCACCATTTCCTGAAGCTTGCTCAAACTCATGTCCATTGAGTGATTGATGCCATACAACAATCTCATCCTCAGCTCCTTCTCCTGCCTTCAATCTTTCCCAACATCAGGATGTTTACTAGTAAGAAGGCTCTTCACTTCAGGTGGCCAAAGTATTGGAGCTTCAGCATCAGTCCTTCTAATGAATATTTAGGGTTAATTTCCTTTCAGATTGACAGGTTTGATCTCTTTGCAGTCCAAGGGACTCTCAAGAGTCTTCTCCAACACCACAGCTCAAAAGCATTAATTCTTTAGCATTCAGCCTTCTTTATGGTCCAAATCTCACATCCATACATGACTACCTGAAAAAATATAGCTTTCACTATATGGACTTTTGCTGGCAAAGTAACGTCTCTGTTTTTTAATATATTGTCTAGGTTTGTTGTATCTTCCCCCTCGCCCCACCCCTCCAAGGAGCAAGTGTTTTTTTTTTTTGTTTTGTTTTTTGTTTTTTTTTTTAATTTCACAGCTGCAGTCACCATCTGCAGTGATTTTAGAGCCCAAGAAAATAAAGTCTGTTACTGTTTCCATTGTTTCCCCATCTATTTGCCATTAAGTGATGGAACCAGATACCACATGGTCTGTTTTTTGAATGCTGAATTTTAAGCCAGCTTTTTTACTCTCCTTCTTAACCCTCATCAAGAGGCTCTCTAGTTCCCCCTCACTTTCTGTCATAAGGGTGGTGTCATCTACATTTCTGAGGTTATTAATATTTCTCCCAGAAATCTTGATCCCAGCTTTTGCTTCATCCAGCTCAGCAGTTTGCATGATGTACTCTGCCTGTAAGTTTAATAAGCAGGATGACAATATATAGCCTTGACATACTCTTTTCCCAATTTTGAACCAGTCCATTGTTCCACTCAATCTAGAACAGAGTAACTCATTTACAGGTTTCAGTCTTGAATGTAAGTTTTATGTTTAACTTATTAAATCTGAACCTATTGCTAACTAATGAATTCAGTTTCATCACTTCAGAAATATAACTGATAAAATATATCATTCTAAAAAGTTTTATCAAATTGTGTAATGTGGTTAGATTTTTAGTTTTCCTTGCTTTTCTTTTTTCCTGCTTTTGATTTATTTTTATTGCCTCTTTATAGTTGTAGAGATATCTTACAGTAGTTTAGGTTAATTAAATTTCAAGAACAATTAGATTTTACTAGAGAGTCAGAACAGAGGAATCACATAAATATTTCAAATTTCTAGCAAGCATTTCAAAGAAAACAAGCAAAAGCCATTGCTTCACAACATCATCAAATTGTCCTTGACAGACAGGATTGACCTCTGTGATTTAGAACACTTTCAGATGTTTTAAATTTAGAGAGAGACTTAAAATCATTCTTCTTATTATATAATCTTAATTCCTGATGAAAAGAGACTGGGAGGAGGATGATTTAGAGCAGAGTAAGAAAGGCAATGCCAAAGAATGCTCAAACTACCGCACAATTGCACTCATCTCACATGTTAGTAAAGTAATGCTCAAAATTCTCCAAGCCAGGCTTCAGCAATACATGAACCGTGAACTTCCAGATGTTCAAGCTGGTTTTAGAAAAGGCAGAGGAACCAGAGATCAAATTGCCAACATCCCCTGGATCATGGAAAAAGCAAGAGAGTTCCAGAAAAACATCTATTTCTGCTTTGTTTACTATGCCAAAGCCTTTTACTATGTGGATCACAATAAGCTGTGGAAAATTCTGAGAGAGATGGGAATACCAGACCACCTAACCTGCCTCTTGAGAAATCTGTCTGCAGGCCAGGAAGCAACAGTTAGAACTGGACATGGAACAACAGACTGGTTCCAAATAGGAAAAGGAATACATCAAGGCTGTATATTGTCACCCTGCTTATTTAACTTCTATGCAGAGTACATCTTGAGAAACGTTGGACTGGAAGAAACACAAGCTGGAATCAAGATTGCCGGGAGAAATATTCATAACCTCAAATATGCAGATGAGACCACGCTTATGACAGAAAGTGAAGAGGAGCTAAAAAGCCTCTTGATGAAAGTGAAAGAGGAGAGTGGAAAAGTTGGCTTAAAGCTCAACATTCAGAAAATGAAAATCATGGCATCCGGTCCCATCACTCCATGGAAAATAGATGGGGAAACAGTGGAAACAGTGTCAGGCTTTATTTTTTGGGTTCCAAAATCACTGCAGATGGTGATTGCAGCCATGAAATTAAAAGACACTTACTCCTTGGAAGAAAAGTTATGACCAACCTAGATAGCATATTCAAAAGCAGAGACATTATTTTGCTGACTAAGGTCCGTCTAGTCAAGGCTATGGTTTTTCCTGTGGTCATGTATGGATGTAAGAGTTGGACTGTGAAGAAGGCTGAGCGCCAAAGAATTGATGCTTTTGAACTGTGGTGTTGGACAAGACTCTTGAGGGTCCCTTGGACTGCAAGAAGTTCCAACCAGTCCATTCTGAAGGAGATCAACCCTGGGATTTCTTTGGAAGGAATGATGCTAAAGCTGAAACTCCAGTCCTTTGGCCACCTCATGCGAAGAGTTGACTCATTGGCAAAAACTCTGATGCTGGGAGGGATTGGGGGCAGGAGGAGAAGGGGATGACCGAGGATGAGATGGCTGAATGGCATCACTGACCTGATGGACGCAACTCTGAGTGAACTCTGGGAGCTGGTGAAGGACAAGGAGGCCTGGAGTGCTGCGATTCCTGGGGTCGCAAAGAGTCGGACACGACTGAGCGACTGAACTGAACTGAGCTGCCAGAAAAGTCCCTCCTCTAAATCATCCTGCTCCCAGACTCCAGTCTGGGTTCTTCTGTGTAATTGAACAACTTATCCTGCACAAACTTTATTGTCATCTTTCGAATGCAGATATCACTGGGTTGTTATCAATAGTAAATAAAATAAAAGCTCTTTGCCTAGTTTGGGAACATATTGAATGCTCAATATATTACTGCTCAATAAACTCTGGACATTATTAAGTGCTAAAATGTAGCCAGCTTTAATATACAGATTCTTTTTCATATTGTCAATGACTAACAATGTAATTAATTCTCAGGTATCAGTTTTTATACAAATTTAAGAATAAGATTATCAGTCAAGATTTAAATAAGGTTCAGTCTTAAATAAGATTTTATCTTTAAACTGAAGGAAGGAATTCAGTAAACCACTAGATAAAATTAAAATGTGTCCTTGAAAAAGATACTCAATGCATTTGGATAATTTCCATTTTAAAATAATTGGATACTATTTTATTTAACTTTATACTAAAAGAAATTGAGTTTCTTGACTGCACAGAGATAGCTAAATACTGGAATAGTAGGAGAGAATTTCGTATTGTAACTGTAGAATTAAATATTTAATGCTCCAGTTTACATTTACAAGTCCTTGAGGAAATTGCCTTCTAACAAAGCTGAATGAGGCTGGATGTGTTGTTGCAGAGAAAGCCATGAGTCTCTAGCTCTGGACATCTTTTTAACACCTCCATCATTACTTTTGACATTGTTTTCACAGCCTCCACCATCACTGGCTTTCTGATGCCTGTCATAGGAGGCGTTTTCAGAATTCCAATGTTTCTGAATCAGACAAGGTTGTCACATATTTTGTTAAGCACAAAGTTTTTAAAACAAAATGGTTAGATATAACTGGGTCATTGCTGCTGAATGGTGAATGACACATTTAATGCCATTTTTCACTGACAGAATCTGCCTTGTATTTACAAGGAAGTGTGACTCACAGAAAATGAAAGGCTCACATTATTTCCCCTCTTTTTAGCTGATTCAAAGAACAAAACGTGAAATAGTGGTTTTTAAAATGGGTTCTTCTATGGAAGTACAGGTCTAAGGTCAGGAGGAGAACATTCCTCATCCCAGTTTCTATCAGTGAAAAACAAGGTTGCTGTTGTTTTGTGACTGCTGTTATATGTTGATTTCTAATGCTTGTTCTTTTAACCATGTTCAGAATGGTGAACAGCCAAAAGGTATCATCTTTTGCTTTGAGGGAATGACACCTGGGGAATTTTCCACTGAATGAAACTTAATGCCAGAAACTTATTTAGCACCTATCAACTGTATCTGGGTACATGAAAAAATAATAGAACCTTTCCCTTATATCTAGTGGGAAAAGTGTGACCTCAAAACACTCACAATGGTGGCAACAGATGCCAGTAGACTTACATGTAGACACTAAAGTGATAATTCTAGATGGATCTGTATTTAAACATGATAGTTGAATAAAGCTAATTTTACAAGTCAATATGATTCAGAGCTTCTCATTTCCAGGTCTGTCTTAGCGTTCTAATCTTTTCCACTTGCTCCCAAATGTCCCCTCTCCAATATGTCTATTCTCAGAGAGCGTGTTTTTTGCCAATGTTCCAGACTAAATGTAAGGCAAATCATTGTAATTTTCAAAATCCTCCAGTGATGATCAATTTTATGTGTCAGTTTGGTTGGGACATAAAAAACCATATCAGATCATTGGTCAAATATTATTCTGAGTATTTCTGTTTTTAATTAAAAATTCATATTGAGCATAGGTGATTAACAAAGTTGTGTTACTTCAAGTGTAGTAAAAAGTAATTCAGTTATATATATACATGTTATCTCTTCTTTTTCAAATTCATTTCCCATTTAGTTTATTACAGAATATTGAGCAGAGTTCCCTGTGCTATACAGTAGGTTCTTGTTAGTTACCTATTGTAAATATAGTAGTGTATACATGGTCAATCCCAAACTACCAATTTACCCCTCCCTCACCACCTACCTCCCAGATAACCTTAATTTAATTATCTAAGTTTATAAATTTGTTTGTTTTGCAAATAAGTTCATTTGCATCTTTTTTTAAATTGGATTTCATATACAAGAAGTATCATATGACATTTGTCTTTCTCTGTTTACTTACTTCACTTAACATGATCATCTCCGTGTTGCTGCAAATGGCATTATTTTATTCTTTTTAATGGTTGAGTAATAATCCATTATATATAGGTACTGCATCTTCTTTATCCATTCCTCTGTTGATGGACATTTATGTTGCTTCCATGTCATGGCTAGTGTGAACCGTGCTGCAGAGAGCATGGTGGGACATGTATCCTTTCAAATCATGCTTTTCTCTGGATATATGCCCTGGAATGGGATTGCTGAATCATATAGTAGCTCTATTTTTTGTCTTTTAAGGAACCTCCATTCTGCTCTCCATGGTGTCAGCACCAACTTACGTTCCCACCCGCAGTATAGGAGGGTTCCATTTTCTCCATATCCTCTCCAGCATTTATTGTTTGTAGACTTTTGATGATGGCCATTTTGACTGCTGTGATATGATAGCTCGCTGTAGTTTTGATTTGCATTTCTCTAATAATTAGTGGTGTTGAGCATCTTTTTCTTCTATTCTGGGTATTTCTTTGATAATGTTTTTGTTTGAGATTAACATTCACATTGGTGACTTGGAGTAAAGTAAATTGTTCTCCATATCTGTTTGTGTGTGTCAGGGAAGGGGGAAGGGAAGGGGATGGTCTGCCATTTAGCTGGAGCCCTGAACATAACAAAGACTGACTGCCCTGAACACAGAGGAGCTTTGCCAGCAGATTGCCTTTGGATTCAAACTGCAACTTTTCCCTGAGTCTCTAATCTGTCAGCATAGATCATCAGATTTTGGACTCACCAATCAGGTGAGTTCATTCCTTAAAATAAATAAATACTGTTGGCTCTGTTTCTCTGAGGAGCTCTGACTAACCAGAGGTTAACTCACCTCCCCTAACCAGTTTAAGTTTCTGTGGGGTTTTATATTGACTCACTCTCATCCCTTGATCTTAAGGAGCAGGTACAACAGAGCAGGGTGCCACACAACCATTCTACAACCATCTTCTTTCTCTCACTTCTCTAGATCCTTCTGCAGTACAAAAAGTTCTGCCTGCCTGTCTGTCCTCCCCCCACCCCCTTCATTCTTTCCCTCTTTCTTTCTGACTGCATTATCATATTTTCTCTTCTCTGTTGTTATCATTTTTGCTTCTCTACAAGCTTTTTACATGTAGACTATTCTAAAAATCCAATAAACTCCAATAAATACTTGATTGTAGGAATTAAAATCCAGGGCTTTCATGACTATCTGTATTGTGGTAGGAAGGGGCCCCCTTCCAGTTGATGGTGGGTTATTAGTTCCATGTTCCTTACCAGGACCTCCTGCCATAAAACAACTCAGGCAAATGGTTACTATGGTGCCTGGCCAGGGTGGGCAGTTTCAAGTCAGTGTGCTTCCTCTAACAATATCAAGACAGAAGAAAAGAAAGAAAAAGAAAACAAAAGTGAGAAACTCAATCCACTCCCTTGCTCTCTGAGTCTGTGCTTGTGTATATATTGGTGTGCCTCTGTTTTGGTTTAATGGTGAACAGGAATAGGTAAAAGTTAACTAAGAGAATGAAAATTATGTTGATTACTTCAAAATAGTGTTCCATTAAAATTACTTAGGTTGCTTAAGAAAATTCAAAAAGATAAACATGTAACTTAGATTTAAGCATCTTGATGAATGCTTTTATGTTCTGCAGATGACATAAGCAAACATATAGAAATATTTACAATCTATTATTTTTATATGGGCACAACAGAAGGAGGTGAGAGGATGTAAAGCAGCAAAGTACTGTGTCAAAAGTACAGACTTCAATCAGACAAAATTGGATTTAAATGCTGATTCTGCCTTGGACAGTTACTTACATTCAGTTGTTTGTTTGTTTGTTTGTTTATATATATATATATATATATATCAGGCAATAAATATTTGCCTGATAAAGGTTTTTGGAAAATTAATTTTTACATATTCTAGTCTTCTAAAAATGCCTACCAAATTATACCACATTCTGCTTTATGTGATTTATTTCCTTAAAAAGGATTCAGTTCACTTCAGTTGCTCAGTCGTGTCTGACTTTTTGCGACCCCGTGAATTACAGCATGCTAGGCCTCCCTGTCCATCACCAACTCCTGGAGTTCACTCAAACTCATGTCTATCGAGTTGGTGATGCCATCCAACCATCTCATCCTCTGTCGCCCCCTTCTCCTCCTGCCCCCAATCCCTCCCAGCATCAGAGTCTTTTCCAGTGAGTCAACTCTTCGCATGAGGTGGCCAAAGTATTGGAGTTTCAGCTTCAGCATCAGTCCTTCCAATGAACACGCAGGACTGATCTCCTTTAGGATTGACTGGTTGGATCTCCTTGCAGTCCAAGGGACTCTCAAAAGTCTTCTCCAACACCACAGTTCAAAAGCTAAGACAACTTATTTCCCATAACCATAACCCATAAACTCCTTCCTGCTCTGCAACCATATTTCACCCCACTTTTACCCAAACTATCTATGCATCAGCCATATAGAACAGTTTTAGTTTATGAAATCTACCATATTCTCTCACCTTTGTGTTTTGGTGTAGATTGTGTTCTTTGCCTGAAACTCTCCTTGAACCATCTTAAAGGAATAACTTAAGGCTATATCTTAGAAAAAGCAAGCTTATCTTCAGATCATCTCAGAATAATGATATTTCCTTGGGCAGATTTCCCTGACCCCCTAATCAAGTCCACTCCCCAAGATGTAGGCTCCCATACTGAAACATTTCCCTACACAGCTCTCATAACACATGACATTATTTGTTTCATGTTTCGCTTCCTTCCAAGTTGACCCTGAAATATTTTTCCTCTATCACCACTATATCCCTGGATATAGTCTCTGGATGTGAATGCTCAAGTAATATTCACTTGTTTATGTGGATGAAATAATTCTTCATTACCTTTTCCCTTCTCTCCCTAATATTTTGAGAAATATATTTTATATTGCATATATAGTAAAAAGAATTAAAAACTTCTACATTAAGCCAAGGGATTTGGACATTAAATCCAAACTATCCTTTTCTCAAAGTTCTAAATGTCTGCCCTCAAATTTGTTCATGTCTGTTCTTCACCATTGAAACGACACCACTGTCACTCTAGCTCAAACCAAGAATCTAGATGTTTTTCTTAATTCTCTTTCTCCTTTGCCTCTCATGTGCAATCCATTAACAATTCCTTTTGACTCTATCTTTTAATTCACCATCATCTCTTTTTTGGAATCCCCTAGGATGTCTTGATTGTACTAGTACAATAGTCTCCCAACTCTTTTCTTGCTTTAAAAAAAAAAAAAAATCCATTATTTTCAAAGCAGTCTTTTAAAATGTAAATTAGGTTTCATGCTGAGAAGATGTCAGGATCATTCTGCCATTCTAAGATAAAACCCAAATATCTTTTAGCTATTGTAAGGTCAGGAAGAGTTTCAGCAGTTCTCATCTCCTCCTACCACTCTTCTCAGTGGCTCACTCTTTTGAGCCAACCTGTGATGTTTTTTCTGTCCCCACCCATCACTTGCTGCTTTGTGTCTTTGCACTGGTTGTTTATTCTGCCTGGAAAGCTCTCTGCCCCACAGACTCAGGGGCCCAGCCCAGTTCCCACCTTCTCAGGAAGGTCTCTAACCACCTGTCTGCATGACCTCCAGTTGCTTCCTATAACATCATTTTATTTTCTTCACTTCTTATCATCTGAAATTATTTATTTTGCTTGCATATTTATTTTTCTACTTATTCTTACTGAGATATATAAGATCCATTAAAATAGGGATCATTCTGGATTGTTTACCATTGTAAACTCAGTGCTGAAATTGTAGAAGACATTCAACTTTTGTAGAATGAATTCTTGAAGAAATATATCATTTTAATGCAAAGATATTTATGGGAGCAATTTAATTGAAAAACTTTTGCTCATATCTTTGCATTTTACAAGAGAACCTGAGAACTTGGTAGAAAAAATAAACACAAACAGAAATATTTTATAGAACTGTATCTTGAAGGTGAATGGAATTGAACTACTTAGGGAAGAAGTACATGCACAAGAAATAGGTATGAAATAAATTTAGAAAATGGCAAGTCACCAACTGAATGTAACTCAGAGCCTGACACATTGGGCAAGATTTGGTAATCATAAGCTTGTTTTCTATGTGTGTGTTTTTGTTTCGTGAATAAATTCATTTGTATTTGTAACTTTTTAAAAATAGATTTCACATGTAAGTGATATCATATAGTATCTGTCTTTCTCTTTCTGAGTTTCTTCACTTAGTATTATAATTTCTAGGTCCATCCGTGTTGCTGCAAATGACATTATTTCATTCATTTTATGGCTGAGTGATATTCCAAAATTTCTTTATCTGTTTATCTGTATTATTTTCATGTTAATGTAGATGGATTTGTGGGAAGTAGAACAAGAGAGTGAAATTCAGTATCAGTCAGAAGTTTATTGGATGGTTGTGTACAAGAGAATGGTGAAGGTCTGAAACCCACCAGTGAGAGATGGTATGTACTGAATAGAAATATTTCAGAAATAATTAGACAAATTTTGAGACAGTCTTTACTTTGACACAGTATGCTTAAACTCATTGGATTATCTCAGTGTTCTCTTGCTATGTGTAGGTTATAGGGTTTGGAACATAAAATTGATCAAATTTCACATAAATCAGCAATCTGAATAGGATTATTAAATCCACAAAAAATTTACTACTGGAATTTGGGATAAATTTTAGTTACTATTTCCCATTTTGTTTTACTCAATTGCTCATATCTTTACAATAAGCATTTCAGGACATGTAATTATTACTGATTCCTGCCCAAGGCCACAGTTGTGAGGTCTGTACCAAAGTCTTACAAGCGAAGCCCAGAACCAAAGTCACCTCCTAAACTTATGGCAGAAAGTGAAGAGGAACTAAAAAGCCTCTTGATGAATGTGAAAGTGGAGAGTGAAAAAGTTGGCTTAAAGCTCAACATTCAAAAACAAAGATCATGGCATCTGGTCCCATCACTGCATGGGAAATAGATGGGGAAACAGTGGAAACAGTGTCAGACTTTATTTTTTGGGGCTCCAAAATCACTGCAGATGGTGACTTAAGCCATGAAATTACAAGATGCTTACTCCTTGGAAGAGAAGTTATGACCAACCTAGATAGCATATTCAAAAGCAGAGACATTACTTTGCCGACTAAGGTCCGTCTAGTCAAGGCTATGGTTTTTCCTGTGGTCATGTATGGATGTCAGAGTTGGACTGTGAAGAAGGCTGAGCGCCGAAGAATTGATGCTTTTGAACTGTGGTGTTGGAGAAGACTCTTGAGAGTCCCTTGGACTGCAAGGAGATCCAACCAGTCCATTCTGAAGGAGATCAACCCTGGGATTTCTTTGGAAGGAATGATGCTAAAGCTGAAACTCCAGTACTTTGGCCACCTCATGCAAAGAGCTGACTCATTGGAAAAGACTTTGATGCTGGAAGGGATTGGGGGCAGGAGGAGAAGGGGACGACAGAGGATGAGATGGTTGGATGGCATCACTGACTCGATGGATGTGAATCTGAGTGAACGCCGGGAGTTGGTGATGGACAGGGAGGCCTGGCGTGCTGTGATTCCTGGGGTCACAAAGAGTCGGACACGACTGAGCGACTGAACTGAAACTGACTGAGCCCCTTTTTAACCTTGCTAAAAGCCCCCTGATAGTCACTAACAGGCTCTCTGACTCCCAAGTAGGCAAACATGTCTAATCTGTTAAATACCCTTATTGTGCCCTGACCAATCACATAATGCCAGTCCTCCAGCAAGAACTTTCTTTGTCTTGATGCTATACAAACTGGCTATTAACCCACGAAAACTGTTGACTCTCTCTGGTCTATCAGGAGGGAGCCTTCTGCCTACTTTATCTCTGCTCTTTGTTCTTAATAAATTCACTCCCTTCTGAAATACTCTGTGTCTAGAAATTCTTTTCCAACCCACATTCAAACTGCCTCAACATTTGTATTTGCCTGTTCTTTGGAAGGACTGATGGTAAAGCTGAAACTCCAGTACTCTGGCCACCTCATGCGAAGAGTTGACTCATTGGAAAAGACTCTGATGCTGGGAGGGACTGGGGCACGAGGAGAAGAGGACGACAGAGGATGAGATGGCTGGATGGCATTACTGACTAGATGGACGTGAGTCTGAGTGAACTCCGGGGGTTGGTGATGGACAGGGAGGCCTGGCATGCTGCAATTCATGGGGTTGCAAAGAGTCGGACATGACTGAGCGACTGAACGGAACTGAAAATGTAACAGGGCTTCCCTGATGGCTCAACAGTAAAGAATCTAACTGCCAATGCAGGAGAAGTCAGCTTGATCCTTGGGTTGGGAAGATCCCCTGGAAAAGGAAATGGCAACCCACTCCAGTATTCTTGCCTGGAAAATCCCATGGACAGAGGAGCCTGGTGGGTTACAGTCCATGAAGTCACAAAGAGTCAGAGAGGACTTAGCAACTAAACAACAACAATAACAAAATTCTAACAATTTAGTTATGTGCCTCTCCCTTTTGATTATGGTATATAAGCTGGGACAAAATGACACTTCTATTCTCAATTCACTGTTTCAAAAATTAGACCAAACAAAAGCACCCCGTGTTGTTTTTCCAAGACTTTGGCATTATTTACTGGTGAAAGTAAGGCTCAGGCACTAATTCCTCTCTAATAGAATTTCTTTCTATTCTCAGTGAACCGATGTAGTAACTTCTCTTCTTCCTGAATGTTTTCCCCTAAGTCACATACATCTGTGAGAAAAAAATATATATATATCTTAGAGAAATATTCTTTTTTTAATATAGCATGTTCATTAAATATAGTACAGATTCCTAGGATCTGCTCCAAAAGATTCAAGATACTTATGAGAAAACAGATGAAAACCAGTAATATTATTTTCTTTGCTTGCTATAAACAAAGAAATCTCAAAAAGAAGAAAATTATGTGTGGCTTTTAAATTTTATTCCTATATCCTTTGTCATATATAAAATAGCTAAATATTTTGGTTTTTAGGTAAAATTTGACAAACAAATACAACTGAATCACATTATAAGTGAGAAATGTAGAGTTCATGATATTTTATAACACTTTAATTACCAATTACAAATCAGGCTCTATCTGTGAGTTTTTTGAAAGATTCTCAATTAAAAAAAAAAAACTGTATCATAAGGTATTTTGAAAATCAACAATGAAGGACACATTTAGCTTTTTAGAGGATGATTATGGTATTTTATTTATTCTTTCACTTGAGAGGAAATCTCACCCAAAAGATGTCTTTCCTATTCACTGTATGTATTTTCTGTTATGCATATACCTTGGCCACCTGATGTGAAGAGCTGACTCATTTGAAAAGACCCTGATTCTGGGAAAGATTGAAGGCAGGAGGAGAAGGGGATGAAAAGGATGAGATAGATGGATGGTATCATTTACTTAATGCACATGAGTTTGAGCAAACTCAGGAATATATTGAAGGGCAGCAAAGCCTGGCATACTGCAGTTCATGGGGTAACAAACAGTCAGACATGATGGTGACTGAACAATAACAACAATGCCTCTACTCAGGTCAATTTTCATCTAGTGTATAGATTCAGAGATAAATCATCCTGTTCCAGGTCTCTAAAATTGCCAGCGGGTATTTATGAAGAATGATTCACTGACAGCAGAGTAGAGAAATGTTACTGTTCATTCACAAGTCATCATCATGGATACCAGGTAACATTTCTTATTATTTCCAGTCACAGAGAGCTTCTTACAAGGCAGGTTTTATGCTAGAATAATTTTTCTGCTCGACCATATTACCTGATATCCTTAACACATAATAGTGGTGAATATTAACTAAGGCAGAAGCTTTCTAGAACATTTGTATCAATTATCTTTTTTCTCACATTTATTCTCTTTTCCTTTATTTTTTTAATTCTTTCCTGTTGAGGAAAAGACACTACAACCCAATCAGCATTCTTGCTCTTGTTTTCAGGTAAAATAAGGTTTGTGTTAAAAAGAAAAATATGGAGCAAAAATACATTCTAATGAAAATATCTCTAAAAAGATAAAACAATAATGAACTCATTGCTAAAGCAAACATAACGTACTTTTTTGAGAAAAAATATTGTGCTTTATATCTGTTTTTATATTTTAAGATGATCATTCATAAGGTTAAAGAAAGTATATGCTTTTGTATTAATAAATGTAAATTATTTAAATGATATGAAATCAGTGTGCAGAACTAATGAGTCATCCTTAGGGATATTACACATATACGTTTTTAGCAAAAAATGTGTGGAAAAGAAGTACACTCAAAGATATAAGTAGCCGTAATCTATAGTAATAATAATAACAATTAGACACTATGTCCTAACTCAGGACTTCATCAGTGATACCTTTATCAGCCAAGGTATTTATCAATGTATTGAATATTGGAAAATTACAGCAGTACAACTATATTACAGTTAAATTTTCAGCATTGACTAATCTTTTTTTTTTTTTTTGGTTATTGGAGACTTCAATAAATTCTAGTTATAAGCCAATTTTAGTTTTAATACCACATTTCAATTGCCTTAATAAGCCACTTAAGTTGTACCACATGTAAAAATAAAAGTCTATAGCATTTCAGTAAAACTCAAAAATAGATTTCTAATTTTTGATGAATTGAAAATGTAGTAAGACTCTAAATATTTGAAATATTGCTAGTCTATATATCATATTACTGGTAGTTACAATGGTCAGAGCCATTTAATTCTCTATCTTTTTCAATGATAAGAATGAGACTATGAAGATTTGAATGTGGATTTTTGGCACACGACAGAGAGTTAAAGAATTAGAAAGAAGGCACAGTCTGCAATCCAGGGCCCCTTATGCTACACAATGGGAAAATAATTTTCTATTTGTCTTGGAAATTGTTGGAAAAATTATTTTGAAGAGCTTAAGGCATATACTTTACTTAATTTCACAATATTTTACAAGTCTTATTAACATTTTTAATATCTTAAATTGCTGTATCTCCTTGAAAATATGTATATAAATATGCATTTCACTATTTAAATTGTTCATATTTTCTTAATAGTAGCGTAAGAAACCTGAAATTTTACACTTAAGATTATATCTGGAAAAACACTTTTCTTTTATTTTTTTAGTAAATTTATGCTTGTTACATGAAAAATAAGAAGTTAGACATTGATGGAGGTGTGGCTAAAAGTAAAAAATGAATCATGGCCTCACCCAACTTAGAATGGAGTGCTATAAGAAAACACTTTTTCTTTTCACATTCAGCAAGGTTTTCAGGTGTGTACATTGGTGCATCAGAGTTCAGGATAATATAAACCATCTAAGAATTTATAAAATATTAAACTTTTGAGTTTTACTGTTTGATACTGAATGGTTAAAACCACGCTTTTCTCCCTTCTTGTGAAAAATCCATTAAATGCTCATAGAACATGGCCTTTTGGATATTAGTCAAGAGTATCCTGATAAATTTTATCATGAAATGACAGCATATAATTAAGAGACAAAGAGAGTGAGAGTAAAAAGCTAATTAACTGCAAGATTTGATAGACATAAGAAATTAAAAATTAAAATAGTTCTTTTAAAATAGAAGTATGTTTTATTTCTTGTTATAATACTTATAAAAGTGGAAAGGGATGTTTTTCATTAGCTAGATTTACTCATTCATCATGCTAGTCCTCACATCTTCCTCCCAGTGAAGTCATAATGAACTTTCCACCTGCTACACCCTTAATCTGTTCTGAAAGCAATTTTAGAAATTAGAATACTGATGTGGCATTAAAATTCAATACTTTGTTGGCACCATAGCCACAAATTGCTAAATGAAAAACTACAAAATGGAAACTAAACTTGTTTCTTTCTCTGTTCCCTTTTCACAAAGAAATATAATGTGTTTTTTATATATATGTGTGTGTGTGTGTATATATATATATATATATATATAGAGAGAGAGAGAGAGAGAGAGTTTAATTTATGACTCATTCTTTTGCCCTAGGACCATTGGCTAAATGGTGTTATATCTTGGCCTCAGTTTCCTGTTATTTTTATTTTGTTGATGATTCTGATTGATTTCATCTATTTTTGAAAAAGAAAGCTTAACCTTGTAAATCACCTGAGTACCAAGATCTTTGAAGTGAGTTTTGGTCTGGTGCATACTGAAATATTTAGATCACTAAAACTAAAGGCATTGATTTAGAACTCTTATTTATATAAACAAAATTTCTTGGAGTATGTAACCAAGAGCCAGTTTCTTCTTAAAGACAAATTGTTTATTCTAAGGCTTTCAGTATGGGATTGTCAGAGGGACTAGACTACTGCCTTGAATGTTACAGATCTCCTAAAAGAAATTTAACTAGAAGGGCTGGATAATTCATAACAGCATTTATTCATTCACCAAATATTTACTGAATGTTACTGATGTGATGCTTATCACCCTAGTACTGAAGCTGAAATAATAAAGACATGGTGTCTACCCCTAGAGAATATCCATGATGTTTAATGTGAACAGGACTTAAGTAAAATATAAAGAAAATGAATGTGTATAATTAAGTGAGTGTGATTATGGTTATTTCAAATGAACCCATTTAAATCTGGGGGAAATAGGAAATACAATTAGTACTATAAAAGTTGGACTAAAAATCACTTTAAAAATCACATTTCCACTATAAATTTGATTAATTCTGCAATTACATGAAGACAAGGGACACACCTGAGTCATTGTTCAAAATAGCACTTCTAAAAGCATAAATACAGATAAATAACACAATTTCTAAGGAATTTATAGAGATAATGGCAAAGTAACTTCAAATATTTTACTCAGAGTAAAAGTGGCAGAAGCAAAATTTCTTTGTTAAATGACACTACTTAGTACCAGGCTTCATTAATTGTGTGCAATGTAGAAAGTAATTGCATTTTAGCTTATATTCTAACAGACATTTGATTTTATAGCTGGATTTTTATCCATTGATGCAGCCATGAAATTAGAGAAGCTTACTCCTTGGAAGAAAAGTTATGACCAACCTAGACAGCATGCTGAAAAGCAGAGACATTACTTTGCCAACAAAGATCCATCTAGTCAAGGCTATGGTTTTTCCTGTGGTCATATATGGATGTGAGAGTTGGACTGTGAAAAAAGCTGAGTACCAAAGAATTGATGCTTTTGAACTGTGGTGTTGGACAAGACTCTTAAGAGTTCCTTGGACTGCAAGGAGATCCAGCCAGTCCATTCTGAAGGAGATCAGCCCTGGGATTTTTTTGGAAGGAATGATGCTAAAGCTGAAACTCCAGTACTTTGGCCACCTCATGCAAAGAGTTGACTCATTGGAAAAGACTTTGATGCTGGGAGGGATTGGGGGCAGGAGGAGAAGGGGACAACAGAGGATGAGATGGCTGGATGGCATCACTGACTCGATGGGCGTGAGTCTGAGTGAACTCTGGGAGTTGGTGATGGACAGGGAGGCCTGGTGTGCTGCGATTCATAGGGTCACAAAGAGTCAGACATGACTTAATGACTCAACTGAACTGATACAGAGTATGAGTTAGCTCTGGGCAGGTGTATAGAGTGTGGGGGGGGCGGTTTCAGTGGTGATTCAGGAGGTAATCTATATGAGGATTAGGAAAGAACATAATTACTTTCAAATTTTAATTACACTGAATTTTAATTATATTGCATAATGCATATTGAAGGAAATAGTGAAAAATATTGTTATGATCCAGTCATTACCACCAAATATTATTCTTTTCACTATGCTAAGAGAAATATGTAACTTTACTTGCCTACTCTGAGATTGGTTGTCTACTGAGAATAATGATAACTTTAAATGTTTAAGAGGGAAGGGAACAAGCAAACAAAACTTAAAATTAAAAACAATTACTTTCTGATATCAAAGCACAGGTAAAGAGAAGTTTTACAATTACAAAGAACATGCCCCAAATTAATTATCATAGTAATATACCCCAAGCCCTTCAAAGCCTAAACCTATTTCTTTAAGACTGAAGGAGGAAGATTTTTGTCATGTTGATATGATATCAGAATGTCATATGGAGACACAATAACCAAAAATTTGACAGTGTCCTACTTGATTAAATTTAAGAGCTTTAGCACAGCAAAGGAAACTATAAGCATGGTGAAAAGACAACCCTCAGAATGGGAGAAAATAATAGCAAATGAAACAACTGACAAAGGATTAATTTCCAAAATATACAAGCAGCTCATACAACTCAATACCAGAAAACAAACAATCCAATCAAAAAGTGGGGAAAAGACCTAAACAGACATTTATTCAAAGAAGACATACAGATGGCTAGCAAACACATGAAATGATGCTCAACATTGCTCATTATTAGAGAAATGCAAATCAAAATTACAGTGAGATACCTCACATCGGTCAGAATGGCCATCATCAAAAAGTCTACAGACAATAAATGCTGGAGAGGATGTGGAGAAAAGGGAACACTTTTACATTGTTGGTAGAAATGTAAATTGATACAGCCACTATGGGAGACGGTACGGAGATTCCTTAAAAAACTAGGAATAAAACCACCATATGACCCAGCAATCTCACTCCTAGGCATATACCCTGAGGAAACCAAAATTGAAACAGACACATGTATCCCATTGTTCATTGCAGCACTTTTTACAATAGTAGAACATTGAAGCAACCTAGATGCCCATCAACAGATGAATGGGCAAAGAAGTTGTGGTACATATATACAATGGAAAATTTCCCAGCCATAAAAAGGAATACATTTGAGTCAGTTCTAATGAGGTGGATGAACTTAGAACCTATTATACTGAGTGATGTAAGTCAGAAAGAGAAAGATAAATATCGTATTCTAATGCATATATAGGGAATCTAGAAAAATGGTACTGAAGAATTTATTTACAGGGTAACTGTGGAGAAACAAACTTCAAGAACAGACTTATGGACGGGGGGAGAAGGGAGAAGAGAATCAGATGTATGGGAAGATACATATGAAAACTTACATTACCATATGTAAAATAGATAGTCAATGGGAATTTGCTGTATGGCTTAGGAAAAGAACAGGAGCTCTATATCAGCCTAGAGGGGTGGGATAAGGAGGGAGATGGGATCAAGGTTCAAGAAGGAGGGGATATATGTATACTTATGGCTGATTCATGTTGAGGTTTGACAGAAAACAACAAAATTCTGTAGAGCAATTATCCTTCAATAAAAAAAAATAAATTACTTAATTTTTAAAAAGAACTTGACAGTGTCCTAAACACTTTCTATAAATTCTTCTCTTGAGAAAGTATGTTTATAAATGTTTGAGCATATGTAAGAGCCACAGTTAAATGTAACTAAAACATGGGGAAATAATTCCAGGGCTGTCAGCAGTCAAAAATCAGATCTGAATTATATACACTGCCCTTTCTCTTACAATAAAACCTTCAGTCTTCTGGTTTTGAATGTGCTTTGCTCACAGACTTTACATCTGAAGGAGCATTGCAAATGTCCCTCATAGGGAAAACACTCATCATTTCTTAATCCAAATTCAATCTGGGTATTTGGAAGAGTTTTATGGTGCCAAAGATGATTACCACTTAAAGAAATAATTGTTAGCAGATTAGATTTCCTGATTTGTGAAATTAAAGAGAAAAGATGTGGAAGTTGACACCAGGTACAAGGTCTCTGCCATTGAGAAAGTTGAATGTATCTTCCTTAGTGAAAATGATTATAAACAGTGTAACTCTTATTATGTGAAACATTTGTGACTAGTAATTGTAAAAGACTATGCTTTATTGCTAAGCATTGTAGTAATTTCTTTTAATTTTCCTACAGTTAAGAATCACATTGTCAAGCACCCAGAAGGTCCTGACATCAGCACTATTGCAGTGGGCTGACTTCGAGGGCTCTATAGAGTAACCATGGAGGTGGCAACCACCAGATTGACTTAGTCAATTTATTCCTCACAGCACAGCAGGCTGCAGGAACTTCATGTTCATTTTCATGCCATTTGCTGATACAGAGAGGCCAGATTGATGGGTCTGTGTTATAATGAAGAGGCAAGGAAATCCCTGACTCATTAGGGAACTGCTACCCAACATACTGGTCCTCCACTTCAGGGAGGCAAATGATCCATCTGTTCTCTAACCCAGGGAACACACTTTCTGCATCGTCCTGTAATATCCCGAGAGAGGTGGGGATATTAGAGCTTCACCTAATTCCCCTTCTGCAGAAGCAAATCTGTTCCTGCCCCACAGAAGTTTTGAGGATGTCCTTGAACAAAAACTGTCAAACCCCTCGCTCAGGTGTGTGGAACCCAGGGTAACTGTCTCTCTGCTCATGTACATCCACTGCCCATAAATAGTGCCTGTACACTGAGAGTCTGAACAAGATTTGATGACAATATGAATATGCACTCAGAAGAGGACTGCTCCGGTCATAGTTTAAGGTGATTTGAAACCATTTCAAGTCATATTCTTTTAGTGAAAGCATCATATATATTGATTTACAAACAGAAATGCAGCTTTGATCCACTTAACACTCTCGATCTAGGCCAAAGCCTTTGGATCATCCCCAACTCGACCCATCCCACTAATATTGAGATTAAACTACATACCTGTAAGGCCCTGTCCACAGGTAAAAAAACTGTTACAAATAAAGTGATAACACCTAACTATTTAAATGTGGAAAGAGAAGAAAGAACTCTTCTAAGAGTCCTTGAGTAGCTCAATTTGACCTGAAGCTCTTAGGCATGTGAGCCCCTGACCCTGAGGCGTATGAAGACACAAATTGGAGCAGATAGTAGTTTTTAATTACAACTGGGGAAGTTCTTTCTGTTCTCAGATGACACCATTTCCTCTCTGAAGAGGATGTGACAATAGCATAGAAAGGAAGGAAAGCTCCCATCCAAACCGGAGCCCAGGAGAGGGACTAATCAATCCACAGGGTGATCACTCCTTGAATGACAGTTGGTGGACGGAAGTTCAAGGCAAAATTTCTGTTCTCAGAATTTCACACAACTGGGTCACATGATTAATGATGATACACATTCTCTTAGGATAAGTGAGTGAAAGACACCCAGTCGTGTCCGACTTATTAGGACCTCATGGACTATAGAGTCCATGGGATTTTACAGGCCAAAATACTGGAGTGGGTTAGACTTTCCCTTCTCCACAGAATCTTCCCAACCCAGGAATCGAACCCAGGTCTTCTGCGTTGCAGGTGGCTTCTTTACCAGCTGAGCCACAAAGGAAACCCAATAATGCTGGTGTGGGTAGCATATCCCTTTTCCAACTGATCTTCCTGACCTAGGAATCAAACCAGGGTCTCCTGCATTGCAGGTGGATTATTTACCAACTGAGCTATCAGAGAAACCCTCTCTTAGGATGACAAGTTTTTAAAGGGAATTACTCAGTTCAGTCACTCAGATGTGTCCAACTCTTTGTGACCCCATGGACTGCAGCATACCAGGCTTCCCTGTCCATCCCTAACTCCCAGAGCTTGCTCAAATTCATGTCCACTGAGTCTGTGATACCATCCAACCAACTCATCCTCTGCCATCCCCTTCTCTCCCTGCCTTCAATTTTTCCCAGCATCAGGGTCTTTTCAAATGAGTGAGTTCTTTGTATCAGGTGGCCAAAGTATTGAATCTTCAGCTTCAGTATCAGTCCTTCCAATGAATATTCAGGACTGATTTACTTTAGGATTGACTGGTTTGATCTCCTTGCAGTCCAAGGGACTTTCAAGAGTCTTCTCCAACACCACAGTTCAAAAGCATCAATTCTTCAGCACTCAGCTCTCTTTATAGTCCAACTCTCACATACATACATGACTACTGGAAAAAACCATAGCTTTGGCTAGATCGACATTTGTTGGCAAAGTAGAGTCTCTAATTTTTAATATGCTGTCTGCTGCTACTGCTAAGTCGCTTCAATCGTGTCCGACTCTGTGCGACCCCATAGACGGCAGCCCACCAGGCTCCCCCGTCCCTGGGATTCTCCAGGCAAGAACACTGGAGTGGGTTGCCATTTCCTTCTCCAACGCATGAAAGTGAAAAGTGAAAGTGAAGTCGCTCAGTCGTGTCTGACTCTTAGTGACCCCATGGACTGCAGCCCACCAGGCTCCTCCATCCACGGGATTTTCCAGGCGAGAGTACTGGAGTGGGGTGCCATCACCTTCTCCGAATATGCTGTCTAGGTTGGTCATAGCTTTTGCTCCAAGGAGAAAGCATCTTTTAATTTCATGGCTGAAGTCACCATCCGAAGTGATTTTGGAGCCCCAGAAAATAAAGTTTGTCACTTTTTCCATTGTTTCCCCATCTATTTACCATGAAGTGATGGGATCAGATGCCATGATCTTAGTTTTCTGATTGTTGTTTTAAGCCAGCTTTTTCACTCTCCTCTTTCACTTTCATAAAGAGGCTCTTTAGTCCCTGAATAAGGATGGTATCATCTGTGTATCTGAGGTTATTGATATTTCTCCTGGCAATCTTGATTCTAGCTTGTGCTTCATCCAGCCCAGCGTTCCTCATGATGTACTCTGCATATAAGTTAAATGATCATGGTAACAATATACAGCCTTTATGTACTACTTTCCTAATTGGGAACCAGTCCATTGCTCCATGTCCAGTTCTAACTGTTGCTTCTTGAGCTGCATACAGATTTCTCAGGATGCAGGAAAGGTGGTCTGGTACTCCCATCTCTCTCAGAATGTTCCAGTTTGTTGTGATCTACACAGGGATTTTAAAGGGAGAGCCATGCTATCATATTACAATTGATAGAGTCAGCTTTTCTATCTTTGAGGAGAACCCAGACACTGTGGTGCTTCAGGATTATCCCATGTTTCCTAGGTTTTTGAAATCAACATTTATCCTATTAAATCCTCAGCTAAAATAACAGACTATCAGGAGGAAATTTAGATAGTGGCCTCAAAGGTTTTCAGTATATGATTTTACTGTCTACAGCAATACACAAAGAGCTCTAGTGTTGTTTTTTTTTTCTGAAAATTAAGTGACTTTTTTATATATATACAGTCTCACATCAATGAAGAATAAAATGATTTGTTTAATCTCCCCAGAGTTTGCAACAAAGATTTGTATAAATAGTTCTTCCTTTAAAAGAACTGAATCTGATATGACATGAAAACCAGCAGAAAATTTAATTGTTGAAAATATTGCTTTTCACCAATTCTTATTTCTCTAAGGACTTAATGCTGCTTCAAAGTATAGACAATTCTATAATAAAACTTGTTGAATTAATACATGGTAACATTCCGTAAGAACTTTTTGTGGTATGTGAAGCTGAGAAACTGGTTAACTTGGAAAGAAATTTCCCTAATGAAGTTATTGAATATACTAATTGCAGTACTCTTGTCATTTAAATAAAAGCTAAATTCAATTAAAAAATTGGCATTCAGCTAAATGCTTTATGTGTGTCATATGTTTATCACTAAATGTCAGCTTTAGAGCCTTTGTCAAAACTAATTTCATATGCTAATACAAAATAAAAACTAAACCAAGCAGAAATAAGCTTCAGAGTAGGATTTTATATGGTACTTTTTGCCCATTTTACCACCCATCCTGAATAGCTAAATACAATTCTTAAAAAATGTTATAAGGGCAACAAAATGATTTGTTATGAATTTTATACTGTTCAATACAATTTTCCAAATTTTGTTTCATTTTATTAATTTTATCTTTTAATTTAAAAACTGTGGTAAAAGACATATAACGTAAAATTTACCATTGTAGTTCTTTTCATTTGTCCAGCTCAGTGACATAAAATACTCTGACTTGTATGCTATCATCACCATCATCCACACCCAGAACTTTTCATTTTGTGATACCACTATTTTTATACAACACTCTATGCAGGTTTTGGTGTTAGGATCTACCTCATAATTGTTAAGAACTTGGGCTGAGCTGAAATCAAGGGGACAATTTTGATCAGGCTCAGTTCCCTCTGTGTACCAAAGAATGAGCTCCACATCAAAATCCGGTGTTGCTTCAGGGGCCATTCCATCAAGGGAGTTAATGTTTCATGATGTCCTTGTATAAGCATATCGTTCTGTACTGTTTTCATTAACCAGCTTCTTCTAGATAAGACTGTGTGTGAGTGCTAAGTCACTCTAGTCATGTCTGACTCTGTGCAATACTATGGACTATAGACTCCCTGCCTCCTCTGTCCATGGGATTCTCCAGGCAAGAACACTTGAGTGGGTTGCCATGCCCTCCTCCAGGGGATCTTCCTGACCCAAGGATCAAACTTGGGTCTCCTGCACTGCAGGCAGATTCTTTACCACTGAGACACAGCCACAGGCTGGTGTGAATCCTCGTTTATGACTGAGTCAGCATTTTCAGCACGGCCTGCACCCTTCTGTGTATGTGACTATGGATGTCTGACTCTGGATATAAAGAGTAACTCTCTCTTTGTTTGGAGGCTAAAAGTGGATTCCCTATCACCAAACAGATAAGATGGAAAACCTACATGAGGTGAATAGTGAAATCATAAAGCTAATGTTTGTTGGAGATATTAGTTTATCAGCTTATTTCAAATCTAGTTTTGCAAGTTGATACCTATAATCTGTGGGTGTTGGGGAGAGATGACATCCGTAAATTGAAAGCTAAAGAATATTTTAGGAGAAAATTGTAAACTCCAAGTGATTTTCCACAAGTCACACAGAAATATGTTTCCTGATATTAATAGAATATTCTGCTTTACATTTTACTAGTGAGTATCTGACCCTGTTGTACTGAGCAAACACCTATATCTAAGCCTCAGCTTTTCCATTCCTAATGGTTTCCCATCACTCTCAGGAGAAAGTCCAGACTCCATACCTGACTTTCAAGATTCTCTGCCAACTTGCTGGAACCTTCCACAAAAGAACTCTTCCTGGACCATCTCTTCTTTCTTTCTTCCTCTCAAGTCTCTCTCTCCCTTAAGTGACTGACAATCAGGAATTTTTTCTTTCATACTTCTAATTGAATATCACTTTCTCATGAAGCTTTCTTTATTTTTTATTTTTTTTCCTAACCCCTAACCTACTCTAGATTAAATCTCCCTGGTCTATGCTCCCAGAAAATACTGGACTTTATTTCTCATGAAGTTCACTTCACTTTATGGAATCAGGTTATGATTACGTCTTTCTTTGCTATATCTTATATTCCATGATGGTGTTTACCCACTAATCTTATCAGTGTTCCACTATCCAGCACAACATCTGGCTCCTGGCATCAGGCTGGAATACTTCTGGTTCCAAAAATGAAGGTACATGTAAAAAATGTGACTATAAAGACCCTGGAAGAAATCACAGGATATTGCCTTTGTAACACTGACATAAGAAGGCTTCTTTAATTCTAATTCAAATTTGAGAAGACTAAGAAAAACAATTGATGGTTTTAACTACAGAAAAATGAGAAATGTGTGTATACCAAGAAATCCTATAAACAAAATGAAGTGGGGGAAAAAAAAAAAAAACTGTACTCATCACAGAGTTACAAAGAAATAAAACAATATTTCAGTGAATCAAAGAGCAAAACATTTGAGCAAATAGTTCTTAGATATAATGTTATATACATAGAATTGGGAAAGTGCTAAGTTTGATAATATACTCCTTTGGCAAAACTGTGGGGAAACAGGCTATTTCATATCTTCATGTTGGGGTGTATATTTGAAACTACTCTATGGAGGATAATTTGTCAATAACTTAAAATTGTAAATTAACTCTGTAATCTTGTTTTTGGGAATTTAACATAGAAAGAAGTTATACAATTGAAGAATGACATGGCACTAAATTATTCATTTTAACATTGTTTTTAAGAACAAAAATTTAAAAATAAATCAACTGTCCATCAATAGGGCACAGGTTGATTCAATGCAAAGAAGTACAGTGTAGGAGAGAATGAAGAAACTCTTCTTTAAATTGAATAGTTTTCTCAGTTTTACTGCTTAAATTAAAAACTAAAGTTTCAAAATTGTGTTATTTTAGGTATGTGTGTGTGCTTGCTCATTCACTATGGTCGTGTCTGATTCTTTGTTACCAAATACACTGTATCCCTTCAGGATCCTCTGTCCATGGGATTCTCCAGGAAAGAATACTGGAATGGGTTGTCATGCCTTCCTCCAGGGGATCTTCCTCACCTGGGGATTGAACTCACGTCTCCTCCACTGTAGGCAGATTCTTTACCACTGAGCCACCAGGGAAGTCCTATCTTAAGTATCAGTTCAATTCAGTCGCTCAATTCTGTCGGACCCTTTCCAAACCTGTGGACTGTAGAACGACAGGCTTCCCTATCCATCACCAACTCCCAGTGCTTCCTCAAACTCATGTCCATCCAGTCAGTGATACCATACAACTATCTCTTCTCTGTTATCCCCTTCTCCTAATGCCTTCAATTTTCCCCAGAATCAGGGATTTTTCCAATGAGTCAGCTCTTCACATCAGGTGACCAAAGTATTGGAGCTTCAGCTTCAACATCAGTAGAGGACTGATTTCCTCTAGGACTGGCTGGTTAGATCTCCTTGCAGTCCATGGGACTTTCAAGAGTCTTCTCCAACACCACAGCTCAAAAGCATCAACTCTTTGATGCTCAGCTTTCTTTATGGTCCAGGTCTCACATCCATACATGCCTACTGGAAAAAACATAGCTTTGACTAGAGGGAATATTTTTAGCAGGGTAATGTCTCTGTTTTTTAATATGCTATCTAGATTGGTCATAGCTTTTCTTCCAAGGAGCCAGCATCTTTTACTTTCATGGCTGCAGTCACCATCTGTGGTGATTTTGGAGCCCCCCAAAATGAAGTCTGTCATTGTTTCCACTGTTTCCCCATCTAGTTGCCATGATCAGATGCCATGTTCTTAGTTTTTGAATGTTGAATTTTAAGCCAGCTTTTTCACTCTCTTCTTTCACTTTCATCAAGAGGTTCTTTAGTTCCTCTCCACTTTCTGCCATGAGGGTGGTGTCATCTGCATATCTGAGGTTATTGATATTTCTCTTGGCAATCTTGATTCCAGCTTGTATTTCATCCAGCCTAGCATTTTACATGATGTACTCTGCATATAAGTTAAATAAGCAGAGTGAAATTATACAGCTTTGACATACTCATTTTCCCAGTTTGCAACCAGTCTGTTGTTCCATGTCCAGTTCTAACTGTTGCTTCTTCACCTGCATACAGATTTCTCAGGAGCCAAAGTGGTCTGGTATGTTCATCTTTTTAAGAATTTTCCTCAGTTTGTTGTGATCAACACAGTCAAAGGCTTTAGTGTAGTCAATAAAGCAGAAGTAGATGGTTTTCTGGAATTCCATTGCTTTTTTCTATGATCCAGTGGATGTTGACAATTTGATCTATGGTTCCTTTGCCTTTTCTAACTCCAGGTTGAACATGTGGAAGTTCTTGTTCAAATACTGTTGAAGCCTAGCTTGGAGAGTTTTTAGCATTATTTTGCTAGCGTGTGAGATGAGTGCGATTGTGTGGTAGGTATAAGGAGGAGGAAATGTATACATTCACATTTAATGATTTTACATATAACATCTCTAGAATAATATTACAAATTTATAAGAAATTCTTTATATAAGAATATAAAAAATGGTTACATAGAGTGAATGGAGGGATGCTGGGTGGATAGGATGGAATTCAGTGTGTCAAGTGAGTTTTTCATCATTCAACATTGACTACACTTTAATATTTTAGACTTTGAACCCTGAGGTCATGTCACCTATTCAAATTCAGTAATAAGGCAATTAGAGAAAGGAATATATTTAAAGTTTTGAAAATTTGAGGAAAGTGCAAGAAATAGACTAATTTATTCCAGGTAGAGGAAAGGTAAAGTTAAATTGGCTACAGTCTCTGGGCTTAAGGGCTCTGGCTCAGAAATGAGGGATTTGGGTCTTGATCTCTTGGTCACTCCAAATTCCAAGACATGAAGTGTTTGGCATGAAGTATTTTTGTTGTTGTTGTTGTTGTTTTGTTTTGTTTTTAAGTGTTATGTCCAGATATTTTGTCTCTCAATTAGGTACAGCATGGAGCAATGTGGGTTTAAATTTTCAAAGGAAAAATGCTATGTTGGATTTGGGAGAATTTCAAATTATTCACCTCTGATAAAAGAAATTGACTTACATGTGTCCAGCATTTCTACATAATTGACTTTGAGAGCTTCCTCTTTGTTTTATATATAATTTATCTATTTAATTTTCAATGATAGATAATGATTGTTGTAAAACCTCTAGCAGTATAAAAATGTATAAAGTTAAGAAGAAATGACTTCAGCTTCTTCAGTCCTTCTACTCATGGTGTTGTAACTGCTTTTGTTACACATACATCAGACTTAAAAAAAAAAAAAACTATGTATATATTAAAATGTGTGTATTATATATGAAAGAGGAAAAAAAAAAAAGAAAGGTGGGGAAATAGGTTTTCTTTGCAAAAAAACTGAGCTTACTTACATCTTTGCAAGTTTATTTTTTAACTTACAAAGTGGCTTATTTATTCTTTCTGATACCTTGCCAGCTACCTCAGAAGACATGGTCATTATGACTTTTGCTTTTTGATATATGTATTTATATATTATTTATGTCTTAAATGCTCAATTTGTTTTTGAAAATATTATATGGAAACTTAGTAAGAATACACAATTGGCTGCATGTCTATTGGTCAAATACACTGATTATGTTTTGTAACCCTCCCTGCATCATCTCTCCTTTCATCAACTTGCTGATCTGTGGTTATCTCCCACTGCACAGTGCTCTCCAGGGTTTTGCACTAGAGACATTGATTTGATACAAGCTTTCATATCTTCATGATTGCCTTTTTAGTGTCATATAGGTATCAGTCATTTCATAGCCAGTGAAATGTCTATCTGTGGATTTTGTTCTTTAGTTCATTTTAAAGCATTTCTGAGAAAAGAAGAGAAAA
This sequence comes from Oryx dammah, assembly GCF_014754425.2. Taxonomy (NCBI): domain Eukaryota; kingdom Metazoa; phylum Chordata; class Mammalia; order Artiodactyla; family Bovidae; genus Oryx; species Oryx dammah. The sequence continues at coordinate 1,355,948 of NW_024070187.1, forward strand.
CGTACCTGCTACCTGAAGGATAGGTTGTATGCAGGATTGAGTTCCAAGAGAAAAAACTAATACTGGCAAATAATCTAACTCTGTTTACATTAAGGGAATTTGTAATGTGATACTAAAAAGAGAATTTCAAGAAGCTGTGACATAGTTTTTAGCAAAAATATGTTAACATAGAATTTAAAAATAATATCAGTTGTGTTGCAACAATGCATAAGGAAATTGACAAATTGAAAGAATAATAATCTATTTTATTTATAGAAATCTTTGACTTAGGAACCATATTGTCATGTTATCAGCAGCACCTAGCCCTTCTATTTGATGGCACTAAAAATATGAACAGCTTCCCAAATAAACATCATGATTTAGCCCTGTTCATTATAGAAAATTCATCAATAAACTGTCATGGAAATAACTGACTTCAAAGTGATTTTAATTTACAAGATTTCAGAATTATTTTATTTTATTATTTATTATTATTCTCTTTTGTGACCTCAAATTCGAGTCATTTCTTTTGACCATTTTACTCCACACCATGGGATTATTTGTAGCTCTTGCACATAGTTAACATAATTTATAATTTTCAGGCCTTATTATATGCCAAAAATTAGGCATGGAAGTAGAGAGAAAGTAATGAATGAAAAATAGATACAATCTCTATGTTCATGAAATTTACAGTCTACTAAAGTCAATTTGCATTTGTCAAATAATCTCATATGCATTATATATGTATATAATTAGTTTGTTTCCCAGGTGGCTCAATGGTTAAGATTCTGCCTGTCAGTGAAGGAAATGCAGCAGATGCAAGTTTGATCCCTAGATAAGGAAGATCCCGTAGACTAGGAAATAGCAACTGACAACAATATTTTTGGGTGCAAAATCTCATGGACAGAGGAGCCTGGTGGGTACAATCCTTGGGGTCACACAGAGTCAGACACAACTTAGTGACCGAGCATACACATAAACTATCTATCTACCTTATATTTGTCACTATGTGTGTCTCTGTGTGATATGCACATACATGTTTTTACAAAAGATACACAAGACTATGCCAGGAGCTAAAACTGAAGGCTGAGTATGAGTTAACTAGTCAATGAAAGAGGCTCATGTATTCTAGCAGAGTGAGCATTCCAGCAAACGTTTTGAGAGGAAGAAACATTGGTGGGGATGAGAAGTGGGAGGATTAGGGAGCTGGCATGGGAGAGGTGAAGGGAGGTAAGTCTTATAGGAGCTTGCAGGCCATACTAAGATGTTGCTTTTGTTTGAAGAGCAATAAGACTCTAGCAAAACATTTTAAGCAAGGAAATGAAAAGAGGATTTTACTTTGAGAAGCTTTGTCTGGCTACAGAATTAAAAATAGGTCTTAGGGAGGCAGATGGTGCCTATAATGTGTGCAAGTAGCTTGGAAAAAAGATCATTATTTGATTCAGGTGAGAGCTGGCAGGTTGGACTAAAGCAGTGGGAATGGATATGGTAAGTGCCCCATGCAGTTCTAATGGTATTTGACCCTTAAACATTAAGTTATACTTAATTGCTGCTGCTGCTAAGTCGCTTCAGTCGTGTCTGACTCTGTGACCCCATAGATGGCAGCCCACTAGGCTCCTCTGTCTCTGGGATTCTCCAGGCAAGAATACTGGAGGGGGTTGCCGTTTGCTTCTCCAATGCATGAAAGTGAAAAGTGAAAGAGAACTCGCTCAGTTGTGTGCCCAACTCTTAACGACCCATGGACTGCAGCCCACCAGGCTCCTCCATCCATGGGATTTTCCAGGCAAGAGTACTGGAATGTGTTGCCATTGCCTTCTCCAACTTAATTGCTAAGTACTGCTAAATCACTTCAGTCATGTCTAACTCCTTGTGACCCTATGGACCATAGCCCACCAGGCTCCTATGTCCATGGGATTCTCCAGGCAAGAATACTGGAGTGGGTTGCCATGCACTCCTCCAGGGGATTTTCCCACTCAGGTATCAAACCGATATCTCTTTTGTTTCCTGCTTTAGCAGGCAGGTTCTTTACCACTGGAGCCATTTGGAAAGCCATCAATTCAGTTCAGTTCAGTCACTCAGTTGTGTCCAGTTCTGAAACCCCATGGACTGCAGCACGCCAGGCCTCCCTGTCCATCACCAGCTTCCGGAGTTTACTCAAACTCATGTCCATTGAATCGGTGATGCCATCCAAACATCTCATCCTGTGTCATCCCCTTTTCCTGCCCTAAATCCCTCCCAGCATCAGGGTCTTTTCCAATGAGTCAACTCTCAAGAGTCTTCTCCATGCCATTCTCCCAAGTCATCCCACCCTCTCCCTCTCCCACATAGTCCATCATGTTGATGTATGGCAAAACCAATACAATATTGTAAAGCAATTAGCCTCCAATTAAAATAAATAAATTTAAATTTACAAAAAAGAGTCTTCTCCAACACCACAATTCAAAAGCATCAATTATTCATCACTCAGATTTCTGTATAGTCCAACTCTCACATTCATACATGACTACTGGAAAAACCATTATTTTTTTCAATATAATGGTTATTGATATTGATATCTGAAATATTGATAACCTCAGATATGCAGATGACACCACCTTAATGGCAGAAAATGAAGAGGAACTAAAAAGCCTCTTGATGAAAGTGAAAGAGGAGAGTGGAAAAGTTGGCTTAAAGCTCAATATTCAGAAAACGAAGATCATGGCATCCAGTCCCATCACTTCATGGGAAATAGATGGGGAAACAGTGGAAACAGTGTTAGACTTTATTTTGGGGGGCTCCAAAATCACTGCAAATGGTGACTGCAGCCAAGAAATTAAAAGACGCTTACTCCTTGGAAGAAAAGTTATGACCAACCTAGATAACATATTCAAAAGCAGAGACATTACTTTGCCGAATAAGGTCTGTCTAGTCAAGGCTATGGTTTTTCCTGTGGTCACGTATGGATGTGAGAGTTTGACTGTGAAGAAAGCTGATCACCAAAGAATTGATGCTTTTGAACTGTGGTGTTGGAGAAGACTCTTGAAAGTCCCTTGAACTGCAAGGAGTTCCAATCAGTCCATTCTAAAGGAGATCAGTCCTGGGTGTTCTTTGGAAGGACTGATGCTGAAGCTGAAACTCCAATACTCTGGCCATCTCATGTGAAGAGTTGACTCATTGGCAAAGACTCTGATACTGGGAGGGATTCAGGGCAGGAGGAGAAGGGGACAACAGAGGATTAGATGGCTGGATGGCATCACCGACTTGATGGACATGAGTTTGGGAGAACTCCGGGAGTTGGTGATGGACAGGGAAGCCTGGCATGCTGCAATTCATGGGGTCACAAAAAGTCAGACACGACTGAGCGACTGAACAGAATTGAACTGAACTGGAAAAACCGACGCCTTGACTAGACAGACCTTTGTTGGCAAACTAATGTCTCTGTTTTTGAATATCCCATCTAGGTTGATCATAACTTTCCTTCCAAGGAATAAGTGTCTTAATTTCATGACTGCAATCACCATCTGCAGTGGTTTTGGAACCCAAAAAATAAAGTCTGACACTGTTTCCACTCTTTCCCCATCTATTTCCCATGAATTGATGGGACCAGATGCCATGATCTTAGTTTTCTGAATGTTGAGTTTTAAGGCAACTTTTTCACTTTCCTCTTTCACTTTCAAGAGGCTCTTTAGTTCTTCACTTTCTGCCATAAAAGTGGTGTCATCTGCATATCTGAGGTTATTGATATTTCTCCCGGCAATCTTCTCCCAGATATTTCTCCAGGGAAGCCTGTTATGCCCAAGGTCCCGATCCCCAGAACTGAGAGAACAAGACATCCACGGCAATGCAAATGCAAAAAGGGAATTTATTGCTAGCTCGAGCCAGGGTCCTGGCCACATACAACACAGTGGAATAAAGCCAGAGCCCCGAGCCCTGTATTACAGTAGTATTTATAGGTTTAGGACAAAGACAGGGAATTGGCAAGGTTGGATTGGTTACAAGGGTTTCTTTGCATCTACTAATTGGCTAGATTTTCACGCGTGAGGGCTTTCTTAGGAGATATCTATCCTCGTCCCTATTGGCACAGACCAGGCTACGGGGAGCATGCTGACAGGCTGAGTCCTCCCGTCTGGGGTAATTAATTTTGATCCCGCCTGGGCAGTGTCTCAGCTGTTTCCGGGATGCTTGCTCCAGCCTATTTTAGTCATGGCCTCTATCAGGCCTCAACAAAGCCCTACTTACTAACTGTTTACTTAATAAGTGTTACTTGTAAAGCAGTAAGATTTAGAAAAACTTGTAAGACCTTAGTAACCTAACTTGTCCCTGAGGTGAGAGTGGATTTAGGATATCTACACACATACTTTCTGTCTTAATGTAAATAAATGTTTGGTATCTGTTTGAAGATGTATATCACTGTCTTTTCTGCTACATTCATGCTTCCTTGCCTGTTTAGTCACTTCAGTCATATCTGACCCTTTGCGAACCCATGGACTGTAGCCCTCCAGGCTCCTCTGTCCATGGGATTTCTCAGGTAACAATACTAGAGTGGGTTGCCATTTTCCACTCCAGTATTCTGTTTACTCTATTACACCACTTTTGCTACATAAGCTTCCTTATAAAATAAAGGAGCTTCAGACAGTTACCATATTTTTATTTTTAAATTTTTAAAATTTTATTCAATTATAGTTGATTTGAAATGTTGTATTACATTCTATTATACAGCAAAATGTTCAGTTATATGTGTGTGTGTGTGTGTGTATGTATATTCTGTTTAATAGTCTTTTCCACTATGGTTTATCACAGGATATTGGATATAGATCCCTGGGCTATACAATAAGACCTTGTTGTTTATCAGTCCTATATATAATAGCTTCCATCTACTGATTTCAAACCCCTATTCCATCCCTTCTCCACCCCCTCCAATTTAGCAATCATAAATCTGTTCTCTACATCTGAGAATCTGTTTCTGTTTCATAGATAGGTTCCTGTGTATCATACTTCAGGCTCCACATGTAAGAGAGAACATTTAGTATTTGTCTTTCTCTGTCTGACTTGCTACACTAGTATAATAATCTCCAGGTCCATCCATGTTGCTGTCAGTAGAATTATTTCATTCTTAGTTTTAAGGTGAAGCAGTATTCTATCGTATATATGTACCACATCTTCTTTATTCATTCATCTGTCAATGGACATTTAGACTGTTTCAATTTCTTGGTTATTGTAAATAATGGTACTATGAACATTGGGGTACATGTAACTTTTTGAATTAGAACTTTCTCTGAATATATGCCCAGGAGTGGGATTCCAGGAATACACTGGAAGGTACTTACCATATTCCAACAAAACTTAACCCTCAAAATATTTTATGGTTACCAACTGCTGTGTAATTTTCATGGTCAATGTAACTTTGAATTACAATTTAAAATTATTAAATGTACCTTAAGTGAGCTGCTAGAATGCTACTAGATTGCATGCAATCTACATAACTGACAATTTGAAAGGTTAGCTGTGCTAACAAATCTCAAATCTTGGGCAAGAGCATTTTAAAAAATCTTGCTTAAAAATTAAATAACATAAATACATTTTCAAATGTTGCACACTCTGAATTTATCTAGTAAATCTGTATTTATCATACCCAATAAAATTCTGACCACAGCATAAACCATTACTCAATATAAATTCTTTCTTAAATATATTTATTTATTTTAATTGGGGGATAATTACTTTATAATATTGTGATGTTTAATGCATAATATGTGCCTAATCATAGCATTTTTGATAGCTAAACTTTGAAAAATTGTATTTGTCTTTTAGCTCATTGTTTATGCCCTTTTATTAGCATTCTGTCACTGCTGATAATTTAATGGTGAATGAAGCAAAACACTCAACATCAAGGGTTTTACCACCTAGAATGATATTTTGCTATATTTTGCTATTTTGTCCTTGTTATAACCAGTCAGCAAGTAAATTCTTCTCTCTTTGGAAATTACTGAAATATTCGCACAGTGAGAAAAACTTTCTTCTCAACACTGTCCCCATTTTTTTTGTTCTTTTTATTTATTTATTTATTTTTTGTTCTTTTTATAGGTTAGAGACCAAATAATTATTTGTATATGAATCAAAATTTTCTTTTGAGGGAAAAAAAAAAATAACAATCTCCCAGAGATTTCACCAGATGGAAGGTAATTAACTGCAAATGAGAACATGTATTAATAATATCTTATAGAAAGGACATTTGTCATAAAAACTGATAAGAATGAATGTGAAATGTTTCCTCATTAAAGTGTTCTTTACTGTGCATGTGTTTTAATTCCAGGCAGTTAATTTTTATAGTTGACTTTTCTTTATTTCCTAACATGAATTAAGAAAATTATAGTTTTCAATGGTTTCTCTATCACTTTGGGGACATACTGTGACTTTGAAGCTATCTAATAGTATTATACTAATGTATTATGCCATTTAATTCACATAACTTGGTACTTTTTTACCTTTATTTGTTTAAGTATTACATACTTTTCCATGAAGACATGACTATGAGAAATTGATGCAAAAAGAAATTACAGAACAAGGTTGTTGACAAGTGGTGCTTATTATATGTGTAATTTTAGATTAGGTGTAATGAGAGTTACTATGTTTAAGGCCTTGTGCTAAGTGATTTTCTCAAGAACTCTTTTTTTGAATGCTAGATAGAAGAAGCTGTGGCTCCCTCCTTTAACCATCACTTGCTGCTTCTGTTCCCTGTGGTTGCCCTCCTGGTAGCTCAGTGGTTGAGAAACCACTTAAGTATCCAAAAGACTCCTAGGTCTGTGCTAAGAAAAGAAATAGTCTCTTCCTCAATAAACCATCATCTACACAGGGGCAGCTGGTGTGGTGTTCTTTTCTTGTCTAAAAACTAAGGCCTTGAATTTATTCTGTAGATAACATCGTCTCATTAAAAAAAAAAAAAAAAAAGTCAGCAAACAACTATGAGGCAAAATAATTAAGTTCATGGGAAAAACAATTCTCCATGCTTTTGTAATTCTCATTTTCCCTAGGCCTGCAGCATGATTATCTTCTTATTATTACATTTTAATTTTTATCTTCACCTAGAGTAATATGTCTTTCTTTAACTCCTAGAGTTAAGTGGACCATTACTTTTGAAATAATCAAAATTTTATTATGATTTGACATAAATTTTCATTGTGAAAAAGAACACACCGACTTATCTAAATATGGTATAGTATTAAAAATTGCTATTGTTGTTTAGTTGTGTCCAACTCTTTGTGACTGAATTGACTGTTGCCTATCAGGTTCTTCAGCTCATGGGATTTCCCAGGCAAGAATACTGGAGTGGGTTGCCATTTACTTCGCCAGGGGATCTTCTCAAGCTAGAGATCAAACTCATGTCTTGTGCATTGGCATACAGATTCTTTACAGATTCTGCTGAGCTCCCAGGGAAGTCATTAAATATTACAGTGATGTATAAATTTGCATATGCAGAATGGCATCATCTGTACTGAAAGATTTATTCTGGGAGGGTGCATCACTTACTGCTTGAACTCCTTAAGTCTTATGGAAAGTACTTAAATAACTGTAATTATTTTTCTGTTACCTCACTAGCTCAAATTCTTAAACGAAAGAGGGTGAGGAAGCCTCACTCCCATTATATCCATCTTGAACCCATTATATGCAGCTTTATCCAAACTTTACATTTTCTGCAACCAGGTTGGCTCACCCATCTTCCTCTAGTGAAGCCAAATCTCTCCTAGACTGATAATTTTGCTCCTCCTCCTCCCTCCCTTTGTCCCATATTCCAGCATCTGTATAAGTGTTCTCTCTTTTCCAGACCCTTTTCCATTTACTTGGACTTTCCTGGTGGTTCAGATGGTAAAGAATCTGCCTGCAATGCAGGAGACCTAGGTTCAATCTCTGGATCAGGAAGATCCCCTGGAGAAGGGAATGGCAACCGACTCCAGTAGTCTTGCCTGAAGAATTCCATGGACAGAGGAGCCTGGCAGGCTGCAGTCTCCGGGGACACAAAGAGTTGGACACGACTGAGTGATAATCACTTTCCCATTTCCTCTGGCTGCATCAGCATGGTCTTGGCATCTCCAAGCTATAGTTAAAAGATACAAGAAAGAATTGTAGCAGCTTTACTAGAAAGGAGTGTTTTAGTGTAGAGGCATGCACTACATTTGAATGACGAATGTAATTGAGTTCAAGGATGTATTTTCAGAAAGCTGAAGAGTTATTTGTGAAAGTGTCACTACACATCAATACCCTGTTTTAGATCCACAAGAAAAAGTACTTTGTGACATCCCTTAGGGACAGAGTGTTCCAATTGAAGGATGCTGAGCAATGGAATTACTGTTCTTCCTTGACCAATCAATGTGAATGCAGGGCTTATTTATGATCTGAGTTGGGGGAGCAGGATTTTCCCTTTAGCCATATTCTCTGTCTCTCTGTCTCTCTCTCTCTCATACACACACACACACACACACACACACACACACACACACAAATCTGCTTGTATGTTAGCATGGTATTCTACCTGATTTTGTGAAAATAGCAACCCTTAATTTTCCCAGGGTTTGGGGCTATCCATTTCCCTCTTTAACAAATGCAGTGCTTCCTAGGTGTCAGCTTTAAAACTTGCTTGTATTTGTTTATAATTTCATTTATTTATTTTTGGCTATGGGAAGTCTTTGTTGCTGCATAGCCTTTTCTTTAGCTGTGGAGAGTGGGTGCTGCTCTCTAATTACACAAGACTGTTAATGAGAAGTGGACTTCTCATTGTGGCAGCTTCTCCCGTTGCAGGGCCCAAGCTCTGGGGCACTCTGATTTCAGTACCTGTAGCATGTGCACTCAGTAGATGCTAGCGACGGAATGAAACACCAACACTGCAGAGTGGTTTGAATCTTTCTACTTAACAACTTACGCTTCTTGCAGCTGCTTTACTTTATATCTTTTGCACAACAATCTAAAAGGCAAGTTGCCAAACACCATAATTCAGCGACTATACAGTGCACAGGCACGGGGCGAGATAACCTTTACCTTAACTTATTTACTGCAGCTAAGACTTTGTTTTGAGAACTTCCTTATCAACTTAGAATCTGTTTTGTCCCTGGGTCTGTTTCTTTGGAGGAATCAGAGAAACATCTTTGTGTGCAAGAAATGTTCTTTTCCCACGGGAACAAACAGAGGATTCTTGACTGAACATCTCGTTTGCAAGAATGTTCAGCCCTGGTTGAGAGTCTTGTTTGCAAGCACTTCCTAACCTTCCTTATACTTTGTTCCCTGCATCTCCCCCTTTCTTTTCTTGCAGTTGCTGAATAAGTGCTTGAATACGAAAAGCTTCTTCTTTCAATTGTTTCCCTTTTCACCAGTGCAGACATAAAGCGACAATTAACAATGTATTCACAAAGGATGTTGTTAACGATGTAGATACATGCCCTAAAGGACTGAGGTTATCTAATCCTTTTTGAAGACTCTTCAGTATATCAGAACCAAGAATATCAGGCAGCATCTTACTAAAAGTTGACAATATAATTTGTTCCAATTCCATAATTTCAGCAGTTAAATTCTGGTGTCCCACTAAAGACCTTTTCACTTTTTCCCAACCCTCACTCATATTAAAGGAAACAGGGGTTACACATAGGTGGGATGAGTTCCAATCACATTTTAACACATTTTTTGTAGCAAACACGGTCACTTTATCTCCTAACCAGGAAACAGTGTGTTGTAAATTCAATACATCAGTAGCCAATTGAGCGTCCAAATCATGCTATTGTTGCCACAATAAATGAGCATCCTTATGCCACTCCCTGACAAAATCAGCAGTCTGTATGCCCTGATGCAAAGCAAGACCTGCTACAGTTGCTGTTGCTGTTACTGAAGCCATGGCGAGAATTGATGCAATGACAAGGTCGAGCATTCTTTGGGATCGATGGAGAAGAGTTTGTACAGCATTCACAAGATGAGTGACAGCAAAAGAGTCCGACCAAGGTCAAGTAAGATTAACAGGCAACCAGAGTTCAGTCCGTGCTTTCACAATAACCAAAGAGTAATTACTGGAATGAACCATCTTGTTTTCAACATTTTCCCACCAGGAATGATTTATACATTGAGTCAAGTTACAATCAGAACATGATATAACTCCCAAAATTTCATTCCAAATCCATTGTCCATACAGTAAAGAATAAGGAAATTTTACACATGCTATAGCAGAGTAAGATTTATTAATATGCAAATGAACTCGAAACGGCCCTTTAGGATCAGTAATATTCAAAGTAAAATTTCCCGTCCATATAGTAAGGTTCCCTGACACTGCCCATGATTATACACTGGAATAGTAAAAGCAAATTTATTTCTATCCTCCAATTGCAAAGGAATAGTAAAAAAGCAATCCTTCAAATCTAAAACCATCAAAGACCAATTCTGTGGAATCAAGGCAGGAGAAGGGAGACCTAATTGCAAAGTCCCCATAGGTTCTATACATTTGTCAACTTCCCTTAAATCAGTCAACATTCTCCATTTACCAGATTTTCTCTTAATGACAAAAACAGGAGAATTCCAAGGAGACATGGAAGGTTCGATATGGCCAGATTGAATCTGTTTTTCTACTAATTGTTCTAAAGCCTCGAGCTTCACTTTTGGAAGCGGCCGCTGCTCAACCCATTTAGGGACATTAGTTAACCATTTCAATGGGAGAGCTCGAGGAATCTGAGCAGCGGCTACAAGTTTTCCAACGAGATGGTGAGCATTGTTCCTAAAGAAAATAAAAGATCCCTTCCCCAGATATTAATAGGTATATTAACAATGTAAAAAGAAATAAATACTTTCTTTCCATTAGACAATTGGCATGACAAAGGTTGAGCGCTTCTCCACACATCTGCTATAGATCCTAAGCCTGTTAAAACAAGAGGACTTTTTTCTTTTTCCCAGTCATTAGGCCACTGCTGGAGAGAAGTAACCGAAACATCTGCTCCTATATCCACTAATCCTTCAAACTGTCTATCTTCAATAATCAGTGACATTAAAGGACGAGAGTCATTAATAAGCATTTCCCAAAATATACTTTGTCCCGTACTACCAAAACCTCAGCCTTGTCGGCAGCTACTGGAATAGGGATGCGTAAGGTGGTGTAGAAGGTTTAACAGGCTTGGAAGTTCGTTTTCTATTTAATAAAACCTTCCAAAAGGCAGCAGTCATTGCCTCTACAGAATCTGAATCCTCCCCCGAACTCACATCTCTATCTGTCTCTGTGGATGAATCTGTACTATCATCTGGAGGTTTGGGCGGAGGCTGAGGTGAAGCCCCCTCCTCACATTTGCCTTCCTTCTCCTCACTCACAGGCACATCCTCATACGGGGGATCATCCTTCTTAAGAGAACATGAGACGGCCTCACCATCAGCAGCCATTAATTTTAAAGCCTGCATTATAGCGCTACATAGAGTCCACAGCCTTAAAGGAATCACATTTCCTTTTTGATGTTGCTTTCTTAACTCCTTCTGTACCACTTTCCATTCCTTCAAATTCAGCTGTATTTTGTTTGATATTAAAACCAATAGCAATGCTGCTCTATAAGGCAGAACAACTCACTCAAGCGGCGAGTAGACGTTTTAATTCCTATAGAATGCAGGAGCACCTTAACCAGCTTCATATATTGTGACTTTAAAGACGGGGAATTCCCCATGGTTTTTTCTTTTTCTTTTCTCTTTTTTCTGTTCTTTTTCTCTTATTTTTCTTTTACCCGAAAGTCCCCCTTTCAGCATCTTGCCCCGGGGTGCTTACCCTTTCGGTTCCGTCGTGCCCCACGTTAAGTGCCAGATGCTAGCGACGGAATGAAACACCAACACTGCAGAGTGGTTTGAATCTTTCTACTTAACAACTTACGCTTCTTGCAGCTGCTTTACTTTATATCTTTTGCACAACAATCTAAAAGGCAAGTTGCCAAACACCATAATTCAGCGACTATACAGTGCGCAGGCACGGGGTGAGATAACCTTTACCTTAACTTATTTACTGCAGCTAAGACTTTGTTTTGAGAACTTCCTTATCAACTTAGAATCCGTTTTGTCCCTGGGTCTGTTCCTTTTGAGGAATCAGAGAAATATCTTTGTGTGCAAGAAATGTTCAGCCCTGGTTGAGAGTCTTGTTTGCAAGCACTTCCCAACCTTCCTTATACTTTGTTCCCTACACTGGGCAGAACATCTCGTTTGCAAGAATGTTCAGCCCTGGTTGAAAGTCTTGTTTGCAAGCACTTCTCAACCTTCCTTATACCTTGTTCCCTACAGTAGACGTGGCTCCTGGGCTCTTAAGCACAGGCTCAACAGTTGCCACACATGGCCTTAGTTGCTTCAAGGCATGTGGGACCTTCCCAGATCAGGTATTGAACCCATGTCTATGGCCTTGGCAGGCAAATTCTCTACCAATGAGCTAACAGGGAAGCCCCAAACTTGCTTTGTTAAATTTACATCTGATGAGTATGTGTTCTTCATTAAAGGACTCACTTTATTAAAGGGAGGGGAACTTGTTCCTAGTTGTGTCTTAATACTAGAAATGAGTCTATATTGAATCTGAAACACTGAATATTTTCTTCTTTACACATTCATCTCCTTTGGCAGTTACAAACTGTGCATTCTTAGTGCATGGCAATTGCATGGTATTGAGATTGGAAGTCAGAAGCCTTGGGTTCTATATTCAGTTCTGCCTTTGCTAATTGTGTGATTTCAGTAAATAACTTCACATCTCTGTCTTGGTTTATTACCTACAGAGTGATCTTTCTTTTACCCACAGGAAAGTTACTTGAGGGAAATAATGCATATGAAATGATTCGTGTATTTAGTCATTTGATCAGGATTTATGAACAGCTTCTATGCACATGTCAAGTCCTAATCCAGATTCCTAAGAACAGGTAGACCAAGGTGACACTCCCAATCCTCATTAGCTTTGTTGCAATATACTTGACACTTCAGTACTATAGAAAGGTAAATATTAGAAAATGCTGTCTTTAATGTATATTATTAATGTGATTATTTATGCAGTCCTCTTAATTGAAGTCTTAGTTCCATTGGGTAAGAAACATGCTTTAATTCTGTTATATCTTCTGATATATATATATATATATACACACACACACACACACACATATACATCAAATTAAATTATAGCCAATTTTTTAAAAGAGAAGCTCTTCTCTAAATTAGAAACAATAAGCTATCAATGCCTTCAAAAAGGGATAACTCTTTCTTGCTCCATAATAATTCATCAGAATTAGTTTTCTTGGTTAATATTTTCTATGAAAACTGTGTGGATAGTAGTCACAGCTATACAACTGTTTACTACTGTTAAATACTATATCTAATTTTAAAGAACTATTTTAGAATAAGGTACTTTCTTTTTGACTTTGAAGCTATGGGGAAAAAAAAGTAAAGCCTCGTAAGCTCAAGAAAAACACTTTACTGACATTCCATAGCATCTTGAGAATGAATGTCTGGAGATAATCTCAACAGATCCAACAATAAGGTTAAGTTTGCTCTACAAGCCTTTCAAATGTCTCATCGCTCCTTACCTCATACCCACGGCTGCAGTCTTTCCCAAGCCTTTTCCGTTTGCTGAACAGCATTGCAGTTGTGTTTCTAATGCCTTACACAGTGTATAGTGCTGTCACTAATTCTACAAAGAAAAGAAAGAAGGAAGGAAAGAAGGAATATTCCTAGAAACACACACTTTTTAGCTCTGTATTTTCTTCACTTTACTTGTGTAGCACTCTTTCTGGTGTAATTGGCCTTCCAGCAGCTGAGAGATGCTGGAGAAAGGATTAGTATGATGTAGTTGATGATACCATCTTTTCAGCTCTCTTACAATATTAGAAGATTGGTGGACACTGTCATGTTAGGTGATTTCTGAAGAGTAATTGCCTGTGATAATGCATATATGTGTAATCTAAAAATAATGATACTTCTGTTCTACGGTTATTTATAAGACAGAAACAGATCACAAACAATAGAAAACAAACATGATTAACAAGCAGGTAGGTGTGGAAGGAAAAACTAGGAGTTTGGGGTTAACATATGCACACTACTATATATAAAATAGATGAACAATGAGAACTTATGTATGGCACAGGGAGCTATATTCAATATTATTTAAGAACCTCTGTGGGAAAAGAATCTGAAAAAGAATAGACACATGTATATGTATAAATGAATCTCTTTGTTCTACAACTAAAACTAATACAACATTGTAAATCAATTACACTTCAATTTAAAAGAAATAAATAATTAAAAAAAAAAAAAAAAAAACAACCTCCCCAAAACTTCCCCATAGACATAGAATGACAGGTTAGAAATCCTGCTTCATATTTCTTGGGAAACATGTTTAAGGATAAGAAAGAATGGAGATTGTGTAACTTTAATTTGATCTGCTATATTGAGAGTAAACTATATTGATGATATTCAGTGCAAATAGTCAACCTCATTCAGTTTTGGTTGGACAGTAATGACTAGAAGAACAAGTAATAATAAGGTGCATTTTGGATCAAGTGAAATTAGGAAGTCAGTGTTATGACCAATCATTAATTTTATTTGTTCTTGTTTAAACCTGGTAATATTTGCCAATAGATTTTCTTAAAATAGACATCAAGGAATAATTACTTGTCAGGTTAAAAGATTAATTTGTTCTGGAACTTTTAAAAACATGCTCCAAGAAGTCTAAATGGAGATTAAATGCAAAATCTAACTATTTGGAAATAGATAGTTGGTTTCTTTTTCACCCATAACTTGAACATTACATTTTGTCAATTTTTAGTCCATTAGATTTCAATTTTAAGAATTCTGTGAAATAAGCACATTTTAAAGAATTGGTTTTATATAGTAATCTGTCAAGTATACAAAAATAATGGAACTTTAAAATATTCATATATAGATTTTTCTACTTTAATTTTCTATAAAAAAAGCTATTCTTGTGTAGGAATGGAGACAGTGAATTGTGAATCCTGTGTATGTGATGAAGAGGGTGGTGAGGTGAGGTGAGATGAAGTCGCTCAGTCGTGTCCGACTCTTTGCGACCCCATGAACTGGAACCTACTAGGCCTCTCCGTCCATGGGATTCTCCAGGCAAGAATACTGGAGTGGATTGCCATTTCCTTCTCCAGGGGATCTTCCTGACCCAGGGATTGAACCTGGGTCTCCCACATTGGAGGAGGACGCTTTAACCTCTGAGCCACCAGGGAAGTGTATGTGATGAAGAGAGACGTAAATATAATGTTATATAATGTGTAAATTGCAAATCTCTCCCTTCTATGATCTAATATTGATTCAGGATATAAATAATAGAGTTGGAGGTGGAAAATTGACTTTTAACTCAAAAATGGATTTTTTTTGTTATTGGACATTTATTATTATTATTCTAAAAATAATCTGTTGTTGCCTAGTCTGTATATGGGCTTCCTGGGTAGCTCAACTGGTAAAGAATTTTCCTGCAATGCAGGAGACCCTGGTTCAATTCCTGGGCTGGGAAGTTCCCCTGGAGAAGGGTTAGGCTACCCGCTCCAGTACTCTTGGGCTTCCCTGGTGGCTCAGACAGTAAAGAATCCACTTGAATTGTGGTGTATCTGGGTTCAATCCCTGGGTTAGGAAGATCCCCTGGAGGAGGGCCTGGAAACCCACTCCAGTGTTCTTGCCTGGAGAATCCCCAAGACAGAGGAGCCTGGCAGGCTACAGTCCATGGGGTCACAAAGAGTGGGACATGACTGAGCAACTAAGCACATTCTGTAAATGGGCTTTCCAGGTGGCACTTGTGGTGAAGAATCTGCTGCCAATGCAACAAACATGGGTTTGATCCCTTGATCAGGAAGATCCCCTGGAGGAAGAAATGGCAACCTACTTCAGTATTCTTACCTGGAAAATCTCATGAACAGAAGAGTCTGGTGGGAAGGGATAGCACAGACTCAGACATGACTGAGCATGCATATAGCACACAGTCTGTATATGAGGAGACATTGATAAAGAGTAAACTTAGTAAACTCAATGAGCTTACAATATTTTGACAGTCACTGGGCCAAACTTGCCTGTTATTCCAGGTGTTTCTTGACTTCCTACTTTTGCATTCTAGTCCCCTATAATGAAAAGGACAACTTTTTTGGGTGTTAGTTCTAAAAGGTCTTATAGGCCTTCACAGAACCATTCAACTTCAGCTTCTTCAGTGTTACTGATTGGGGCATAGACTTGAATTACCATGATATTGAATGATTTGCCTTGGAAACGAACAAAGATCATTCTGTCGTTTTTGAGACTGCACCCAAGTACTGAATTTCAGACTCTTTTGTTGACCATGATGGCTATTCCATTTCTTGAGGGATTCCTGCCCACAGTAGTAGATTATAATGGTTATCTGAGTTAAATTCACCCATTCCAGTCCATTTTAGTTTGCTGATTCCTAGAATGTCGACGTTCACTCTTGCCATCTCCTGTTTGACCACTTCCAATTTGCCTTGATTCATGGACCTGACATTTCAGGTTCCTAAGCAATATTGCTCTTTACAGCATTGGACCTTGCTTCTATCACCAGTCACATCCACAACTGGGTATTGTTTTTGCTTAGGCTCCATCCCTTTATTTCTGGAGTTATTTCTCCACTGATCTCCAGTAACATATTGGGCACCTACCGACCTGTGGAGTTCCTCTTTCAGTATCCTATCATTTTGCCTTTTCCTACTGTTCATGGGGTTCTCAAGGCAAGAATACTGAAGTGGTTTGCCATTACTTTCTCCAGTGGACCACATTCTGTCAGACCTCTCCACCATGACCCACCCATCTTGGGTGGCCCCACAGGGCATGGCTTAGTTTCATTGAATTAGACAAGGCTGTGGTCCATGTGATTAGATTGACTAGTTTTCTGTGATTATGGTTTCAGTGTGTCTGTCCTCTGATGCCCTCTCTCAACACCTACAGTCTTACTTGGGTTTCTCTTACCTTGGACGTGGGGTATCTCTTCACAGCTTCTCCAGCAAAAAGCAGCTGCTGCTCCTTACCTTGGACAAGGAGTATCTTCTCACCGCTGCCCCTCCTGACCTTCAATATGGAGTAGCTCCTCTCAGCCCTCATACACCCATGCAGCCACAGCCCCTTGGACGTGGGGTTGCTCCTCAAATTTGGCCTTGGAATACGGAATGAAGCAGGGCAAAGACTAATAGAGTTTTACCAAGAGAATGCACTTGTCATAGCAAACACCCTCTTCCAACAACACAAGAGAAGACTCTACACATGGACATTGCCAGATGGTCAACACCAAAATCAGACTGATTATATTCTTTACAGCCAAAGATGGAGAAGCTCTATACAGTCAGCAAAAATAAGACCAGGAGCTGATTGTGGCTCAGATCATGGACTCCTTATTGACAAATTCAGACTGAAATTGAAGAATGTAGGGAAAACAACTAGACCATTCAGGTATGATCTAAATCATCTCACATGCTAGGAAAGTAATGCTTAAAATTCTCCAAGCCAGGCTTCAGCAATATGTGAACCGTGAACTTCCAGATGTTCAGGCTGGTTTTAGAAAAGTCAGAGGAATCAGAGGTGAAATTGCCAACATCTGCTGGATCATTGAAAAAGCAAGAATGTTCCAGAAAAACATCTATTTCTGCCTTATTGACTATGCCAAAGGCTTTGACTGTGTGGATCACAATAAACTGTGGAAAATTCTGAAAGAGATGGGAATACCAGACCACCTGACCTGCCTCTTGAGAAACCTATATGCAGGTCAGGAAGCAATAGTTAGAACTGGACAAGGAACAACCGACTGGTTCCAAATAGGAAAAGGAGTACGTCAAGGCTGTATATTGTCACCCTGCTTATTTAACTTATATGAGAGATGAGACTACATCATGAGAAACGTTGGGCTGGAAGAAGCACAGGCTGGAATCAAGACTGCCAGGAGAAATATCAGTAACCTCAGATATGCAGATGACACCAGCCTATGGCAGACAGTGAAAAGGAACTAAAAAGCCTCTTGATGAAAGTGAAAGAGGAGAGTGAAAAAGTTGGCTTAAAGCTCAACATTCAAAAACGAAGATCATGGCATCTGGTCCCATCGCTTCATGGGAAATAGATGGGGAAACAGTGAGAACAGTGGCAGACTTTATTTTGGGGGCTCCAAAATCACTGCAGATGGTGATTGCAGCCATGAAATTAAAAGGCACTTACTCCTTGGAAGGAAAGTTATAACCAACCTAGATAGCATATTCAAAAGCATTACTTTGCCAACAAAGGTCTGTCTAGTCAAGGCTATGGTTTGTTCCAGTAGTCATGTATGGATATGAGAGTTGGACTGTGAAGAAAGCTGAGTGCCTAAGAATTGATGCTTTTTAACTGTGGTGTTTGAGAAGACTCTTGAGAGTCCCTGGACCACAAGGAGATCCAAGTAGTCCATTCTAAGGGAGATCAGTCCTGGGTGTTCTTTGGAAGGAATTATGCTAAAGCTGAAACCCCAATACCCTGGCCACCTCATGTGAAGAGTTTACTCATTGGAAAAGACTCTGATTCTGATAGGGATTGGGGGCAGGAGGAGAAGGGGATGAAAGAGAATGAGATGGCTGGGTGGCATCACCAATTCGATGGTTGTGAGTTTGAGAGAACTCTGGGAGTTGGTGATGGACAGGGAGGCCTGGTGTGCTGCAGTTCATGGGGTCGCAAAGAGTTGGACACGACTGAGCAAGAGAACTGAACTGGGAAAAGCTTACATTTTTAAAATTCTTTATGAGAGAAAAAAAAAATAGCTTTGGTCTCTGGTGCTTAGAAAATATTACTTTATAATATTCATTTTAACTTAACAAATATTTAGGTGATCGCTGGAAACATGTCCTAGTTCAATTTCCTTACGGGTTTATTGTACTAATTTTCTTGTCCTCTCCCTTCTAGGCACTAAGGAAAAGAAGAGTCATCCCAGATGATAAGTTGTAGTTCTGCTCCAACAGATGGGAGAATGGGTGGTGAGGGAGTGATGGATTGCTCTGAGTTAGATAAGAAGGAATATTTGACCAGAGGGGAAAGAAGTGATTAGTATAAAGGTTCCATGTTGGAACACAGAATTCACATTTGGCATCTTCATTCTACTTCATGGGAGCCTGATGGCTGTGGTGGAGACCAGGGACCAGGCCAGATGAATGAAAGTGATGGTATACTCTGCCAAATAGAGTTGAGTAGTCCCCAGTCAGATAGAATGTCATTCTTAATAGAATCATTGAAAAACTAGAGAAATATTTGATTTGTTCTAATGGCATTTTTTTGTTAAACTCAAATTTACATGTTGATTGGGAAATCTCCAGAACAGCAAAGTTTATAGAGTCTAATGCATTTTTATTTTTTCAGGACTCATTCCCAATATCTTGAAGCACTTGAGTGATGAGAAGAGTCAGTATATTTATTTAACTTATTATTCTTTACAAGTGTACTTAAATTCCTTTTAGGCTTGGGAATTCAGCACGTTTCTTTTCTTAATAAGTTTTGCAAAAAAGTAATGTCACAATAGCATAAATTGGATAAAATTTCTTATTTTTAACTATTATTTGAGAAGTAATCATTCCTAGAATCACTCAATCACTTAAATAATTCACTGACTATAACACCATATAAACATAGTAATAAGTTGTGATCACTGGGCAATATGCTTCAAAGGCAGGTGAAGTGAAGTGAAGTAACTCAGTCGTGTCCAACTCTTTGCAACCCGTGGACTGTAGCCTACCAGGCTCCTCCTTCCATGGGATTCTCCAGGCAAGAATACTGGAGTGGGTTGCCATTTCCTTCTCCAGGGGATCTTCCTGACCCAGGGATCGAACCTGAGTCTCCTGCAGTGCAGGAAGACTCTTTAACCTCTGAGCCACTAGGGAAGCCCTTTAAAGTCAGGTAGATAGACATAAACAGATGCATATATATTAATAATAGTATTACTCTATTGTGGATCTTAATATCGCTTCATTACATAATCATTTTTCTAAATCAAGAATAAATTACAGTAATGGAAACACTCAAGATCATAAACAATCACTCTCTCTTTGAACCATTTATGATGATTAGGATTTGTAAATTTTTCAATATTCACACTGGAAAAGAAATGTTGAAATGAATAGTAAGGCATTTAATGTTTACTAAAAGGGCAAAAGTACTGTGAAGTGCAAACACATGCACAGCGAATTTTTTTCTGGTAAGCTAGTTACACTTTGACTCAATTCACTGCAATATTTATTGACTGAAGGAATAAGCATCTTAAAACATTGGTTATATGAAAGGATAAACTTTTTTTTCCAAATTTGTGGCTCAGCAGTAAAGAATCTGCCTGCAGACAGCAAAAAAGACACAGATGTGTATAGCGGACTTTTGGACTCAGAGGGAGAGGGAGAGGGTGTGATGATTTGAGAGAATGGCATTGAAACATGTATAATAACATGTAAGAATCGAAATGCCAGTCTATGTCTGATGCAGGATATGACACGCTTGGGGCTGACGCGCGGGGATGACCCAGAGAGATGTTGTGGGGAGGGGGGTGGGAGGGGGGTTCATGTTTGGGAACGCATGTACACCTGTGGTGGATTCATGTCAATCTATGCCAAAACCAATACAGAATTGTAAAGTAAAAATTAAAAATAAATAAATAAATTAAAAAAATAAAAATAAAAAAAAAATAATAAAAAATAAATAAATAAATAAATAAATAAATAAATAAATAAAGAATCTGCCTGCAATGCAGGAGAAATAAGTAACTCAGGTTCAGTCCCTAGGTTGGGAAGATCCCCTGGGGAAAGAAATGATACCCCACTCCATATTCTTGCCTGGGAAATCACATGAACAGAGGAGCCTGCTGGGCTACAGGCCACAGGATTACAAAGAGTTGGACATAACTTAGCGACTACACAACAACCAAAACAATAATCAGTACCCAGCAATGATGAGTGATATAAGTCTGAGTGAATGTCACCAGACTTTTTTGATGTCTTTATGAAAGTGCCTGGAGTTACTTGTGAACATAGGTAGCCTGTGAGTGTGGATGAGTTTTTCATGTCAATTGGCACAACATAATGGTTCCTCTTCTGTGTCTGGGTCACATTTACTCTCACTTCCACAAGGATTTGCTCCACCTGTTTGGAATACATTTTTCCTGGCATTTTCCTAACTTTTACACATCCTTCCAAATTAAAGTGTAATCTCTTCACAATCAGTTTAAATGTCTCTGCCCTGCTTTGCTCCTGCAACACCACTGGGCCTGCTTCTCCCACCACAGTTTTAAGTTCGATGTGGTCAGTGAATGACTGGGCAACCCTGACAGACTATGAGCTCTTTGAAGGAAGCAACCATAATTAACCTGATATTTATTAATCACTTATGAAGTGTTAGGCATGGTCACAGAACATTATTTGGACACATTCTCTCATTTAATCTTCAAAAGAGTAGTGATTGTGAAAGATAATGCTACTCTCTCCCCAAGCTCAACAACTATTTGTTCACGGTATTATTTATGACAATAATAGTGTTCCTGGTGAGCCTGGGGCATCAGTCTAAAAAAAAAGTTATAAACTCCATCACCCACTGACATTTACAACATACTCTAAAGGTAATATATTATCATTAAAAGCAGTTAGTTCCTATTAAGCTTTATGAGGAAATATACATTTGCAATATATGCTAGGACTATCTATGACCAATACAAAGTAGTTTTAACTCATTATGTTCTTAGAATGGCACACTGAAGTTTTCTTCAAAATTGTTTACTGTTTCCATCAAAATATAAAAATTTAAATTTTCATGATTAGGACTGGCTCAGACTTATAGGACCTAAAATGCTGTATTTTCATTTTTTCCCCCCTTTTGTTTGGTTTTACCGGACACCTTACTTCCTGGGAAAACAGCTATGAGTTCTGGCTTTCAGAATACTCCTGAGTCCAATTAAGCAGGGATAAAAATACATGGAGCAGTAAGAGTAAGAAAAAGTGGCCAGGAAATGGCATATGAGATTCCCTTGCTAAATGAAAAGTAAATGTGTATTTGTGAAGATGCTGCTGCTGCTGCTGCTGCTGCTAAGTCGCTTCAGTCGTGTCCGACTCTGTGCGACCCCATAGACGGTAGCCCACCAGGCTCCCCCGTCCCTGGGATTCTCCAGGCAAGAACACTGGAGTGGGTTGCCATTTCCTTCTCCAATGCATGAAAGTGAAAAGTGAAACTGAAGTCGCTCATTCGTGCCCGATTCTTCGAGACCCCATGGACTGCAGCCTACCAGGCTCCTCCATCCATGGGATTTTCCAGGCAAGAGTACTGGAGTGGGGTGCCATTGCCTTCTCTGGTGAAGATGATAATAGATTTTTAATTCCCCAAGTGGTTTTAAATTGCTTGGCTGTACTCTGTGTCTGAAAATGATGTATAGGTTAAGTGAGTGGTTAATTCTCACAGGTAAAGATGCTCAGTGAGGAAGATGGGCCACTGATTCCGGGTAGGCACAGGACACCAATACAACCAATGTCTAACAGAACTGGATGCTCACGCTTTGTATACATTTTTATTTTTTTGCAGTAAGTAACCTCTTATAATTATGTTGAAAACTTTGCTATTATACTTATTTGGCATTCAGTTCAGTTCAGTTCAGTTCAGTAGCTCAGTCGTATCTGACTCTTTCCGACCCCATGAATCGCAGCACGCCAGGCCTCCCTGTCCATCACCATCTCCCAGAGTTCACTCAGACTCACGTCAATCGAGTCCGTGATGCCATCCAGCTATCTGATCCTGGGTCGTCCCCTTCTCCTCCTGCCCCCAATCTCTCGCAGCATCAGAGTCTTTTCCAATGAGTAAACTCTTCGCATTAGCTGTCCAAAGGACTGGAGTTTCAGCTTTAGCGTCATTCCTTCCAAAGAAATCCCAGGGTTGATCTCCTTCAGAATGGAATGGTTGGATCTCCTTGCAGTCCAAGGGACCCTCAAGAGTCTTCTTCAACACCACAGTTCAAACGCATCAATTCTTCGGCGCTCAGCCTTCTTCAAGTCCAACTCTCACATCCATACATGACCACAGGAAAAAGGATAGCCTTGACGAGGCAGACCTTAGTCAGCAAAGTAATGTCTCTGCTCTGAATATACTACCTAGGTTGGTCATAATTTTTCTTCCAAGGAGTAAGCGTCTTAATTTCATGGCTGAAGTCACCATCTGCAGTGATTTTGGAGCCCCAAAAAATAAAGTCTGACACTGTTTCTACTGTTTCCCCATCTATTCCCCATGAAGTGATGGGACCAGATACCATGATCTTTGTTTTCTGAATGTTGAACTTTAAGCAAACTTTTTCACTCTCCTCTTTCACTTCCATCAAGAGGCTTTTTAGCTCCTCTTCACTTTCTGCCATGAGGGTGGTGTCATCTGCATATCTGAAGTTATTGATATTTCTGCCGGCAATCTTGATTCCAGCTTGTGTTTCTTCCAGTCCAGCGTTTCTCATGATGTACTCTGCATATAAGTTAAATAACCAGGGTGACAATATACAGCCTTGACGTACTCCTTTTCCTATCTGGAACCAGTCTGTTGTTCCATGTCCAGTTCAAACTGTTGCTTCCTGACCTGCATACAGATTTCTCAAGAGGCAGGTCAGTTATCTGGGATTCCCATCTCTTTCAGAATTTTCCACAGTTTATTGTGATCCACACAGTCAAAGGTTTTGGCATAGTCAATAAAGCAGAAATAGATGTTTTCTGGAACTGTCTTGCTTTTTCCATGATCCAGTGGATGTTGGCAATTTGATCTCTAGTTCCTCTGCCTTTTCTAAAACCAGCTTGAACATCAGGGACTTCACAGTTCACGTATTGTTGAAGCCTGCTTGGAGAATTTTGAGCACTACTTTACTAGCATGTGAGATGAGTGCAATTGTGCGGTAGTTTGAGCATTCTTTGACATTGCCTTTCTTTGGAATTGGAATGAAAACTGACCTTTTCCAGTCCTGTGGCCACTGCTGAGTTTTCCAAATTTGCTGGCATATTGGGTGTAGCACTTTGACAGCATCATCTTTCAGGATTTGAAACAGCTCTACTGGAATTCCATGATCTCCACTAGCTTTGTTCAAAGTGATGTTTTCTAAGGCCCACTTGCCTTCACATTCCAAGATGTCTGGCTTTAGATTAGTGATCACATCATCATGATTATCTGGGTCATGAAGATCTTTTTTGTACAGTTCTTCCATGTATTCTTGCCACCTCTTCTTAATATCTTCTGCTTCTCTTAGGTCCAGACCATTTCTGTCCTTTATTGAGCCCATCTTTGCATGAAATGTTCCCTTGGTATCTCTAATTTTCTTGAAGAGATCTCTAGTCTTTCCCATTCTGTTGTTTTCCTCTATTTCTTTGCATTGATCACTGAAGAAGGCTTTCTTATCTCTTCTTGCTATTCTTTGGAACTCTGCATTCAGAGACTTATATCTTTCCTTTTCTCCTTTGCTTTTTGCCTCTCTTCTTTTCACAGCTATTTGTAAGGCCTCCCCAGACAGCCATTTTGCTTTTTTGCATTTCTTTTCCATGGGGATGGTCTTCATCTCTGTCTCCTGTACAATGTCACTAACCTCAGTCCATAGTTCATCAGGCACTCTATCAGATCTAGATGCTTACATCTATTTCTCACTTCCACTGTATAATAATAAGGGACTTGATTTAGGTCATACCTGAATGGTCTAGTGGTTTTCCCTAGCTTCTTCAATTTAAGTCTGAATTTGGCAATGAGGAGTTCATGATGTGAGCCACAGTCAGTTCCTGGTCTTGTTTTTGTTGACTGTATAGAGCTTCTCCATCTTTGGCTGCAAAGAATATAATCAATCTGATTTCGGTTTTGACCATCTGGTGATGTCCATGTGTAGAGTCTTCTCTTGTGTTGTTGGAAGAGGGTGTTTGCTATGACCATTGCATTTTCTTGGCAAAACTCTATTAGTCTTTGCCCTGCTTCTTTCCGCATTCCAAGACCATGTTTGCCTGTTATTCCAGGTGTTTCTTGACTTCCAACTTTTGCATTCCAGTCCCCTATAATGAAAAGGACATCTTTTTTGGGTGTTAGTTCTAAAAAATCTTGTAGGTCTTCATAAAACCATTCAACTTCAGTTTCTTCAGCGTTACTGGTTGGGGCATAGACTTGGATAACTGTGATATTGAATGATTTGCCTTGGAGATGAACAGAGATCATTCTGTTGTTTTTGAGATTGCTTCCAAGTATTGCATTTTGGACTCTTTTGTTGACCATGATGGCTACTCCATTTCTTCTGAGGGATTCCTGCCCGCAGTAGTAGATGTAACAGTCATCTGAGTTAAATTCACCCATTCCAGTCCATTTCAGTTTGCTGATTCCTAGAATGTCGACGTTTACCCTTGCCATCTTTTGTTTGACCACTTCCAATTTGCCTTGATTCATGGACCTGACATTCCACGTTCCTATGCAATATTGCTCTTTACAGCATCAGATCTTGCTTCTATCACCAGTCACATCCACAACTGGGTATTGTTTTTGCTTTGGCTCCACCCCTTCATTCTTTCTGGAGTTATTTCTCCACTGATCTCCAGTAGCATTACATACATTAAAACAAACTTACATTTCATTTTGTCAGTTTGTCATTATGCCAAAAGGATATATTTTAGAATTAGGGATAGATTTAGAATTTTTTTTCTGTAATCTATGAAACAAATCTCTTGAAAACACTCAGCATTTTGATATGAGATTTTTTGGATAACTTGATTATATAAATGAGGAAATAGTGAAAATGTATAACCAGCTTCACACTTCATTTGGGCTTTGATAGAATTTTATTAGACTGAACAAGCTCACCGAACATGCCTATGTATTTATTATCATGTGCATAAATAAGGGTGTTAAGGAAAAGGCATGGGAGACAAAGGAGCACTTCAAAGGCAGGAATCCTAATTAGGCTGATGGAGTTCTATCCCCAGGTTTATTTTTGATAGGCATATAATTCTTTGAAATTCTTATTGCAGATTCCACCAAGAGCGAGTTTTGTTAAGAGCTGAACCTACCAGGCTCCTTTCATTGCATGAATTACCTTGTAAAAATTTCTTGCAAATGAATTGCTGCATTATTTGCTGTGCATATTCAACCTCTCATTCAGTCAGTTCAGTTGATATATAGTGTCCGATTCTTTGCAACCTCATGGACTAGAGCATGTCAGGCTTCCCTGTCCATCACCAACTCCCAGAGTTTGCTCAAATTCATGTCAATTGAGTTGGTGATGCTATCCAACCATCTCATCCTCTGTCATCCCCTTCTCCTCCTTTCTTCAATCTTTCCCAGCATCAGGGTCTTTTCCAATGAGTCAGTTCTTTTAATCAAGTGGCCAAGTATTGGAGTTTCAGCTTCAGCATCAATCCTTCCTGAACATTTGTTCAGGACTGATTTCCTTTAGGATTGACTGGTTGGCTCTCCTTGCAGTTCAAGGGACTCTCAAGAGTCTTCTCCAACACCACAGTTCAAAATCATCAATTCTTCAGTGATCAGCTTTCTTTTTAGTCCAACTCTCACATCCATATATGACTCCTGGAAAAACCATAGCTTTGAGTAGATGGACATTTGTTGGCAAAGTAATGTCTCTGCTTTTTAATATGCTGTCTAGGTTAGCCATATCTTTTGTTCCAAGGAGCTAGCGTCTTTTAATTTCATGGCTGCAGTCAACATCTGCAGTGATTTTGGATCCCAAGAAAATAAAATTTGTCACTGTTTCCATTGTTTCACCATCTATTTGCCATGAAATGATGCACCTGGATGCTTTGATCTTACTTTTCTGAAAGTTGAGTTTTAAGCCAACATTTTCACTTTCCTCTCTCTTTCATCTAGAGGCTTTTTAGTTCTTCCTTGCTTTCTGCCATAAAGGTGGTGTCATCTGTATATCTGAAGTTATTGATATTTCTCCCAGCAATCTTGACTCCACCTTGTGTTTCATCCAACCCAGTATTTCACATGATGTGCTCTGCATATAAGTTAAATAACAGGGTGGCAATATACAGCCTTGACCTACTCTTTCCCGATTTCGAATCAGTCTGTTTTTCCATGTCCAGTTCTAACTGTTGCTTCTTGACCTGCATACAGATTTCTCAAGAGGCAGATAAGGTGGTCTGGTAGTCCCATTTCTTTAAGCATTTCCCACAGTTTGTTGTGATTCACACAGTTAAAGGCTTTGGCATAGTCAATAAAGCAGAAGTAAATGTTTTTCTGGAGCTCTCTTACTTTTTCGATGATCCCATGGAAGTTGGCAATTTGACCTTTGGTTCCTCTGCTTTTTTAAAATATAGCTTGAACATCTGGAAGTTCACAATTCACATACTGTTAAAACCTGGCTTGGAGAATTTTGGCCATTACTTTGATAGTGTGGGAGATGAGTGCACTTGTGGGGTAGTTTGAGCATTCTTTGGTATTGTTTTTCTTAACGATTGGAATGAAATCTGATGTTTTCCAGTCCTGTGGCCACTGCTGAGTTTTCCAAATTTGCTGGCATATGGAGTGCAGCACTTTCACAGCCTCATCTTTTAGGATTTGAAACACCTCACCTGGAATTCCATCACCTCCACTAGCTTTGTTCATAATGATGCTTCCTAAGGCCCACTTGACTTCTTATTTCAGGATGTCTGGCTCTAACTGAGTGATTACACCATCATGGTCATCTGGGTCATGAAGATCTTTTTTGTACAGTTCTTCTGTGTATTCTTGTCACCTCTTCTTAGTATTTCTGCTTCTGTTAGACCCATTCCATTTCTATCCCTTATTGTGCTCATCTTTTCATGAAATGTTCCCTTGGTATCTCTAATTTTCTTGAAGAGATCTCTGTTCTTTCCCATTTTATTGTTTTCCTCTATCTCTTTGCATTGTTCACTGAGGAAGGCTTTCTTATCTCTCTGTGCTATTCTTTGGAACTCTGCATTCAAATGGGTATATCTTTTCTTTCCCCCATTTGCCTTTAGCTTCTCTTCTTTTTCTCTGCTATTTGTAAGGCCTCCTCTGACAACCATTTTGCCTTTTTGCATTTCTTTTTCTTGGGGATGGTCGTGATCACTGCTTCCTATACAACGTCATGGACCTCTACATGTCATCCTCTGTACTTTTCTATGTGAATTAAGAAAACAAGAAAGGTAAACAGCAAAGCTAAATGGTGTTTCACTCCAGCGATGCTTTGCTCACCAATCAGCTGGGTGACACAGAACCAAGTAATGTACTGAAATAAAGACAGGAGATAGGAGAGATTGAGAGGGTGGGGAACTCCAGCTCACCTGAGGGTCTTAAAGAAAGAAAGAAAACATGGGATTTGGGATCACCAGGAAAAAGAGAACTCAGTTAACAGCACATTCTCTCCACCCTCACCTGAGTATTGATCCATAATTCAGGACCTCTCAGTTCCTTACACACTTTGTGTTTTCATTCTACAAAGAGATCTTTAATACATACCCTTCATTCATCAGACAAAATCTGCTTAATGGAATGAAAATAAAGGCTAGAGATGTCTGAGTTCCACTGCCATTGTAAAATACCATTTGACCTAGGGGATCAAACAACAGAAATTTATTTCCTCACAAGTGGGGGATAGGTGTCCAAGATCACAGTCCCTGAATGATGGCATTCTGGTGAGGGCTTTCCTGCTGTCTTGCACAAGGAGGGAGATGGGGACACAAGGAGAGAGAGCTGGAGACAGGATTCTCTCAAGTCTCTTCTCATAAGAATGTTAATCCTATCAGATGAGGGCTCCGCTCAAGATCACACTTAATCTTAGCAACTTCACAAAAGTCCTGTGTCCACATACAGTCACACGGTGGGTTGGGCCCTCAGCAGTTGACTTTTGGACCATCACAATAGATATATGAAAGGGGGGAAGGATAAATTAGGAGATTGAGGTTAACATATGCACACCATTCTATGTAAAATAGATAACCAACAAGGAAACTACTGTATAGAACAAGGAATTATAGTCAATATTTTGTCATAAATTATAAGGGAAAAGAATCTGAAAAAGTATACATATGTGTGTGTGTGTGTGTGTATATATATATATATAATGTTTGTGTGGGCATGTATATGTGTATCAGTTCAGTTCAGTCACTCAGTCGTGTCCGACTCTGTGACCCCATGAATCGCAGCACCCCAGGCCTCCCTGTCCATCACCAACTTTCTGAGTTCACTCAAACTCATGTCAATCGAGTTGGTGATGCCATCCAGCGATCTCATCCTCTGTCGTCCCTTTCTCCTCCTGCCTCCAATCCCTCCCAGCATCAGAGTCTTTTCCAATGACTCAACTCTTCACATAAGGTGGCCAAAGTACTGGAGTTTCAGCTTTAGCATCATTCCTTCCAAAGAACACCCAGGACTGATCTCCTTCAGAATGGACTGGTTAGATCTCTTTGTAGTCCAAGGGACTCTCAAGAGTCTTCTCCAGCACCACAATTCAAAAGCATCAATTCTTCAGTGCTTAACTTTCTTTACAGTCCAATTCTCACATCCATACATGACCACTGGAAAAACCACAACCTTGACTAGATGGATCTTTGTTGGCAAAGTAATGTCTGCTTTTGAATATGCTGTCTAGGTTGGTCATAACTTTCCTTCCAAGGAGTAAGCATCTTAATTTCCTGCCTGCAGTCACCAACTGCAGTGATTTTGGAATCCCCCAAAATAAAATCTGACTCTGTTTCCACTGTTTCCCCATCTATTTCCCATGAAGTGACAGGACCAGATGCCATGATCTTAGTTGTCTGAGTGTGGAGCTTTAAGCCAGCTTTTTCACTCTCCTCTTTCACTTTCATCAAGAGGCTTTTCAGTTCCTCTTCGGTTTCTGCCATAGGGGTGGTGTCATCTGCATATCTGAGGTTATTGTTATTTCTCCTGGCAATCTCGATTCCAGCTTGTGCTCCTTCCAGCCCAACCTCACCTCAATTTAAAAAATATGGGTATACAGCAGTAATTATCTCTGGCTCATAGTCTGTATTAATAATTTGTCAGAACCACAGTTCAAAGATTCTACCTTATTTATTCCCTGAATCCTTGAGTCTTCTGATATGTGTTCTTTTCATTTCAAGGCATTATATCCCTTTCACTTGGTGGTTTCCTGTTTATTTCTGCATTTCACTGACATTGGTGAATCTAATTCTGACTACAGTCAGGCTTCTTTTCCCTTCCATTGGCATGATCCTTGTCCTAGATTTTCTTCTAAGAGTTGAGTAGGTCAGGGAGGAAGGGAGGAAATCAGGGAAGGTCTTACTTATGCCATTGCTATTTTCTTTTTAGAGTAAAAGAAATAGTTTCTACCCTCAGAATAATTCTCTTCAGCATTACATGTATTATTTCATTTTATCTGTACACAAACACTGTATGTTAGAGTTACCTATATATGAGACTAATGACTTCTTCCAGATTATAGAGTTAGAAACTGGTGGAGCCATGATTCAAACCCATGTTCATATTCACTCAGAACCTTGATTACCTTTCAATCTACAGAGGTTTCTCTACTTTACAACCAAATTGAAGAGTTACTGAACCATTATTTTTTTACAAGACCACAGTGATACACACTTGAAACCATAAATTATTTGTGTATATTATTTAGTATACAACTCATTTCAGTCACTCAGTTGATGTAAACATTGAGTACTTCTTTTCTGTATACATATCCTTTTTATATCATCTATGAATATGGATGAAATTTATTAGGCATTCCTCTTTACTGGCTGAATCTAGATGTATATTTATTAATAATCTAGGTATATTTCATAGTATTATGCATATAATTTTTCTATTATCTTTCTATTATATGTAGTATCTGAGTCATGTCACTTTTATCATTCCTGATATTGGTGATTTGTACTTTTATTTTTCTTATTAATTCATGTAGAGGTTTTAAAATTATTAGTATTTTCAAAGTATGAGCTTTTATTTTATGGATTTTTTCCATTTATTTTTGAATCCCGCTGTTTTTTTCCTTTACTATTTATTGTTTCCTTTATTCTGCTTACTTTGGATTTAATTTGCAGTTGTTTTCCTTATTTCTTAGAGAAGAAGTCTGGTCTTTAATTTTAGATCTTTTTTTCTCTTTTTAAATATAGGTATTTAGTGCTATAAATTTCCTCTAACTACTATTCTTTAGCAGCATTCTCCCAAATTTAGATACATTTTCATTCCATTATTTTTTGGTTCAACATAGATTCTAATTCATTTTAATTTATTTATTATTTAGATTGTATTACTTTATTTAGTTTCCAAATGCTTATGAATTTTCCAGATATCTTTGGTCCATTTTTTATTTAATTTCATTTTAGTCTGAGATCATATTTTGTATGATAACAAATCTTTTATTGGAGAATTATTTTGTCAGTCAATATGGTATATCTTGGTAAATGTTCTATAATATCTTGAAAAAATGTGTACTTTGTTCTTATTTGGTGAAATGTGCTGTCAACAGGGTCCAGTTGGTTCATAGCACTGTTTAAGTGTTCTATGTACTCACTGATTTTCTATTTGCTTGTTCTATCATTTATTGAAAGAAGACATTAAAATCTTCCACTGTCTTGACTTGTCTGTTTCTCTTTCCAGTTAAGTTTTACACTATGCATTTTGAAACTTAACTTCATTTTTTTCTTTTATATTTTATTTTCTCTCCTTCTTCACTTCTTTTGAATTGATTTACTGTCTTTTTCATGCATAGCGTTTCCCTCTACTAATTTGAAAGCAATCCATAATACTATTCTTTCAGCATTTACTCTAAAATTTAATATACATACTTTCAAGTTAAATATCAACCAGGATCTCAACCTTCCTTCCAAACACTACAGGAAATTTTTAATCACTTTGTCTCCAATAACTTTGTGCCCTACTTGCTATTCTAGTTTTGTATTTTAGTTTTATCGGTTAGTAATCACTTCAATATTATGATAACTTTATACATTATTTTTTCTTTTCAAATATTACTACATAGTCATCAGTTTGTTTGCTTTTCATTTCTTTCTGTATCTAGGATCTGCTATGTGGTGTAATTTTATTCTTGCTTGAAAACCATTTTTTCTATTTTGGTTAAATTGGCTGATAGAAAAAAAATCTTTTAGTATTTTTTTAAATTTTCCTTAATTTATCCTCATTCATGAATGACATTTTCACTGAGTATAGAATTCTAAGTTGATGTTATTTTATTGCAATACATAGAAAACAAAATTACACTGTTTTCTGACTACCAGTGTTGTCCTGGAGAAGTTAGCTGCTTAACTCAGAGTCCTTTATGTGTGTGTTTTGCTCTTTCTTTGTAATTTTGCTTAATGTTGTTTTCTTTTTATTTTTCCTGCTTTGAATTTTCTGTGCTCTTGTATCTGATAGTTATTTCATTCAGGTTGGAAAATGCTTAGCCATTGCCTCTACATTTTCCTGAAACCTCAGTTACATATTATTCTAGATATCATTTTTGACCTCTCCTCATCAGCTCATCCTTAAGAGTAATAAATTGCAGTAATGACCTCCTTTACCCTCTGGTTCCCAGTGATGTTCAAAAAATGTCAGGCACAGGCAGCAGATTAGAGAGGGAAGACAGTGAATCTGGCCCCTTACTGCCGTTGCTCCTTCAGTTAGGCTGAGGGCCCACAGAAGGCCATACTCCCATCAGGCAGCCCTTCCTCTCTATTGTCCTCTGTGGGTTCTAGCGATATTTTCATCCCTCCTTGATCCTGGAGTGATAGCACTCCCCACAGGGCTGCTGCTGCTGCCAAATTTCTCAGTCGTGTCCAGCTCTGTTCAATCCCATAGACGGCAGCCCACCAGGCTCCCCCGTCCCTGGGATTCTCCAGGCAAGAACACTGGAGTGGTTTGCCATTTCCTTCTCCAATGCAGGAAAGTGAAAAGTGAAAGTGAAGTCGCTCAGTCATGTCCGACTCTTCGCAACCACATGGACTGCAGCCCACCAGGCTCCTCTGTCCATGGGATTTTCCAAGCTAGCATACTGGAGTGGGGTGCCATTGCCTTCTCCAGTTACTAGTCTGGCAATACTTAAATATATCATGTAGTTACCTTAAATTATGACCCCAGATTTATAATGGCCATTCTTAATCTCTCCTTACCTACTCGGTTGGACAGCACTCTTTCCAAGTCAGACTTTGACTCATACTAATGTGGATGACACTCAGTCCTCAGGCCACTTAACCTGCCTGTCTTAACTGATGTGTCTGTGTCTATCTGTGTACAATCTGAGTCATTCCTTCAGCTCAAACCTTATTTTTTTCGTTGTTTTAATGATTTTTTGGACCAAAAGATTATATTTTAATTCTAAAAGTTCTATTTGGTTGATTGTCAAATGTGTTTGGAATTGGTTAGAGTCTGTGCTTTTCATATATAATTTATCTTCCTGATTTACATCTTTGGACATAGAAAACAGATTTTTTTTTTGTTTTTGTTTTTTTTAATGCTCCTTGATAGTTCCTGTACTTGAAGTCTTCATGAGTCTGGCAGTTGTTTTCATTACCTCTTTGATGCTTTGTTTCTTTTAGTATTCTGCATTTTTTAAAAGAGTGTGAGTTCATATTTCTTGGAATTTAATTTATGGACATTTTCTGAGTCCTGGGTTGGAGATGCTTTCCTCTAAAATATTGCTTTTCCTCTGCCAGGTCCCTCAGTGAACTATATATCAAGGATTACTATAAATTAAAATTTAATATTGGAACTTGGATCCTATGTAGAATGGCTCATAATTTCTTTTAATTATTAACAAAAAGTCAGGAGTATATAATTTATTATGTGTATAGCCATTTGGGTGTCTTGATTTTCAGAGCAATTTTTTTTAGATCCTCTTCCTGAGAGACACTCCAAATTTTTTCTCTTAACCTTTAACTAAAACCAGGCCATGAAAACATCAACTCAAGTTTATGAGGTCAAACAGTTACCCTCAAGATGAAAGCTATCATGCTTTCAAGATGAATGCTTCACCTTCACTGAGGTTTGGCATGAGCAATATTACTATCATCATTGTTTTATTATAATTATTATTTAAAATCTTATGGCAAGATTTTAAAATATACTTCCCTAGATTTTACCCAACATTGATAGTTGTTTACAGATGAATGATAGTTTAACATAACGTGTACTTTGCTAGCAAAAATGACGGAAATAACAGCAATTATTTCAGTCTTATCCTTTTGTCCTTTTGTGTTAGATTTGTCTTTTGTAAAGAGCATAAAGTTGATTTTACTCTTATTGAAACTGAGAGTTTGTGTCTTTTAATTGTATAGTCTGTCTTCTATTATCTTGTTACATGCTCTCTGATCTTTACAGTTTTTTACATGGCTTATTCTTTAAAATTTCATAGAGCAGGTAAGCCTTAAGCTGAATTGTGATGAACATGTACCTGCCAGTTGGGATTTTGTAATGAGAGAAGAAGGAAACAGCACTGTACCTCAGTGGTTGAATTCACATTTTCATTTTAGATCATGCTGTTTCCCTTAGCATATACAAAAATTAAATCCTATCAAAAGCATTTTTGTGTGGGTGCTGGTTACCTTCCTAAGCAATTAATTTTTCTGATAATGAATACTTTATAGTTCTATAAGTATAAAACATTTTATAATTTTAATATTCACATCATAAATCTAAAATCAGATTATAAAAGTGAAATTACAATATACATCTTTAATTCATTAAAGGAATATAAGGAAATATAAAGGTAAGAAAGTCTTTAGAAGTGATCTATAATTTGGATGGCTAATAAAATTCATATTTTACTCTACTTAACAATAATAGACATAATGGTAGTAGCTCTCTTGAATATAATATTAAAAAGGATATTGGGGTTAGGTCCTGGATCAGTAGGAAGGGTGTCTTGAAGGAGAAGTTATATTTTTCAGAAGCATTTTACAGGCCAAATCACTGACTATCACATATTTAGCTAAAGTGATTAGGCTAGGTGTGCTCAGAGTACAGGTGGAGAATAAAGTCCAGAGCAGACAGAAGATGTATACTAGGTTCAGGAAGTTCTCAGTGGTAGAGAGAGTTTAGCTCCAGCTCTGAATCGAAGTTTACTTCTCTCTCCACTACATTGTACTTCCTCTTAAGTTACTTTTTTCCATATCTAATAGTCTCCCCCAGAAATGCATCATAAACATTTTATTTATAGCTCTTTCACACCAATTTTACAAACTTCTCTGCACACCTTTACAAATACCACCTGGGCTAAAGCAAAGTTTATACCGAGAATATTTCATAATGATTTGCAGCCTAAGAAAGTCCCCTTCATTGCCTGTGGTAAGGGAAGTCTTTATCAACTATTTTGCACATCATTTCCAACATATTTTAACAAGCTATCATTTAGAAATAAGAAAAGAAACAAACTTTTAATGAATTTATTTGTTATTTCTTTATTATTTGTATCTTTATCCATATTGTCTATTCTGAAAAGTAAGAAACATTTACTTTATTCAAAAAAATGTATTAGTTAGTTAGTTCAGTCACTCAGTCATGTCCAACTCTTTGTGACCCCGTGAATCGCAGCATGCCAGGCCTCCCTGTCCATCACCATCTCCCGGAGTTCACTCAGACTCACATCCATTGAGTTGGTGATGCCATCCAGCGATCTCATCCTCTGTCGTCCCCTTCTCCTCCTGCCCCCAATCCCTCCCAGCATCATGGTCTTTTCTAATGACTCAACTCTTCACATGAAGTGGCCAAAGTACTGGAGTTTCTGCTTTAGCATCATTCCTTCCAAAGAAATCCCAGGGCTGATCTCCTTCAGAATGGACTGGTTGGATCTCCTTGCAGTCCAAGGGACTCTCAAGAGTCTTCTCCAACACCACAGTTCAAAAGCATCAATTCTTCAGCACTCGGCTTTCTTCACAATCCAACTCTTGCATCCATACATGACTGTATATATATACATATATATATAATTTTCTTAAATAGCTTTAATGTAGGGAAAGCCATTTGCAACTGCTTCTTCAATTTATTTAACATAGATCCCCCAAAAAATATTTGTACCATTGATTCCCAAAAGTTCCAATTTAACATTTTTTTTTTAAAGTTTCAAGTATATGTGCACTATTTAACCCTTCTTTCAGGCCTATGAAGCTAATCACTTTATTATCTCCATTTTGTCTAAGAGGAAACTGAGATGGGAGAAATTAAATAATTTGGCCATGGTCACCCAAGAGGTAGGGAAATGGTGTCTAAGTCTGTCTGAATGCAGAGCATGAGTCCTCAACCATGGTGGTTTACTGAAATCTGAAATATATGAAAACTTGGCATAAGAAGCATAAATATTTCTAGAAATATACAACTAAGACTTATGACTACTGTGTCTAAAGTTTATGAAGGGTGTCTGTAATCATACATAAATTGGCAGGTTAACTGATAATTTTTTTCAGACTTCAAACTTATAAACATATAGGTTTATGAAACTGCATGGTATCAAAAGAATTGTCTTTAAAAATAAGAGCCGCATGAAAAGAAAATACTATTGGAGTAATATATGACAAAGAGTTGTTGTTGTTCACTTGCTAGTTCAGTTCAGTCACTCAGTCATGTCCAAACATTTATGACCTCATGGACTGCAGCATACCAGGCTTCCCAGTCCATCACTAATTCCTGGAGCTTGTTCAAACTCATGTCCACAGAGCCAGTGACGCCAACCAACCATCTCACCCTCTGTCGTCCCCTTCTCCTGCCTTCACCCTTTCCTAGAATCAGGGTCTTTTCCAATGAGTTAGTACTTCACATCAGGTGGCCAAAGTATTGGAGTTTCAGCTTCAGCATCAGTCTTTCCAATGAACATTCAGGACCAATTTCCTTTAGAATTCACTGGTTTGTTCTCCTTGCAGTTCAAGGGACTCTCAAGAGTCTTCTCCAACATGACAGTTCAAAAGCGTCATTCTTCAGTGCTCAGCTTTCTTTATAGTCCAACTCTCACATTGATACACGACTACTGGAAAAACCATAGCTTTGAGTAGATGGACATTTGCTGGCAAGGTAATGTTTCTGCTTTTTACTATGCTGTCTAGGGTAGTCATAGCTTTTCTTCCAAGGAGCAGGCATCTTTTAATTTCATGGCTGCAGTCACCATCTGCAGTGATTTGGGAGCCCCCAAAATTAAAGTCTGTCAGTGTTTCCCCATTTATTTGTCATGAAGTGATGGAACCAGATGCCATGATCTTCGTTTTCTGAATGTTGAGTTTCAAGTCAACTTTTTCACTCTCCTCTTTCACTTTCATCA
Source organism: Oryx dammah (assembly GCF_014754425.2). Taxonomy (NCBI): domain Eukaryota; kingdom Metazoa; phylum Chordata; class Mammalia; order Artiodactyla; family Bovidae; genus Oryx; species Oryx dammah. The sequence goes on from NW_024070187.1 coordinate 1,393,110, forward strand.
AGAGGCTCTGTAGTTCTTCTTTACTTTCTGCCGTAAGGGTGGTGTCATCAGCTAATGTGCTGTAATTGATATTTCTCTCATCAATATTGATTCCAGCTTGTGGTTCATCCAGCATGGCTTTTTGCATGATGTATTCTGCATATAAGTTAAATAAGAAGGGTGACAATACACAGCCTTGACATACACCTTTCCCAATTTGGAATCAGTCTGTTCTTCCATTTCATGTTCTAGCTCTTGCTTCTTAACCTGCATATAGATTTCTAAGGAGGTAGGTCAGGTGGTCTGGTAGTCCCATATCTCTAAGAATTTTCCTCAGTTTGTTGTGATCCACACAGTCAAAGGCTTTGGCATAGTCAATGAAGCCAAAATAGATGTTTTCTGGAATTGCTAGTTGTATCCAATTCCTTGCAACCCCATGAACTGCATCACCCCAAGTTTCCCTCTTCTTCACTATCTCCCTGAGGTTGCTCATACTCAAGTCCACTGAGTCAGTGATGCCATCCAACATCTCATCCTCTGTCATTCCCTTCTCCTCCTGCCTTCAATCTTTCCCAGCATCAGAGTTTTTTCAAACGAGTTAGTTCTTCACAACAGGTGGCCAAATTCTTGGAACTTCAGCTTCATCATCAGTCCTTCCAGTGAATATTCATGATTGATTTCATTTAGGATTGACTAGTTTTATTTCCTTACAGTTTAAGGAACTCTCAAGAGTCTTCTCCAGCACCACAACCCAAAAACATCAATTCTTCAGCATCAGCCTTCTTTATAGTCCAACTCTCACATACATACAACTCCTGGAAAAACCATAGCTTTAACTATATGTACATTTGCCAGCAAAGTGAGGTCTCTTCTTTTTTAATATGCTGTCTTGATTTGTCATAGCTTTCCTTCCAAAGAGCAAGCATCTTTAATTTAATGGTGGCAGTCACTGTCTGCAGTGATTTGGAGCCCAAGAAAATAAAATCTGTCACTATTCCACCTTTTTCCCAGCTCTTTGCCGTGAAGTGATGGGACCACATGCCATGATCTTAGCTTTTTAAACACTGAGTTTTAATCCAATTTTTTCACACCTCTTTTCCACCCTCATCAAGAGGCTCTTTAGTTCCTCTTCACTTTCTACCTTTAGAGTGGTATCATCTGCATATCTGAGGTTGTTGATAATTCTCCTGGCAATCTTGATTCCAATCTGTGCTTCCTCCAGCCCAGCATTTTGCATACTGTTCTCTGCATATAAGTTAAATAAGCAAGGATATGATATATAGCCTTGACATACTCTTTCCTGATCTTGAACCAGTTTGCTGTTCCTTGTACATCTGGAAGTTCTCAGTTCCCATACTGCTGAAGACTAGCTGGGAAGATTTTTAGCATTACCTCTCTAAGTAACTTTTAGCATTACCTTGCACTCATGTGAAATGCGTGCAATTGTACAGTAGTTTGAATATTATTTGGCACTGCCTTTCTTTGGGAATGAAAAGAAAACTGACCTTTTCCAGTCCTGTGTCCACTGCCAGGTTTTCCTAATTTGCTGGTATATTGAGTGCAGCACTTTTATAGATCATCTCTTTGGATTTGCAATAGTTCAGCTGGAATTCCATCACCTCCACTAACTTTGTTCAGAGTAATGTTTCCTAAGTTCCACTTGACTTCACACTCAAGGATGTATGTCTCTAGGTGAGTGACCAAACTGTCATGGTTACCCAGTTCATTAAGACTTTTTTGTATAGTTCTTCCATGTATTCTTGCCACTTTTTATTAATCCCTTCTGCTTTGGTAGGTCTTTGCCATTTCTGTTCTTTAATTTGCCCATCTTTACAGGAAATGTTCCTATGGTAACTACAATTTCCTTGAAGAGATCTCTAGTTTTTCCCATTCTATAATTTACCTCTATTTCTCTGCATCTTTCACTTAAGAAGACTGGGCTAAAGCAGAAATGATGCTCAGTTGTGGATGTGTCTGGTGGTGAAAGTAAAGTCTAATGCTGTAAAGAACAATATTGCATAGGAACCTGGAGTGTTAAGTTCATGAATCAAGATAAATTAGATGTAGTCAAAAAGGTGATGGCAAGAGTGATGTCAACATTTTAGGTATCAGGGAACTAAAATAGACAGGAATGGGAGAATTTTATTCTGATGACCTCTATATCTACTACTGTGGGCAAGAATCCCTTAGAAGAAATGGAGTAGCCATCATAGTCAACAAAAGAGTACAAAATGCAATACTTGTGTGCAATCTCAGAAATGACAGAAAAATCTCTTTCCAAGGCAAACCATTCAAACTCACAGTAATCCAAATCCATGCCCCAACCACTCATGCTGAATAAGCTGAGGTTGATCAGTTCTATGAAAACCTACCAGACCATCTATAACTAATAGCAAAAATAGATGTCCTTTTCATCATAGATGATTGGAATGCAAAATTAGGAAGTCAAGAGATACCTGGAGTAACAGGCAAGTTTGGTCTTGGAGTACAAAATGAAGTAGGGCAAAAGCTAACAGAGTTTGGCTAAGAGAATGCACTGATCATAGCAAAACACCCTCTTGCAACAACACAAAGGATGACTCTACACATGGACCTCACCAGATGGTCAGTACTGACATCAGATTGATTATATTCTTTGCAGCTAAAGATGGAGAAGTTCTATATTGTCATCAAAAACAAGACCTGGAACTGACTGTCCATGAGCTCAGATCATGAGCTCCTTATTGCAAAATCAGGTTTAAACTGGAGAATGTAAGGAAAACCACTGAGCCATTCAGATCTCTTATTCCTATACAGTGGAGGTGATGAGTAGATTCAAGAGATTAGATCTGGTAGACAGAGTTCTTGAAAAATATGGTCAGAGGTTTCTAACATTGTGCAGGAGGTTGTGACCAAAACTATCCCCAAGAAAATTAATTGCAAGAAGGAAAATTCCTTGTCTGAGGTGGTCTTATAAATAGCTGAGGAAAGAAGAAAACCAAAAGGTAAAGAAGGAAGGAAAAGGTATACTCAAATGAATGCATAGTTCCAGAGAAGAGCAAAGAGAGATAAGAAAGCCTTCTTACATGGAAAATTAAAAGAAACAGAGGAAAACAATAGAATGGAAAATACAAAGAGTAGAAGTAAATAGAGGGGAAAAATATTGGCCAAATTTAGAAAAGAAACAGACAAGTGTTCATTAGAATTTGAGTAAAACCACCAAAAAATTAGAAGCACCTATAAATCTCAGAGTAGTAATATTTAACATTTTCTATGTGCCAGGTCCTATACCAGGTGGTAAGAATTTGCAAATCAATAAGATATATCTTTCTTTGAAAGAATTCACAAATCATTGCATAAACTCATTAACAACCAAGAATGATGAGTACAGTCACTGTACTAAAACAATTCAGGGTGATAGAGAAGGGACTGATTCTATGTGTGCAGTGTGAGTGAGCAGAAGTGGTGGGGCAAGTGATGGAGTGAAGTCTAAGCTGATCCTTTAAGGATGACAGAATTTTCCTGGGAGATAAGGGGAAGGGCATTAGAACTTCTCTGTTAAGGAAAAGGCACAGAAATAATGTTACTGACCAAGGTTCTTGGACTTTCCCAATCAGTAGAAATTGACTAGAGGCCGGAAACCCAAGGCAAGGCTGTATTGGGGAGTCCAATAAAATAGTAGGTGGCTAGAACAGGTAACAAATTCCCTTGCTAACTCACTCCCCGAGGGGGCTGAACTTGTGCCTTTTTTGAAGTGAAGGTAGTGATGTGTCTAGCGGGTCAGGTCTGAAGGGAGTGCAGGAGACATGATTAGTACCTTGCTCTTCTCCTGGCTCTTCATAATGGTGGTTGGGCGTTTTTGTTTTTGTTTTTTTTTTTTTTTTTTGGGGGGGGTCTCTTTTGCGTCTAGAATTTACCCCAACTATGCAGGCGCAAAGTAAATTTTAGCCTCACATATTTGTCTGCATTTTGTTGCTGGAGGAGAGGTGTGTCCAAGTGAATGCATTGCAGCATTTCAGGAAAGGATCCCAGTTTCCAGCAAATGCTTGGAGGTCCCAGCCAGTCATAAGAATGCTGAAATTCTGTCAGACATATTTGGTAGATTCTACCTTGTAAGTCAGGAAAAATAGATCTTGCTTCTATTGCACTTTGTAAGAGAAATTTCCTTATCCAATTTCCTCTGAGGGTTTGGTCTGGGAAGGTTTTCCTTTTCCATTGTCTTTTGGGACCATGTCTGAACTAAGGATCCTGGAGTGCATACTTCCCAGGCATTGTCCATCCTTCACAGGCTGCTTTGTGATGGAGCAACTTGGAGTCCTAGAAGCTTACTTAACTGTTCTACCCAAGAAAGTTAATTTTTAATTTGGACTTGCTGTTTCTTTGGCATACGGTTCCCTCAGAACTTTGTTAAGTTATGGATGATTATGTGTGACAGTTATTTTCCTACACACAATTCTGAGGTCTCATTTATTTATTTATTTGCATTTCTTTGTCTGCAGGTAGTTCTCTTTTAATTTAGAGGGTACTTTGAGGTCACAATACATAGAAAAGGCACACTTGACATTTGACACAGTTTGAATTTGCTTGCTCAGTTGAGAACATTTCTGAGCATTGGTTGCTCACAGACTTTTAAAATTCTATCTCAAATAGCTTAGGATATAGAAGCAATTTTATTTTCCAGTCTTAAGTGCTCTAAGTTTCTAGTTTTCTTCCCAGCCTGTACACTGTTTGTTTGTTTTTTCATCCTGTGCATTGACCAGTTCATTGATGAACTAATTTATTTTTTAATATCTTGGTCAACAGAAGTCAAATGCACAAATAGAATTCTTTCTAATCAAGGACATCAAAGTTCCAGATTCATTGTCTTTCCTTCCAAGTAATCTAAGGTGACAGCTTTAATAGATATTTTGCCATCACATATCATGGCTCTCCACTTTTTCAGCTTCCGATAATTGTTTACCTTCTCCTGACAACTGACAATTAAGTCCAATGTTAGTTTTTTTTTACTAAAATAAAACCCTCCTTCAAGATACCAATTTTGGTACTAGTTATGGTATGTTCACTGCTCTAACAATCCAAAAAATTTCATCTCTTAACTCAATGGAAGTTTAATTTTAAGCATTACAGTCAAGAGCAGGTTGTCAAAGGTATGGGTATCTGGCTCCTCTCCATGCAATTAGGGCCTTAGATTCCTTTCATCCAAAAGCTCTTTATCTTCTAGGGTCTTCTGAGTCCTCTAGATTTGACCAGAAGACAAAACTAGAGAAGAAATGTGGAAGATTTTTGTCTAGCTCTAACTGTAATTCTAACAAAGAAGTATATATCACAGATCAGGTAATATGTGTCCATTCTGTTCAAATTCTACTGACCCAACACTCTCACAAGCCCACATGTAGCTGTATGGGAATCAGCCACATCTAGATGGCCACATCTAACAGGGGGAAATGGGAATGGGTTTGTAAACATTTAGTCAGTCAGCTATACCATTAGAAATCTATGATAACAGATCAGGCAAGATATGATAAAGACCTATATTAGGCACTGAAAATAGCAAAGAGATAATTCATTCATGTGTGTATTCATGCAGAAAATATGTACTGATCATCACCTCTAAACCAAGAGATGTATATTGGATATGGCAATTCATTCCATGGTGAATTAGTCAGCTAAGGTCACGGCCCTCATAGATTTTACGTTACAGTGAGTTTTAAAGGGATCTTGGTGGTTTTCTTTGGTGCTCTATATAAACATGTCATATTATAATAAATTTATGTGGTATAAACATTAGGATTATTAAAAAGCATGTAGTACATAATATTTATTGATTTAATTAATTTTGCAGAGTATTCTCCTGGATATGAGAAATGGATGGTGTCCCCAATTGGTGCATGCTTTATTCTTCTATATCTATGCAATTTGTGCCCTTTCCAGAGAAAACACTAATAAAAATAACTTTGTGTTCAAGGCACATGAGGCCAGGCCAGTGGTGCAGTCAGTGTGACAGGAGCCCAGTAGAAGAGCAATGATTCTCAGAAACAGAAATTTAATGGAGATGATGTCATTTAAACTGACCTTGAAGGAAAGGGAAGAATAGGGATATGGAGTAAAGAGGACTTTTCTGGTGGCGGATAGTGGGGAATAGATGTAGGAGTAGGAAGAGCAAGTATGGAGAAAAATGTGCCAGTTTGGCTGGGAAGAGACTGCTCTAGGACACTGAGATGGGACGTTTGTAATTAGACCCTTCTTTCAGTTTTTATATTCCATGTATTTAGTTTTAGTCTACTTATAAATTGCAAGTACAAAGTACATAGGCATTATCACTTTAGCTGAATTTCTCCTCATCAACATTGTACCTGTCATGAATACAAAGCGAAGTGTTCATATCATAAGGTGTTGAAATATAGTAGGGATTGAGTCTAATTTAGCCAATTAAAACAATAACTTGTTTCTAAGTATGAACACTAATTAAAGGTAAATTTTCAAGACAAGAACTTCTCATTTCTGCTGTGTTTTAAATATAGCACCAAGTGCATATGTGCTATGTTTAAAACAAGTGCATATGCAACAAGTGCATACCAAAGACCCTTAAAGGGGCCTTCCTTCGACAGACACCCCAATGTCTTGTCTGCATCTTGTTTGTAGAAAAACCTTAGCCAAAGAACAAGATTAATCATAGGAATGAGAAAATATATAAAGAAAAATAATCAAGCAAGAGGAAATAATAATAGTTTAGTCATAAAAAAATAATCAAAGACCTTTAGTTCTTCCTTTAGGACTAAAGATAATATTCTGAGCCATATTCTCTGAACAGTTTTCTAGATACTGAAACCCCCACCACGAAGAAGACGTTAACTACATAACTGTACTGTATCCATGACATAAGCTGCCACTATTCTGAGAAATGACCTCAAAGAAATGGGAGCAAACCTACCCTGGATTTAAGGATTAACTATACTTAGAACTCGATGGACATGAGTCTGAGTGAACTCCAGGAGTTGGTGATGGACAGGGAGGCCTGAAGTGCTGCAATTCATGGGGTCGCAAGGAGTCGGACATGACTGAGCAACTGAACTGAATGAAACTGATATTTAGAACTGCCTGACCTGCTCTTGAGAAACCTATATGCAGGTCAGGAAGCAACAGTGAGAACTGGGCATGGTTCCAAATAGGAAAAGGAGTACATCAAGGCTGTGTATTGTTACCCTGCTTATTTAACTTCTAGGCAGAGTACCTCATGAGAAATGCTGGGCTGGAAGAAGCACAAGCTGGAATCAAGATTGCCAGGAGAAATATCAACAACCTCAGATATGCAGATGACACTACCCTTATGGCAAAAAGTGAAGAGAAACTAAAAAGCCTCTTGATGAAAGTGAAAGAGGAGAGTGAAAAAGTTTGCTGAAAGCTCAACATTCAGAAAACGAAGATCATGGTATCTGGTCCCATCACTTCATGGGAAATAGATGGGGAAACAGTGAAAACAGTGTCAGACTTTAGATTTTTGGGCTCCAAAATCACTGAAGATGGGGATTGCAGCCATGAAATTAAACGATGCTTACTCCTTGGAAGGAAAGTTATGACCAACCTAGATAGCATATTCAAAAGCAGAGACATTACTTTGTCAACAAAGGTCCGTCTAGTCAAGGCTATGGTTTTTCCAGCAGTCATGTATGGATGTGAGAGTTGGACTGTGAAGAAAGCTGCGCACTGAAGAACTGATGCTTTTGAACTGTGGTGTTAAAGAAGACTCTTGAGAGTCTCTTGGACTGCAAGGAGATCCAACCAGTCCATTCTAAAGGAGATCAGTCCTGGGTGTTTTTTGGAAAGACTGATTGTAAAGCTGAAAGTCCAATACTTTGGTCACCTCATGCAAAGAGTTGAGTCATTGAAAAAGACTCTGATTCTGGGAGGGCTTGGGGGCAAGAAGAGTGGGGACGACAGAGGATGAGATGGCTGGATGGCATCATCAACTTGATGGACAAGTTTGTGTGAACTCTGGGAGTTGGTGATGGACAGGGAGGCCTGGCACGCTGCAATTCATGGGGTCGCAAAGAGTTGGACATGACTGAGTCACTGAACTGAACTGAACTGAATGGTACCCACATTCCTTGGCTCCTGGCTCCCATCCCTCTTCAATTCCAGTAATGACCAATCAAGTATTTCTCACATCATATCACTCTGACATTGACACTTTTGCCTCTGTTTTCACTTTTAAGGACCCTTGTGATTACGCTGGGCCCACTCAGATGATCCAAATAAGGTTAGCCTGATTTACAGCCATAAATGTCTCCACCTGCCACCTTATATCTCCTATGCCATGTAATTAACATTTCTGTAGATTCTGGGGATTAGGAACCGAACATCTCTGGGAGATGTTCTGCCTACTACATTACATATTTTCTTTATAAAAATTTGGACTTTTCTAAAAATGAACATAGCTCTAGAAAGGAGACAATTCTACTTTCATGTCTGGTTGGAATGGCTTAATCTAGGAAAGAAGAGCATCTAAACCATTTTTTAAAATTTCTGGCCAGTTTATTCTTCTAAGAGGACCAAGCTTGAGGTTTCTAGAGCAGGATGAGGTCAAAAACATCACAGCTACACTTTTTTTTCCAATTAAACTTTCTGCTCTTTAGAAGAAACACCTGTTCTCTTGTGAAGAAAGCAATTTCATTCATTATTTTCTTTTTTAACATTTACTTATTTAGTCGTGCCAGGTCTTAGTTGTGGCGTGTGGGATTTTCCTTGCATTATGAGGGGTCTTTGGTTTCAGTGCTGGGTTCTCTAGTTGTAGCACGGGCCTAGTCGTGCTTGTGGCATGTGGGATCTTAGTTCCCTAACCAGGGATTGAACCCACATCCCCTGCACTGCAAGGCAAATTTTTAACCACTGGAACACCAGGAAATCCCAACCCATTCATTATTACCTATTTGCAGACACTCAAGTCTCAATTAGGACTTTACATACAGTGCTTTTGGTGTATTCTCTGCACTTAGTGGGAATATTTGAAGCAGTGCTTTACATTTGCAAAGAACACAGTACTTGAGAAGCTTCCAAAGTTTTTAGAAAATAAAGTTAATAAAAAATCTTTTGAAATCATTATTATTTTTCCAAGTGAGATTTAATAATAAGACATATATATGACATTTTTGGTAGAGTCTAAATAAGAATTAATCTCTGTAATTAACTTTCAGTGGAATTTCACTTTATGATTGTGTGCAGGTAAAATCAACAATGTGTATTTTTCACTGACTTTAGCAGTAATTGTTCCACCACATTTTTTTATGAAGCAATAATATAGTGTCTAAGTAGAATAAACTCGGTACAAATAATTTATCCTATTGGGAAACAGATTTCATCAATAAATCAAGAAATTGGGTTATTTTTCATGTAAGGCAGGCCCAGGTGAGACACTTATAACTAAAATAAAAGCCATGATTAATGATGTATGAATTTCAGAAGTTTGAAATTTTGACATGAATTTATTAAATATCTAGAAATCCATAAGATAGTCCATACCTCAAACAATTACCTAAATTTCTTTACAGCACTCATCCAACATGCCCTACACTGGGGAAGCCTCTGATTTATCTGACTTTAATTATGCCCAAATATATGTGAATTCATAGTATTCTTGTCCACAAATATGAATTTTTACTACTAACTCAAATCTAAAAATAGTTGTTTTTACTGAAAGAGTCCTTGAAGCTGTTGCTAAGGAACCAGCTTTGGAAAAAGAAGACAAAATATCATCAAAATCTCTTAGTTAAAAAAGAAGAAAAATTCTGAAAAGCAGTCATTTCTCAGGGAAGCTGATATGTAATAATAAACTTTTTCAGGCCTTGCTTATCCCTAATTGTCACACCATGAAACTGCCTTTTTACTCGGCTCTCTGAACCATGTAACCCATGTTCTGATATTACCCAAGTTGTCCTCTGTTAAATTAATAACAATTCACTTTTCAGATGCAGAGATTTCAGAGATATCTATAGTCCTTAGGCTACACTACACACATATGCCTGATCCTTGCCTGTAGGAAATTAAATATCATGTTAGGATATAAGATATATATATGACAATTACATTAGTGTCTTGGTCCATGTTAATTGTTATGGATGGTCAGAAGAAAGAAAAGACATTTGTTTGAATCTCTAAAATCACATGTAGGAATTAATCTTTTCTTTCAAAAAAGAACTATACACAATGCACAGTTATCAGCCAGAATTTTCTAAAAGTCTTAAAATATACATAGCAATCAGCATGGTTAATTGAATTTTCCTTAAAATAATATCTATGTTTTTTCTATTTGAGGACCTTCACGGAATGCTATAAGGATTTCAGCTTCAGGCAGTGGCTTACATGAAAACAGTATAGAAACAACCCTGCTCACCCAAAGATTACACAGATTGAAAACCTATTTTCCCCTTTTCAGGGAAAGCTGAAGCATCAGCAATGAACCTAGGAGAAGGGTAAAGACACAGTAGCATGGAGTAATGATTAACTAAGGAGAAAATGGCTCTCCATAATCAGAGATGAGAGCTTACTTAGCTAGGACCTATGGAATGTGACGTTTCCCTGAAGAGCTTGAATTGGTCAAGCAGTGTTGCTTTCACACCGACTCATTCGGGAATTCTATTTATGAACTGAACAAAATCGGTGAACTGGCATCATGTTAGAATCTATGGCAGTCATAGTTCCAGCATCTTTTGCTCCTGCTGCTAAGTCGCTTCAGTCGTGTCCGACTCTGTGCCACCCCATAGACGGCAGCCCACCAGGCTCCCCCGAGTGGGTTGCCATTTCCTTCTCCACCAGCATCTTTTGGTCCTTTGTTAAGTAGATTGCCCCAGTTAAATGCATATGTGTTTTCTTTACCTGGACTCAGAATAATCACAAATGGGTAGCTATTACCATAAGATATTTTTTATTATAAGAAATGAAAATAGCTGGGTACTAATTCTCAAAACATGCCTGTTTTCTAATATCTTATTTGGTTTTGGTTATAAAAATACTAAATATGATTGCAGTTTTATCTAATTATCATCACATTTGAATATTCTCTAGTTTGTTCTTTTCTATATTTAGCTAAACTCTAGAATGACTTTTTAAATTTAATTTGTGTTCATTTGAGTAATTGTATGGGATGACCAGAGTTATTCCTAAAAGTAACTAAAACAGTTATTTCTGAACCATTTAGAAGGATAATATGAAGAATTTGTATTTTTACCAGGCTGCCATCTACGACTTGAAATGATAAGCCCCGTGTTGCAACCAGTAGGGATGCTTTTTAAAGTTATTATTAAAATAACTGACTTTTGTGTGAAGTGCACCTCCTGAAGGCATGATAAATGATATAGTCTGGTAAGGCACAGACTTGTTAACCTAATGGAGATGATGACAGAGGTTCTTTAGAGACATTTGTAGATTTTTCTTTGTAAGGATCTTATGGCTTGTTTTCTAAATGAAGAAGATAAAAGTTAACACTGGTTGATCCTATGAAGAAGGAGTCAATACCTACTGCAGAGACAAATATAATAAAATAATATTGGGCATAGAAAGATTCCATAAGCCCTCATCCTTAATGTTTGCAGTGGGGTTTATTGTCAAAGGTCAGGAAGCCAATGTTTTCTGCTGCTCCCATCAAAGGGGCCAGTTGGTGATGTTGCCTCCCCGCCCCCCATCTTTATTTTTCCTAAAAGATAAGCTCACCAAGTTAATGACTTCATGAAGCCAACCTCAGAATCTTCCATTGAGAAGAATAGTATCAGGTTATAAGGGTCTGTAACTAAAAATACAAACTCAAATTTTAGGGTAGCAAATAGGTTTCAATGTTCTTGCCAACCCTCTTGACTTGTTAGAGATTTCCTAGGGCACTGTCTTGACAAAATTTAGAAGGTCATGGTCAGGTGTGTTGGGGAAGGATATTATGATAAGTTAGAGATATTCTTTTGGATGACTGTGTAGCGCTATGGGCATACCCTGAATCACTCTAAGCAACTAAAGTTCAGGGAATTAATGTCAGGGAATTAGCTCCAAGGATATATTTTATGTCAATATGGATGGAGAAATGTCATTGCTAATCATCCAGAGATGGAGACTTTGATTTGCTAACTCTCCCATAGATTCCTGACATAGATTATATCTGATAAAATAGGGTAATTAACAAAACTTTGTTCTTGAGGGTAAGGGAGAAAGATGAAGTGAGATATGTCATCTTTTGTCTAGAAATTCTAGTCATTTAAATTTAATTCATCATCTCCTTCCTTGCTGGCTCAGATGGTAAAGAATCTCCTTGCAATGCAGAAGACTCAGGTTTGATCCCTGACTTGGGAATATCCTCTGAAGAAGGGCTTGGCTATCCACTCCAGTATTCTTGCTTGGAAAATTCCATGGACAAAGGAGTCTGGTGGGCTACAGTCCATGGGATCACAAAGAGTCAGACATGATTGAATGACTAACAGTTTCACTTTGACTTATTTCCTGAAGATAAATGTTTGTTGTTTATTTACTAAGTCATGTCTGACTCTTGTGATCCCATGGACTGGAGCAGGTTGCCATTTCCTTCTCTAGGGGGTGTCTTCCTGACCCAGAGATCAAATGTATGTCTCTTGTATTGTCAGGCAAATTCTTTACCACTGAATCATCAGGGAAGACTAAAGGTATATATAGCTTATGATATATGTTAAGAAGGCTGAGTGCTGAAGAACTGATGCTTTTGAACTGTGGTGTTGGAGAAGACTCTTGAGCGTCCCTTGGACTGCAAGGAGATCCAACCAGTCCATTCTGAAGGAGGTCAGCCCTGGGTGTTCTTTTGAAGGAATGATGCTGAAGCTGAAACTCCAGTACTTTGGCCACCTCATGGGAAGAGTTGAGTCATTGGAAAAGACTTTGATGCTGGGAGGGATTGGGGGCAGGAGGAGAAGGGGACGACAGAGGATGAGATGGCTGGATGGCATCACGGACTCGATGGATGTGAATCTGAGTGAACTCCAGGAGTTGGTGATGGACAGGGAGGCCTGATGTGCTGCGATTCATGGGGTTGCAAAGAGTGGGACATGACTGAGTGAGTGAACTGAACTGAACTGATACATCTCTTTTGAGCATTCACAAAAGCATTAAATATACTTATTTGTGTATGTATAAACACTTGTGTATAGTGTTTTTAAATTTTAATTTTCTGGCATTAAAAATGTTTTTCATTCTGCTTAAAGCATCTTGGAATTTTCAAACAAATGCCCTTTCTCATTCTGTTCCAAATCAAGGATGGACAGTTCCTCCTTCAAGTTCTGATTTTCTCTGATATAAACACCACAGTCATTTCTGCCACCTGGACAGGTCCACATCCCAGATTCCACTGAAAGGAGAAGGGAGACATCATAGTATACATCTTTTTTTTTTCATTTTGTGGCTTTAGGTAGCTCAGCTGTGGCTAACCAGTGTTTGAGATTTCATGTAGGGGAAATCACTACCTGTCAGTAAAGCAGCATTTATTACACAAAAAGGACTGGGTTAATGGATGTGAGAATTTTGGAAGATTTTTTTAAAGATCAATGCTCTCTACTTAAGCTTTGGTGAAAAAAGATTGGATAATGCCATTTTTTTTTAGGTTATTTTACCAAGTAAGCTAAAATGTGAAATAATAGCACTTCCTAGGGCACATGACAACCATGAGTATGTTTTGTTTCATATCATCATGCTCTCTAAGATCTTATATGTTTTATCAATTAGCCATTTCCCAATTTTGTAAACTATCACATTTATCTTACCATAGCACACCATACTTCCACAGAATTCTTAGATACATTTTATTTACTCAACCAGAGAAATACATTTTTGCTTTAACATCTTTTATAAATGAATTTAATTTTGGAGAAGTACTTGAGAAGCAATTGGAGAAGAAATTCCAGTGAGATAGCTAAAAATAAAATTCTGACATTTTCCTTCTTATAATTTCTGTGCTAGAATAGGCCTTACCAACCTAGAATTTTGGAACACACTGATTTATTTAAAAAAAAGAGAGAGAGAGAGACAGAGAGAGAGAGAGAGAGATTGCCCAGCAATGATAATTCTTAAAATTCTACTTGCCTACACAGAATTTAGTCCATTCTAAATGGTCTTAATTATTTCTGAGAAACTCTCAAGGAGAGTGCTGTTGTTCATGGGCTCAGAAAGAGCCTCCATATGAGGTCATGATGCTGGTGCCTTTTCAGCCCCAACCCTTGGGAGGTCACAGTGCTAGACGATTGTTTATTCCCTGCTTTTCACTGTAACCTACCCCCTGTATTGCCCAACTTCTGTCCCCTCACCTGGAGTACAGTTCATATTTATGCACAATTGACCTACATACTAGGAGTGAAAGTGAAAGTCACTCAGTTGTGTCCAACTCTTTGTGACCCCATGACTATACAGTTCATGGAATTCTCTAGGCCAGAATACTGGCCATTCAGTATTACTGAATTCTGAATACTCCTATTCAGGGAGTGGGAACCATTCCTTTCTCCAGGGGATCTTCCCAATCCAGGGATCAAACCTAGGTCTCCCACATTGCAGGCGGATTCTTTACCAGCTGAGGCCACTAGAGAAGCCCCATTTCTTAACTGACCTACATGCAAGGAGTATATGACTGCAAATTTTAGTAAGTCTATTATTCAGGCTCTGGTGGTCTTCTATGGATGTGAGAGTTGGAAAATAAGGTTGAGCACCAAAGAATTGATGCTTTTAAACTGTGGTGTTGGAGAAAATTCTTGAGAGTCCCTTGGACTGCAAGATCAAACCAGTCACCCTAAAGGAAATTAACCCTGAATATTCATTGGAAGGACTGATGCTGAAGCTGAAGCTCCAGTATTTTGGCCACCTGATGCAAAGAGTGGACCCATTGGAAAACAGCCTGATACTGGGAAAGATTGAAGGCAGGAGGAGAAGGGGACAACAGAGAATGAGATGGTTGGATAGGATCACTGACTCAATGGACATGAGTTTGAGCAAGCTCCAGGTGATGATGAAGGACAGGGAAGCCTGGCGTGCTGCAGTCCATGGGGTTGCAAAGAGTCAGACATGACTGAGTGACTGAACAACAGCAAAAATTTATTCACGTTTAGGGATAACAAGGAAAAGAAGTGTAAGGCAATGGTGACTTGTAATGGTAGATTTGGTTCCTATATTAGAACACCTATCTTCCATCTACATTTAGCTAATGACTCACCCAAAGCCCATCCTCCCCACAGTTTATAGATGCTGTTGTTGTTATGGGGACATGACCCTGAGAAGTCTGTCCTGCCGCTGTCCTCACTGGAGTGAGAAGCAATTGGAGCAGCTGGGTGATGAAAGAACAAAGACATAGCTTTGTTCAGAAATCACCATGAGGAACAAGCATGCTTTCAAGTCCTTTATCTTGTTCTCACAGCCCCTTCCTCAAAACCACACTTTAAGAAGTCCACTGCTATCTGTTCTTCTGACCAACTTCTTGACATTTGTATGTTTATTTTCTTTGTTGCCTAAAGATTTTCATTAAATCACAGCAAGGGGATATATTCCTCAGAGATACGGAAATAGTACAAATGATTATATATAAGACTGGAATTTACTCTTTCATAATTAATGATATACTTTGTTCTATGTCATTCATGAAAATAAGATATTGAATGTTTCTTCTTTTCATGTGACATATTTTACCAGGAGTACATATTTTGAAAAAGTACATATTCTGAAAAAGCAAAAAAAAAAAAAAAAAAAAAAATATTAATATTAGGCATTGGCTCAGTGAACCTAATCCATAGCATTTGGCTGAGAAATCTCAAATTTACAACCCATTAATAATCAGAAAGGATATTAATAGCTAGATTTTCCTTGCTGTTATTAAAGGATCTTCACTCAGTTGATGTTGCCTGAAAGATATTACTATGTATTTTATCATCAAATTATGTCTGTCATGTTCTATTATCATAATATCATAGAAATATGTTAACATAATTATTTTATTCAGAACAGTTCTTCTTTTTAACATATTCTGGAGTTTCAGTCTACTAAAAATTAAAAAAAAAAAAAGTTGTGTATTAAGAACTCTTAAAAGAAGTCCTGAAAATCTTAAAGTTAGAAAATGTTGTATAGAATTAATAGAATAGATGTCAGTGGTTAAATTCACATTAATATTTAGGTAAATAATGAGGACTGTGAAATTTGGGTTGAATGGAAAGACAGCATTAAAATAGCAATATATTCGATTAAAGTAATGTGTTACATATTTTAAATCTGAAAATAAAGTTTTTAGGTCCCTTGAGCTATGAACAGATTATTTAGACCATTAGTTCCTTTCATACAGTTCTCTGGGACACAAAATACCTTAGTATAAATCTTACTACTAACTCTCTTTTCTAGAGATATCTAAATGATTAGGAGAGTGATATGTCAAAGGTCTGCATTTGTGTTTCCAGGTGTAGAACGGCATATTACTTTAGATATAGCTATCCCATATCACGATACTGAATTCCCCATACCCTTCTTCTCATACATGCATCATGGATTGTGTTCCATGACAGTGACCATGCTAGGGAAATTTTAATACACCCAAATAATTTTTTTTTGCTATGAGGTATTTATATGGAGCAGGTAAGCACCAGCTGCTGTACACAACACAAAAGTGACTTTCTTCTGAAAATAAGAACGCTATTTGGCTGACTTTTTCTAAAAGGCAACATACTGGAACTTACAATTTCTTGGTTACACAGGTCTCACTCTACATTCTAGCCTTCTGTTGGCTCCTACAGTTTATTGAATTGCCATGTTACCCCAGGTTGGACAGGTTTCATCCTCTAAGTAATTCCTACTACAAGTGTAGGATGCTCATGTTCAGGGGTGATGAAGCAAATTACAACCTAAGAAAAAGAAATAATAAAAATTAAACTTGCTGTATATTCTTAGTGTCCAGGAAAATAGGGGGGAAAAAAGGCTCTAAATTTTACAGGAGTTATCTCACAGAAATACTCATATTCCTTGTTTGACAGAAGACTGATGAAATTTTTGTAACTTTCATAAACAGAACACTTCACTTTATTGTTAGCCTTGCCTTAAACACTATGCCTAGAGATCAATGTGAGTGAAAGAAACAAAGCTATCATAAGTCCTTTCCAAAGAGCCATCTATTCCAAATCATCATTATTAGCTTCACAAAGACCAAGCAGAAGTTTGAAATTATACTCGTTCTCTCCTTTATGTGTGTGTGTGTGTGTGTGTGTGTGTGTGTGTGTAGTGCCAAATCAATATTTTAAGCTAGTTTTCCATTACCTTTAAAGATTGAGGAAATTGTTAATAGTATTGTGCAGAAACTGTCTTCAGAAGTGAACTTCAGAAGAGGCTACTCTTGCAAAAAGCTCTAAAGCACTCAGGATGAAGAATGCCCATTCCCTAGGGAGAACACAGGTGATAGAAAGCACTGGTGTGAGCCACCCACCCTCTGAAAGGCACAGATTCTACATAAAAATTAGTCAATTTTCTGATAAATTGATTTGGGAAAAAATACATAAGGGGCATTTTCTAGTTGCTTTCTTCTTAAATATATAATTTCTGTTGTTCTCTCATTTATTTATGTTAACTATTTACTCAATTTTATGTGCCATGTCTGATCAGACGGGATCACTCAAACTTTTTCTTTGTTTTAAATTGCTAAGCTAAACTCTTTTAAAAAAGAGTAAAGCTTAAAAACCTTAATCAGGTGGTTTAAACCATACAGAGCCAAAATTTTAGTTGGCAAAATGAATAGATATAATTTTAAAAAATAGTCCTTACACTGTGCTTAGTCTCTCAGTCATGTCTGACTCTTTGTGACCCCATGGACTGTAGCCTGTTAAGCTCCTCTATTCATGGAGATTTTCCAGGCAAGAATCTGGAGTGGGTTGCCATGTCCTCCCCCAGGAATCTTCCCAACCTGGGGATTGAACCCAGGTCTCCCACATTGCAGGCAAGTTATTTACCAACTGAGTCACCAGGGAAGCCCAGAAATATTGGAGTGGGTGGGCTATTCCTTCTCCAGGGGAATGTCCTGATCCAAGAATTGAACCAGGATCTCCTGCATTTCAGGCGGACTCTTTACCAGCTGAGCTACCAGGGAAGCCTTAGTTTTCACACAGTCGTACCCAAATAGACATTTTTCTGAGTGATTCTTATATAGTGATCTTATTATGACTATTTACATTCTATTTACCAAGTGTATCACTCTTAATGAACAAAATGTTCATTCTAAAATGTTCTAAAACCATAGGACACATATGCCTAAAAACTGAACACACAGACTCAAAAACTGGCTCTAGGAATGTTGATTGGGTCTAGCACTAACCTAAATGATGCCCCTGGTTAAAGTCAGTGATAGAGAAGAGGATAGAAGGAAACCAAACAGCAGCTGGGAGAGGGGAAACCTTAGTTCTGGTGCTGGTTCTGACCTAACTCAGTCCTTGACCTTGGGTCAGGCACGTGGTTCTATGGATTCTTTTCTTCATCTAAAAAACAAAGAAGCTAGAGCTCTATCTAGATTTCCTCTGTTTTAATATTCTATGGATGTTGGTCTTTAAGTAATATATTAAGTATAAAAAATGGTTTGGGTGTTTTTATTTTGTGTGCATGCTAATTTGCCTCAGGCGTGCCCGACTTATTGCAATGCAGTAGACAGTAGCCCACCAGGCTACTCTGTCCTTAGGATTCTCCAGGCAAGAATTATTGAGTGGGTTGCCATCCCTTCCTCCAGGGGATCTTTCCTAACCAGGGGTCGAACCCATTCTCTTATGTCTCCTACATTGGCACTACCTGGTAATTTTTAATCTTAAGTAAGTGTTTGTTAACTCTTGATTCCATAAAGCTGAATTTACTTTATAAATCATTTTGATTCTAATTGTTAGTGCATTTATGATGACAAGTCAAAAGACCTTAACATTGCATTCTCCAGGTAAACTGTTTTATTCCTTCAAAATGTATGCTAATCGTTGCAATTGTTAGGTATCTAGTACTTTTCCTTAGAACAGAGGTTTAGTTCATTTATTTCGGCATTTGCTGTGAGAAGGCAATGGCACCCCACTCCAGTACTCTTGCCTGGAAAATCGATGGATGGAGGAGCCTGGTAGGCTGCAGTCCATGGGGTCGCTAAGAGTCGGACACGACTGAGCGAGTTCACTTTCAATTTTTGCTTTCATGCATTGGAGAAGGAAATGGCAACTCACTCCAGTGTTCTTGCCTGGAGAATCCCAGGGACGGGGAAGCCTGGTGGGCTGCTGTCTATGGGGTCCCACAGAGTCGGACACGACTGAAGTGACTTAACAGCAACTGCACCAACTGCCCAATTAAATACTTATTTATTTGAATTCTATAGCCATTCCTATTGTAACGTGGCTTTAGGCTTCCTTATGAGTATTATCTCTTAGTATGGAAATTAAAATATTTTAATTTTCATTCTTAGCTATTCTTATTGAGGCACAATTCACCTTTATAATGTCTAGTCTAGTCTAAGTAGCTGTGTCCGACTTTTGCTACCCCATGGACTGTATGTAGCCCGTGAAGCTCTGCTATCCATGGGATTTTCCAGGCAAGAATATTGGAGTGGGTTGTCATTTTCTTCTCCATTTATAAACTCTAATTCAGTGGGTTTTAGTAAGTTCAAAAAGTTGTACAACCATCACTACTATCTATTTTCAGAACATTTTCATTTATTAACATTTTCCAAGGAAATCCAGAATGACATTCTTCTTTTCAAAGTCATTTTTATGATGATAAAGTTAATATTAATATAAATTATTTAATTTAAAATTAGTACTTTAACAAAATTTCACTTCTTTACATTCAGATTTGCCCTATTTGGCTTCTGTTTTATCCAACATCTCTTCATCATGTTAGTGTGGGAAAGACTCTTGCCTTAGGGTTGTGGGGATGGCTGAACACAGAACTCAACAATGGAAATGTGAAATTAACAACAATTTCTTAGTCACATTTGCTCACAGCCCCGGTGAAGATGACACTGGCCTCAATGCAGGGCCACATGTGGTTGCACCTGGAATGAGGAATCAGCAGCTTCCAGAGGCAGGTTTTCTAGTATCAAGATGAGGAGTGTCCCTTTGTTCCTGCTGGAGGATCTGATTGGCTTGTTTGAATAATTCTGTGGGCTGCTGGGAACTGAAACTCACTAATGAGGGACAGACAGGTACTGTGTCTATTCCCTTGATAAGAAGGACTGAAGTGCTTTTTCCCCCTGCTTTTCCTAGGGAACCTTACCCATGAGAACAGAGTGAGGGGAGGAATTTGCCAAAGTTCTTAAGCCATTTGGAACCCCCTCATTTTACCAGATCACAAAGCTGCATATAATATTGGACCTTAATTTATTTTTGTCTTTTTAAAATTAAATCAAAAGTGCTTTAAATTCTATTGTGCTTTATAATTTTCAGAGATTTCATCTCATGATTTCATATGGCAGACACACTGAAACCATAATCACAGAAAGTAGTCAATCTAAGCACACTAGGACCACAGCCTTGTCTAACTCAATGAAACTAAGCCATGCCCGTGGGGCCACCCCAAAACCAGCGGGTCATGGTGCAGAGGTCCCACAGAATGTGGTCCACTGGAGAAGGGAATGACAAACCACTTAAGTATTCTTGCCTTGAGAACCCCATGAACAGTAGGAAAAGGTAATATGATAGGATACTGAAAGAGGAACTCCACAGGTCAGTAGGTGCCCAATATGCTACTGGAGATCAGTGGAGAAATAACTCCAGAAAGAATGAATGGATGGACCCAAAGCAAAAAAAAAAAAAAACGCAGTTGTGGATATGACTTGTGATAGAAACAAGGTCCAGTGCTGTAAAGAGCGATATTGCATAAGAACCCGGAATGTTAGGTCGATGAATCAAGGCAAATTGGAAGTGGTCAAACAGGAGATGGCAAAAGTGAACGTTGACATTCTAGGAATCAGTGAACTAAAATGGACTGGAATGGGTGAATTTAACTCAGATGACCATTATATCTACTACTGTGGGCAGGAATCCCACAGAAGAAATGGAGTAGCCATCATGGTCAACAAAATAGTCCGAAATGCAGTACTTAGATGCAATCTCAAAAATGACAGAATGATCTCTGTTCGTTTCCAAGGCAAACCATTCAATATCACAGTTACTCAAGTCTATGCCCCAATGAGTAACGCTGAAGAAACTGAAGTTGAACGGTTCTATGAAGACATACAAGACTTTTTAGAATAACACCCCCAAAAATGTCCTTTTCATTATAGGGGATTGGAATGCAAAAGTAGAAAGTCAAGAAACACCTGGAGTAACAGGCAAATTTGGTCTTGGAATGCAGAATGAAGCAGGGCAAAGACTAATAGAGTTTTGCCAAGAAAATGCACTGGCTATAGCAAACACCCTCTTCTAACAACACAAGATAAGACTCTACACATGGACATCACCAGATGGTCAACACCAAAATCAGACTGATTATATTCTTTGCAGCCAAAGATGGAGAAGCTATATACAGTCAACAAAAACAAGACCGGGAGTTGACTGTGGCTCAGATCATGAACTCCTTATTGCCAAATTCAGACTTAAACTGAAGAATGTAGGGAAAACCACTAGATCATTCAGGTATGACCTAAATCAAATCCCTTATGATTATACAGTGCAAGTGGGAAATAGATTTAAGGGACTAGATCTGATAGATAGAGTGCCTGATGATCTATGGACTGAGGTTTGTGACATTGTACAGGAGACAGGGATCAAGACCATCCACACGGAAAAGAAATGAAAAAAGCAAAATGGGTGTCTGGGGAGGCCTTACAAATAGCTGTAAAAAGAAAAGAAGTGAAAAGCAAAGGAGAAAAGGAAAGATATAAGCATCTGAATGCAGAGTTCCAAAGAATAGCAAGAAGAGACAAGAAAGCCTTCCTCAGTGATCAGTGCAAAGAAATAGAGGAAAAAAACAGAATTGGAAAAACTAGAGATCACGTCAAAAAAATTAGAGATTCCAGGGGACTATTTCATGCAAAGATGGACTCGATAAAGGGCAGAAATGGTGTGGACCTAACAGAAGCAGAGGATATTAAGAAGAGGTGGCAAGAATACATGGAAGAACTGTACAAAAAAGATCTTCATGACCAAAATAATCACGATGGTGTGATCACTTCCCTAGAGCCAGACATCCTGGAATGTGAAGTCAAGTGGGCCTTAGAAAGCATCACTACAAACAAAACTAGTGGAGGTGATGGAACTCCAGTTGAGCTATTTCAAATCCTGAAGGATGATGCTGGGAAAGTGCTGCATTCAATTTCAATATGCCAGCAAATTTGGAAAACTCAGCAGTGGCCACAGGACTGGAAAAAGTCAGTTGTTATTTCAAACCCAAAGAAAGGCCATACCAAAGAATGCTCAAAGTACCACACAGTTGCACTCATCTCACACGCTAGTAAAGTAATGCTCAAAATTCTCCAAGCCAGGCTTCACCAATACATGAACCGTGAAATTCCAGATGTTCATGCTGGTTTTAGAAAAGGCAGAGGAACCAGAGATCAAATTGCCAACATCCGCTGGATCACCAACAAAGCAAGAGAGTTCCAGAAATACATCTATTTCTCCTTTATTTACTACACCAAAGCCTTTGACTGTGTGGATCACAATAAACTGTGGAAAATTCTGAAAGAGATGGGAATCCCAGACCACCTGACCTGCCTCTTGAGAAACCTATATGCAGGTCAGGAAGCAACAGTTAGAACAGAACATGGAAAAACAGACTGATTCCAAATAGGAAAAGGAGTAGGTCAAGGCTGTATATTGTCACCCTGCTTATTTAACTTCTAGGTAGAGTACATCATGAGAAACGCTGGACTGGAAGAAACACAAGCTGGAATCAAGATTGCCAGGAGAAATATCAATAACCTCAGATATGCAGATGACACCACCTTTATGGCAGAAAGTGAAGACGAACTAAAAAGCCTCTTGATGAAAGTGAAAGTGGAGAGTGAAAAAGTTAGCTTACAGCTCAACATCCAGAAAACAAAGATCATGGCATCTGGTCCCATCTCTTCATGGGAAATAAATGGGGAAACAGTGGAAACAGTGTCAGACTTTGTTTTTTGGGGGCTCCAATATCACTGCAGATGGTAATTGCAGCCATGAAATTAAAAGACGCTTACTCCTTGGAAAAAAGTTATGACCAACCTAGATGGCATATTGAAAAGCAGAGATATTACTTTGCCAACAAAAGTCTGGCTAGTCAAGGCTATGATTTTTCCAGTGGTCATGTATGGATGTGAGAGTTGGACTGTGAAGAAAGCTGAGCACCAAAGAATTGATGCTTTTGAACTGTGGTGTTGGAGAAGACTCTTGAGAGTCCCTTGGACTGCAAGCACATCCAATCAGTCCATTCTGAAGAAAATCAGCCCTGGGATTTCTTTGGAAGGAATGATGCTAAAGCTGACACTTCAGTACTTTGGCCACCTCATTGGAAAAGCCTCTGATGCTGGGAGGGATTAGGGGCAGGAGGAAAAGGGGACGACAGAGGATGAGATGGCTGGTTGGCATCACTGACTCAATGGATGTGAGTCTAAGTGAACTCCGGGAGATGGTGATGGACAGGGAGACCTGGCGTGCTGTGATTCATGGGGTCACAAAGAGTCGGACACTACTGAGCGGCTGAACTGAACTGATGTTGATAATCCCTTTTCCTTTGTCCCTATTGCCCAGCCCATCCCTATTGCCCCACCTCTTCTTCTTCTCTCAATGGTAGCCATTAGTTTGTTCTCTATATTGTGAGTTTGATTTTTTCTTTTATTCACTTAGTTGTTGTAATTTTAGATTCAATATATAAACAATATCACATTAGTTTTTTTTCTCTGTCTCACTTATTTCACCAGCATAAAGCCCTCCAGGTCCACTCCTATTGCTGCAAATGGCAAAAAAAAAAAAAAATCATTCTTTTTATGTTTGAGTAGTATTCCATTGTGTATGTGTGTGTGTGTGTGTGTGTGGTATGTGTATGTGTACCTAGTATATATATCATGTTTTATTTCCCCATACATCTGTTAATGGGCACAGGTTGTTTCCATATCTTGGAAATTGTAAATAATGCTGCTAAGATTGGGATGCATGTATTATTGAAATTAGTGTCTTATTTTCTTCAGATATATTCTTAGAAGTGAAATTTCTGGATCACATGGTAGCTCTTAGTTTTCTGAGAAACCTCCATGCTCTTTTCCATAGTGACTACTGATTTACATTACCACCAACAGTGTACTAGGGCTTTTGTTTCTCCACATCCTTCTCAACATTTGTTATTTGGGTGGGGGGTGGTGGTGATGGTTTGATGATAGCCATCTGACAGTAGTGAGATGAAACCTCAGTGTGGTTTTCAGTTGCATTTCCCTTATCATTAGTGATATTGAGCATCTTTTCATGTGCCTGTTGACTATTTGGATTTCCTCTTTGGAAAGATGTTCAATCATTTCTACTCATTTTTAATTTTTTTTTTAATTTTTTTATGTTGAGTTGTATGAGCTGTTTATATATGTTTAATATTAACCTTTTATCAGTCACAACATTTGCAATTATCTTATCCAATTCAATGCTGGTTTTAGAAAAGGCAGAGGATCCAGAGATCAAATTGCCAACATCTGCTGGATAATCAAAAAAGCAAGAGAGTTCCATAAATACATCTATTTCTGCTTTATTGAATATGCCAAAGCCTTTGACTGTGTGGATCACAATAAACTGTGGAAAATTCTGAAAAAGATGGAAATACCAGACCACCTGACCTGCCTGTTGAGAAACCTATATGCAGGTCAGGAAGCAACAGTTACAATTGGACATGGAACAACAGACTGGTTCCAAAGGAAAAGAAGCACGTCAAGTCTGTATATTGTCACTCTGCTTACTTAACTTATATGCAGAGTACATCATGAGAACTGCTGGGATGGAAGAAGCACAAGCTGGAATCAAGATTGCCGGGAGAAATATCCATAACCTCAAATATGCAGATGAGACCACCCTTATGACAGAAAGTGAAGAGGAACTAAAGAGTCTCTTGATGAAAGTGAAAGAGGAGAGTGAAAAAGTTGGCTTAAAGCTCAACATTAAGAAAACGAAAATCATGGCATCTGGTCCCATCACTTCATGGGAAATAGACTGGGAAACAGTGGAAAGAGGGTCAGACTTTATTTTGGGGGGCTCCAAAATCACTGCAGATGGTGATTGCAGCCATGAAATTAAAAGACGCTTACTCCTTGGAAGGAAATTTATGACCAACCTAGATAGCATATTGAAAAGCAGAGACATTACTTTGCCAACAAAGGTCTGTTTAGTCAAGGGTATGGTTTTTCCAGTGGACATGTATGAGAGTTGTACTGTGAAGAAAGCTGAGCACTGAAGAATTGATGCTTTTGAACTGTGGTGTTTGAGAAGACTCTTGAGAGTCCCTTGGACTGCAAGGAGATCCAACCAGTCCATTCAAAAGGAGATCGGTCCTGGGTGTTCATTGGAAGGAATGATGAAACAGCTGAAACCAGTACTTTAGCCACCTCATGCTAAGTGTTAACTCATTGGAAAAGACTTTGATGCTGGGAGGGATTAGGGGCAGGAGGAGAAGGGGATGACAGAGCATGAGATGGATGGA
This sequence comes from Oryx dammah, assembly GCF_014754425.2. NCBI lineage: Eukaryota > Metazoa > Chordata > Mammalia > Artiodactyla > Bovidae > Oryx > Oryx dammah. The sequence continues at coordinate 1,418,688 of NW_024070187.1, forward strand.
TAGTATCACTGACTCGATGGACGTGAGTTTGAATGAACTCTGGGAGCTGGTGATGGACAGTGAGGCCTGGCGTGCTGCAATTCATGTGGTCGCAATCAGTCAGACATGACTGAGTGACTGAACTGAACTGAACTATCCCATTCACTAGGCCATCTTTTTCTTTTGTTGATGATTTCCTTTGTTGTTCAAAAACATTAATGGGATCTCCTGTGGCTATTTTTACTTTTGTTTCCTTTTCATTGGGCAGCAAATTTTAAAAATATATTGCTGGAATTTATTCAAAGAGTGCTCTGTTAATGTTTCCTCTAGGAGTTTTATGGTATCCAGTCTTACATTTAGGTCTTTAATCCATCTGAGATTTTTTTGTTGTTGTTTGTTTTTTTGCTTATGGTGTTTGAGAATTTTCTAATTTCATTCATTAACACACACTTGTCCAGTTTTCCAGCACTGGCACCACTTATTAAAGGGACTTTTTATGCTCCACTCTATATTTTTGGCTTCTCTGCTGTAGAGTAATTGACCATAAGTGTGTGGATTAACTCTATTCCACTGATCTATGTGCCTCTTTTTGTATCTTTACTATACTGTTTTGATTACTGCATGTTTGTAGCATAGGCTGAAGTCAGAGGGCTTGAATCCTCTAGCTCTGTGCTTTATCAAGATTACTTTTGCTATTCAGGGTCTTTTGTGTCTCCATCCAAATTGTAAAATTATTTATTCCAGTTCTGTTAAAACTGTTATTGGTAATTTTATAAGAACTACATTGAATCTGTAGATTGCCTTGGGGAGTATTGCCATTTTAACAATATCAAGTCTTCTAATTTTTAACAATATCAAGTCTTCTAATCCAAGAATATGGTGCATAGTTCCATCTGTTTATATCATCTTTTATTTCTTTCATAAATATCTTATTGTTTTCTAAGTGTCCAAAGACATGATAGAATCTCATAAGTTTGAAAATAATATTCTATTGACAGTGTCAAGAAAAACCAGATAAATAAAACTATAACACACCATGTAACAATTCTATACCCAAAATAAGGCACTGTAAAGGCTAGAGAACTAGCCTTAGAAACACATTATCCTTAAGTGTATTTTCTTAGCTTAACTTAAAAATTAAGAATAAATATTTTAGGAAAAAAGATGAATTTTTTTTACATCAATTTCATGTTTAGAGATAGTTGTAATTGGTTTCATTAATATAAAAAATTAAGAACCAAATGATAAATGGAAAGAAAAGTGGCTAAAGTGAAACATTTAAAAAGTAGAAAATATAATTTTTTAATTTATAATGACACACAATTGTTTTTGAGTCATAGATATATAAGAACATATACATTACACATTCATTCTCATAGTTATTCCTTTATTTAAGTAGACATACATTTCTAATATACTTCATTATTATAGGTATAATTAACACATTGCCATAGTTTTTAATTTGAATAATACTTTTTTACTTTTTTCTTCTTTGGTATTTTTCATCTTCAATAGTTTGAGAAAATATTGAGGAAAAATGTATTTAACTTTGAATTGTTTTGTTTCCTAGAGCTTCCTAATTTTGTTTTGCTACAAATATAACAAAACTATTTTGTATTTTTCTGATCTTTGATTCAGTCTTATTTGAAGTAGCATTACAGGAATATATATATTTATGATAAGTTATTATGACCTTGTAATGAAGCTGTGTTGTTGTTTGGTCACTAACTTGTGTCCAACTCTTTTCCAGCCCCATGGACTGTAGACCACCAGGCTCCCTTGTCCATGAGATTTTCCAGGCAAGAATACTGGAGTGGGTTACCATGCCCTCCTCCGGGGGATCTTCCCAACCCATGGATTAAATCCATGTCTCCTTCATTGGCAGGGAGTTTCTTTACCACTGAGCCACCAAGGGAAGCCTATAGAATTAGGTTAAAGGCACATACCTACTTTTAATCACTGTGGCTCTGCCTTACAGGTGTGACTCTTACATTTCTCAGGTTCATCTGGTTCAAAATATCATTTGAAGTCCACCCTCTACCTCTCTGATCTCTGTAACACACTACCAGCTATGACACCTTCTCAGAAATACTCTTAAATGAGTGACTTACTGATCACCTTAAACTCTCTCAGAAATCCATTCTTATCAGTCAAATAAATACTAAATTGAATCTTCCTCCAACAGTCTAATATTTTCCAAATAATAATGTTTTATCTGGTTCTCCTTAAGAATTTGCCATGATTTATTTCTCAAATGTCCAATTAATCTTCATTCACTTAGGACTGTATTATTTTATATAATATTATTTATCTGTTATACTATATCTGGACTTATATTGATATAAGAAGTGTAATAATCTTCTGAAATATTTTGCATACTTGCATTTGAATCATGTTAACACCTAACATATTTGATTATGTATTTAGTATGTAGTCATATATGTGATTCATGTACATGTGTATAAATATACTAATATATGTCTTCTTTCTATTCACTTGCAAACAGATGCAATGTTTCTTCTGTTAAAGATTTGAGAATCATTATTCTAGGACTTAAGTATAAGAAGATTCTGGGTCTTTAAAAGAATCTAGGTGTTTTAAGTGTACCCCTAAACATTCTGAATTGTCAGAACTGAGAAGAAGGTTCAAGCATCCACACTTTTAATAAGCAATCCTAGTGACCCTGATGTAAATATTTATCAGATCACATTATTTATTGCTCTCTTTTAAATAACAATCACTTAGCTCAGTATCAAATGCAATTGTGCATTAAATACTTATCTTTATTGATACCTTTAATAAATTTAAGCAGACTCTTCACTGGATTATTGGCTGGCTCTCATCCTAAGAGAAATGCCAAAATTAAAAATAATAACAATTAAAAATATAGTTTTATATATTTGCATATATAATGACTTTATTGCTATTGGTTGTATTTCCATATGGAACTCTATAGTTTTAATTCGAGCATAATTCCTCTCCAGTATTTCTGGTTTTATGGAACTAAGGAGACTCTGCATGGAAGAAAGAAGACATGAGATGCACTGATTACCAATAAGGAAGACCCTGTCTTTTTATTTGAATAAGTGGATCTTAAAGATGATGATTAAATCTAATTTTGCAAATCTAACTCTTTCAAAGAACACATAGGAAAATAAAAAGAAATACCAGGGTATCCATTACTCTTTCTAGACCTGACAGATAATATCCAAACTGTGGCCAACTTGGTCAATTCTTAGTTGTTTGGATAAATAATTGCTTAATTAAGTTTAAGAAATAAGTTTTTCTCTAAGGATGATACTCTGATAGACTCCATAATGCTTGAATTTGTGCTTTGAATCTTCTATCATTTTTCAATTGGTAATGCATGCACACGCAAAAGAAATTCAAGAACTTCAAAAATAGAAATAAAAGTAATTCTCTCTTTTGACCCTGTACTGCTACTGCTAAGTCACTTCAGTCGTGTCCGACTCTGTGCGACCCCAAAGACGGCAGCCCACCAGGCTCCCCCATCCCTGAGATTCTCCAAGCAAGAACACTGAAGTGAGTTGCCATTTCCTTCTCCAATGCATGAAAGGAAAAGTGAAAGTGAAGTCGCTCAGTCATGTCCGACTCTGTGCGACCCCATGGACTGCAGCCTACCAGGCTCCTCCTTTGCCCCTGTACACAATCCTCTAATTCTCCTCCTTAGAGACAACTCTTATTAGACATTTCTTATATATATTCCCAGAGTCCTTTGAATATGGTGTTGTATGTGTTGCAGACAGGAAGGAATATAGGAATATACATGGATGCAGGTCAGCAAATGCACTGATTTTCAATCAGTAGGAGACAGGCATTAATGAGTGACTTACTAGCCTGAGTTAATGTCATTGAGCAGCATATTTATCACCAGAGTGTGCCTTAGATACCAGAGGAAAGATAGTATATCCTTCAAGTAAGTTTGTTTACTCTCAAGGATATAAGTGAAAAATTTAAAGCAGGTATTGCTTTCAGCAGACAACAGACATTTAGACGAGAGTGCATTTTAGCATAATGAAATTTATTTGAGATTTAAGGTACTTATTGAGATTGTGGCAACACTAGTAGGCAGTCAGCTCTTCTTGCAATGTAAAGTCACGTGTACCTTACTGTAGTACTATACTTGGAAAGAAATTTGAAAGTAAAAGGAGATTAAATTGCTTCTCTTGATCCATTCATGAAATGTCTTTGTAATATCAAACTAAAAGGGTCTTAAAAGATATATATATATATAGTATCCTCAAAATGGCAAAATTCATAACTGATTATTAAATGAGAATGACTTTGAAAACAAAACCTTAATTGAATACCCACTACTTATAATATGTTAGGGTTATAAAACACTCTTGAGGAACTTTTAATATCTTTAGGAAATGATATATATTTTAGAAACTTAATCTGTTTAATACAGTATCCATTTAGAAAGTGAGACCATCTTAAGTGGACTCAGAATCAGATTCTCTTCAGACCTAAGCTACTCTTTGATTTCTGGCAAAGTATAGTAGCTCATACAGGTTGATGAAAGGACCACCAGCAATAGCAGGTAGTTGGGCTATACCCACTGCTGGGATGACTCAGATGCTCCTTTAGTAGATAGTAACTTCCAAGGATTTTAGTTTTCTTTTAGGGTATACTTCCACTAGTCCTTACCAACAGCCTGTGTCATTTTTTAGTAAAGTTATCAATAACTGATTAGCCATTGGGTATTAGGATTTATACAGGTCAAAAATATATCATCTTCCTCCGAGTAAAATTTCACTCTGTTGCATGCATGTGCATGTTTGTTTGTGCTTATATTTGTGTTTATTTTTTAATGGTATGAGACATTTGTTTAAATGAACACTATGATGGTTTTGAATTCAATAAAATGATACTCATCTTACTTATTCAAGTTCACAACCACCTGAAGAATAGAGGGGAATCAGGATGAACTGGAAATAAAAATATCCATTTCAGTTTTGATAAAAGATAGATTGGTTTATTGGCTCAAATCCACAAATGTAATAGCCCAGTCTTCCAATCTTGAACTAACTAGGTTTTTCCCTCCAAGTTATAGACTCAATTGGACAACTGCCAGCTTCATGCATGGGGTAGACTCCTTGCTGCAGTCGATGATAGCACCCAGATGACTACACATCCTGATGAGATCTCCTTAGAAAGAGATCCTAAATGGACCAAGCTACAGTTTCTGTGGGCCTGCTCCCAAGTGCACGAATCAGGCAATTTATTACTCTTCCTTGCAAGGAAATTGATTTCAGATCTGGGGCAACTATATTGCAACGTATTTATTTACCTACACACATGAGAAAGAGGAAAGAATAACACATTTTGTGTGTGTGTGTGTGAAAGATGTAAAATTATATGGAATTACAGAATTGGAGATTCAACATTTATACCCGAATCAAGGAAGCGTATTCATTCCATGTTAAATCCATCATATAAATGATTGTTGGGGAATAGGATATACAAATGCTATCAAGAGAATCCAGCCCAGATTGCAAAGGGAAAATGTATATTAATAGTGACCAGAACTGGCCATAATGATCTGGGCCAAAACACTACATTTATAGTTGATTATCATTAATAGCAGGGCACTGTGATTTTTCACTTTCTGATATGATGCAATATGAAAAAGAATTGCCCATAATATATTCTTACTAATAATGTGAACCTGAATCTAATAAAACCTCTACACTTCATTTCAGAGCCCATCGAGAAGGATAAAAACAAAGTGAGGCAGGAAAAGCAGGATTGTAGCTTACTTCTCTCTGTTTCTGTCCCACAGTTTTTCTCTCTTGATGTATGAATCATTTATTCTGCCAAATACACAGACAGCTACAGGTTTTCATTTATTTTATTTTGTCATATTGGCTATCCTGTGTAGGATTTCTTATTGTTACAATTTACTACATTTCAAAGGATAACTTAAAAATTAGTGTTAATTTATAAGATTTGTCAGTAAATACCCTCAAAACTTTTCTGGCAAGGACTAGTCAGTCAGTCCATTGCTGAGAAAATCATTTGCTTTACTTCGTAGAAATTTACATGGTGTGTTTTACATATATTCAATACACAAACTTCATGTAAATTATATTTTTATATAAAGCTCATTAATTCAGTGTAGGGCACTCAAGAACTGTGCTAAAATGACGCTGTTTAAAGAAGCAAAATAGTATGAGCTATTCAGAGTAGCAGATGCTTGAGAGTAGTTTGCAAACAGGACTGTCATCAGTAGAATTTTAAAAGGTTTGCTCTCCCTTCTGATAATTAATTCTTAGAATTTTCAGTGTCAGACCTTAAAAGTATAGCCACAAATAACTTCCTAATCTGTTTACTTATAACCTTACAAAAGAGGCAAGTATAAATTCATATTATTAGCATGTAATATTAATTTGTTTTCCTCAATCAGTGATTAGAAACTATCTATTCCCTTAATAAGAATTATGCTGCCATTATAAAAACTGTTCTTTCAAATTTACAACAAATTAGGTTTACAATTATGGGATCACATTTTTAAATATCAAATGCAATTTTCTCTGACAGTAGAAATAGGCAAATGTTCAAGCTCTTCCATTGTTTAATGGCAAATTTAAATAGAAAACTTCTCTTTTTGACCATACCTGCATATACTTTATTTACCTTCCTCCCATCTGCTCTGCAAATATTCTTATAAAATTGTATCCCATGGCAACCCTCAATGACATTTTATCTTCTTGGCTCCCAAAGGAGCTCATCTCTCCTGGGGAAATCACCTTAGAACTTCCAGGACAACATTTTTCATTAATTTAGAAGGGCCTTAATTTGTGAGGACCACTTCCATAATTTCCATGATTGCATATATATTCCCCTTTTACTGATAAAAAGGTACTTGATTTTCACATGGTTTGTGAATCATATTTCAATCCCAGAGAAGAGAATGACTCACCTTATTTCACACAATCACTACTCTCCTGTCAGCAAACAAAAAGATTATCATTTTTATACATGAAAAAAGTATATATATCCTAGAAAATTATGGAGTGAGATGATATTAAGACTCACAGTCTTAAAATTTAGGGGCCATTTACTCTCTCTTAACCTCAATTTTCCAGTTTAGAAAATGGGCAGAAGTTCATAGGATGTTGTGAAGACACTGGGAGATCCTTAGAAAAACTCTTTGTTAAGGACAAAATACTATGCAGAATTTATTATTACTCTCTCATCTTCAGCATTAAGTATAATCCATACACAATTAAAACAGTGATATAATACTTTATTTAAAACAATGAAATGAAGTGAAATTCTAAATGAAATCAATGTAAACATTTGAAATCTTGAATGAGAAAGAAACAATAAATTGTTTTCTATATAGCCTTATGAAAGCAAAGCACTCCATGTTTGAATTTAAAATTGTTTTTGGATCTTTGGATACACATCCATATTTAAATACCTATTTTCAAAGAATAATTATTTTGAAAAATGCTTTAGCATTCTATTTTGAGCAACAATATGCAGCCTGCAACCTATAATGCTTACCCTCTTGTTTGTCACAAATCAAAATTTGTCCTGCTCTAACATGTTGGTTTTACTTAGAAGAGCATACAGAGTTGGCACATAAATTTAAAATCAGATATTTTGGAAGGTGCACCTTTTATAGCCTTTGTTATCAACAGATGTGTATGAAGCATCGTCTGATAGCTTTCAGTCTTTAGTAGTGTATAGACATCCATTTGGGATTCCCAGGTTGCTTAGTGGTAAAGGTTTTCCCTGCCAGTGCAGGAGCCACAGGAGACGTGGCTCTATCCCTGGGCTGGGAAGATCCCCTGGAGGAGGAAATGGCACCCCACTCCAGTACTCTTGCCTGGAAAATTACATGAGCAGAGAAGCCTGGTGGGCTACAGTTCATAGGGTCATAAAGAGTCCGACCTGACTGATCGATTGAGCATGCAGGCAGTCATCAATTTAACTTGCACAAGGATTACTTGCAATGTTTTAATGTTTATGACTGGCAAATATTCAAGTCATCCAAAGTTTAATTGAAGCCAAAGGAAGTTACTAAGATCTTCAAACTCACAAGGGAAAATCAGGGATGTCCAAAGAAATTTTTGTTTTATTAAATATTCATACTTACAGACTGGAAGCCAAATGAGAAAATTTATGATTGTGCAAAATTTTCTTTTGAGTACCTTCTTCGGAAATCAAACTTTGCTGAAATCTTTTAGGCTTTCTGTGTATTTTGTGGTAGCTATTGTGTCTACTTAGCCATCATCTTCCCCTATAGATTAAGAATTTTAAAAATTTACAAAAAATGTATCATATCACTATATCTCCTGAAAAAATTCTCAGAAACGTTTTTACATAGAAGTAATTCAGTTCAATTAAGTTCAGTTGCTCAGTCATGTCCGACTCTTTGTGACCCCATGGAAATGCAGCACGCCAGGCCTCCCTATCCATCACCAACTCCTGGAGTCCACCCAAACCCATGTCCATTGACTTGGTGATGCCATCCAGCCATCTCATTCTCCGTCGTCCCCTTCTTCTCCTGCCCTCAATCTTTCCCAGCATCAGGGTATTTTCAAATGAGTCAGCTCTTGGCATTATGTGGTCAAAGTATCAGACTTTCAGCTTCAGCATCAGTCCTTCCAATGAATATTCAGGACTGATCTCTTTTAGGATGGACTGGTTGGATCTCTTTGCAGTCCAAGGGACTCTCAAGAGTCTTCTCCAACGCCACAGTTCAAAAGCGTCAATTCTTCAACACCCAGCTTTCTTTATAGTCCAACTTTCACATCCATACACGACCACTGGAAAAACCATAGCTTTGACTAGATGGACTTTTGGTGGCAAAGTAATGTCTCTACTTTTTAATATGCTATCTAGGTTGGTCATAACTTTCCTTCCAAGGAGTAAGCGTCTTAATTTCATGGCTGCAGTCACCATCTGCAGTGATTTTGAAGCCCAGAAAAATAAAGTCAGCCAGTGTTTCAACTGTTTCCCAATCTGTTTGCCATGAAGTGATGGGACCAGATGCCATGATCTTCGTTTTCTGAATGTTGAGCTTTAAGCCAACTTTTTCACTCTCTTCTTTCACTTTCAGCAAGAGGTTCTTTAGTTCTTCTTCACTTTCTGCCATAAGGGGGGTGTCATCTGCATATCTGAGGTGATTGATATTTCGCCCAGTAATCTGGATTTCAGCTTGTGCTTCCTCCAGCCCAGCATTTCTCATGATGTACTCTGCATATAAGTTAAATAAGTAGGGTGACAATATACAGCCTTGATATACTTCTTTCCTTTTGGAACCAGTCTGTTGTTCCATGTCTAGTTCTAAATGTTGCTTCCTGACCTGCATATAGGTTTTTCAAGAGGCAGGTCAGGTGGTCTTGTATTCCCATCTCTTTCAGAATTTTCCACAGTTTATTGTGATCCACACAGTCAAAGGCTTTGGCATAGTCAATAAAGCAGAAATAGATGTTTTTCTGGAACTCTCTTGCTTTTTCCATGATCCAGGAAATGTTGGCAATTTGATCTCTGGTTCTTCATATCCTTCAATAAAAAATAAATTAATTAAAAAAACAGTCAAAACTTCAAATGATCGAACTCTTTGTTACATAGTGCTTATAGTATGAGCTATAACTAAATTGAGTAACATTTGGCATTTGCTTTAAAATGAATAATTCATTACTTTTGCAATAAATATATTTATTCTTTTTTATATCATTCCTTAAACAATGTGTCATAATACTTGATAACAGTGTTTGGAGTGTACATAAACATTCTTTCATAATACCAAGTTTTACTAGAATCTTTACCAAATGGAGAAAATTTCCATTATAATTCATAAAAATTATTGGATGATCTTTTGTACAGAATTGCTTTGTCAGAAACCAAATTATTGATATTATATTTTCAAGGACTTATCATCTGTTATTTTCATTTTATGTCTGTTCTTCAACAAAAATAGTTATTGATCTTTTCAAATTAGATTTTAAAGTATACTTTAACTGTCTAGATCACTTTATTCATGTTTACCCACTGACCATAATTGATTTTGTTTGTTCTCAATTGCTGATTCAGAGATTTTATATATGAAGAAATTTGAACTACAAGGTTCTTTGCATAAAGGAACTGGAATGTTCCTTTTTCTATTCATTTGAGTAGAAAATGTTCCAAATTGTATTCATTTGAAAAAGTAAAATATAACAAATACCCAAAACCTGAGCTATCTTTTGTAGAGTCAAATGAAATGGATAATTGTTCTGTAAGAGTAGCTCTTTGATGAATATTTAAAAATATGTCTGCATTTTGAGATTTTAAGGGAACACATTTGACTTGAATGATTTTTGACTTGAGTCAACCCATTTGACTTGAATTGACTTTTTCAGGATTTTTCCCCCTGATATTAATAATTTTCATTGAAAGTCACTAATCATTGGAGACATGGAGGTGGGGGATAATGTAGTGTCTTCTTCCATCCATTGGTGAAGATTCATATTACATTCTGCTAAAATGAATAGCTATGAGGTTCTCCCTCTTTTTTCCTATTTGGTCATTTAATTATTCTCATTTAAAGGTATTTTTGATGTTTTAAATAATTTTATCTTCATTTTTTGTGTAAAGTTTTCCATGTTTTTACTATAATAAAATAAACTTATTACAAATGCTGCATTCTAATAAACATCATAAATTTTATTGCATTTCTAATATCTAGGGAAAACAATAAAATAATTTGATATGTTATATAACCTGTATTGGAAAGAAGCAGAAACTTTAACACAGCATGTAATTTTGGTACTGACCAAATTTTCACACTAAAATGAGCAATTCTTGTGATAAGATGAGTGGATCATTAAGCAGTAATTTCTGATTTAAGCTTATGTTAATATTTACCTTTGGATTATTCATTACTCGTTCAGTTCAGTACAGTAACTCAGTCGTGTCCAACTTTTTGTGACCACACGAACTGCAGCAAGCCAGGCCTCCCTGTCCATCACCAACTCCTGGAGTCCACCCAAACCCATGTCCATTGAGTTGGTGATGCCATCCAGCCATCTCATCCTCTGTCGTCCCTTTCTCCCACCTTCAAACTTTCCCAGCATCAGGGTCTTTTCAAATGAGTCAGCTCTTTGCATTAGGTGGCCAAAATATTGGAGTTTCAGCTTCCACATCAGTCCTTCCAATGAACACCCACCCAGGACTGATCTCCTTTAGGATGGACTGGTTGGATCTCCTTGCAGTTCAAGGGACTCTCAAGAGTCTTCTCCAACACCATAGTTCAAAGCCATCAATTCTTCGGCAATCAGCTTTCTTCACAGTCCAACTCTCACATCCATACATGACCACTGGAAAAAACAGAGCCTTGACTAGATGGATCTTTGTTGACAAAATAATGTCTCTGCTTTTTACTATGTTGTCTATGTTGGTCATAGCTTTCCTTCCAAAGAGTAAGCATCTTTTAATTTCATGGCTTCAATCAGCATCTGCAGCTATTTTGGAGCCTAGATAAATAAAGTCAAGAACTGTTTCTACTGTTTCCGCATCTATTTGCCATGAAGTGATGGGACGAGATGCTATGATCTTAGTTTTCTGAATGTAAACATATTTACATAATGATTCATATCAGAATTAATGCACCTACCAGATTTAAATAAGGATTCAGCAATATTTTTATGTTGCAGTAAACAAAAAACAAATAGTACAAACTACAATAAAATATGTTAAGTAAAGCCATTGCACTAACACCAGTGAGAGATTTTTTAATTGTATGAATATGCATACATGTATACATACATACTAGATTAGATACACAGGTAAGTAGTTAAAGAAGATCAAATAAAAAAAATAAAAAGAGAATTATAGAAAAGTTGATGGATGTATCAGTTTGGAGCTCTGCCTCTGCTTTAGAAGCACACGTTTTGATAAATGTTCTAAAATCAATATTATATTTTGATTATCAAACTTTTAATTTATTAAACTTACTCTTCCTTTCTAAATCCAAATAAATGTATATTGATCCTTCTACCCTAAGAGGGCAATTTATCCCATTTATTGAAAGTTGATCATAATAAATATGCAAATCATCTATTTGGGATCAAACACATACTAAAAATATAAAGTTTGCAATGAGTAGATACCCTGAGATGTGCTAAGCTTGATCTGAGGAAGCAATGAGTCTACATTTTTAGTGAAACAATAATTTCACCTCTAATTTACATTCTCCCTACCTCCTAAAGCATCTGAAACAGTCACAGGGAGTGGTTTAGAACATAAATCTCATGTCTAATCATTATGTACCATCTCTTGATTAAATCTTAACATCGCCCCACTTCTGCCTGGATAATTGTTTTCAAGGATAAGCTTATCTATTCAATTTTTAATTTGCTTAGTTATATCTCAGGATTTTTTCAGTCACCATCAAAGGTATTTTTCATTCCCACTTCACAAAATGCTCAAATATATAAGAACCATGCTTGTGACCACAGTTTAGCCTCAATCTCTTCTTTCCTCAGGTCCATCTATTTATGTGAGCTTTGTCTTTTTTCTCCTTCTCTCCCTCTTTCCCTTTATTCTCCCTCCCCTTCCTTCCTCTTTTCTCTTTATTGTCCCTCTTTCCATATGACACAGAAAGAAGTAAATTTTGGCCAGGTATCTGTGAAAAAGCAGAGACATTACTTTGTCAACAAAGATCCTTCTAGTCAAGGGTCTTGTTTTTCCAGTAGTCTTGTATGGGTGTGAGAGTTGGTCTGTAAAGAAAGCTGATTGCCGAAGAGTTGATGGTTTTGAACTATGGTGTTGGAGAAGACTCTTGAGAGTCTGTTGAACTGCAAGGAGATCCAACCAGTCCATCCTAAAGGAGATCAGTCCTGAATATTCATTGGAAGGACTGATGTTGAAGCTGAAACTCCAATAATTTGGCCACCTGATGCAAAGAGTTGACTCATTTGAAAAGACCCTGATGCTGGGAAAGATTGAAGGTGGGAGAAAGGGATGACAGAGGATGAGATGGCTGGATGGCATCACCAACTCAATAGACATGAGTATGAGTAAACTCCGGGAGTTGACGATGGACAGGGAGGCCTGGCGTGCTGCAATCCATGGGATAGCAAAGAGTTGGACACAACTGAGCAACTGAACTGAACTGATCTATGAAAATCAAAGACCAGCTGGAAAACCTAAAATGGTGAAAAAAGTGACGTGGAACTTGCTCTCACAGTTGAGCCACAAGGGAAGCCCGAAATAGTAAAGAAGCAGAATGTGTAATACTAATCTTGCTCATGCAATTAATGACAACATACTTTTCCAAGGTTTGCTAGGGTTTCTTTCTCTTTTTTTTTTTTTTCCATTGTACTAATCAGTTCATGCCGGAGTCCAATTCCAGCAACCAGGGATTCAACCTGAAGAGGTGAACGGTGTTGGCAACAGAAATGAGGCAGGCTCTCACTTTTCTTTGGACTGCCTGTTTATTCCAAGTTTAAGATTCTCTTTTATAATATTACAAAAGCATTATGCCAGAAGTTTGACATTTTCAGTTCCCCCCTCCCAGATTTATTATCTCCATAAATCATTGTTGCTCTTCAAACAGAGTTCCTGCTTCAGTGATTCTCTTGGAATCAGCCTTATCATCTCTTATCTACCTCTTCTAATATGTCCTATAGTTAACTTGTGATTACATTGTAACTCATGCTACATTACTCAGTTTCTACTTATCTTCCTAAATCCTGTTTGTCCCTAACATCCTGAGCTCACTCTCTCTTAAAAAGTCCTCTAGCTATAGTGTCTCTAAAAATTCCTAACTTCTATAAGCTATAGTAAAATATGCTAACTTTACAACATTCCTTAAATCTTTAACTTCTAACTATTTTAATAATTTCTAAGCCCTAAATTCAGTAAACTCCTTTGCCATAAACAGTCTCCTCACAAATAGACTTTAGATATCAATCCCTCCCATGGCCTCAAGCTACAGCTTAGGTGCTCATACTGGAACACTCTTTTGTAAAAGTCCTTGAACAAGTGTCAATGATTAACTTTATGAATTATTTTCTGAGCAATGCTGCAGAAGACTTTGTGCCTTCTCATGCTCCTCTCAAGAACAATTAGCACCTTAATATTCCTTTTCAGTCAACTCAGCCAAGGAGAGGAAAAGACAAGTCAGAATTATAAGGCCTAACTCCTTCATCCCGGGATCTGTGCCTGCGGAATGAGGAGAGGGGGTTGGGGACCGTGCCTCCATTTTGTCAGTAATGCCTAACGCGGCTCCCGACAAGCTCAGTCCAGTTCAGTTGCTCAGTCCAGTTCAGTTGCTCAGTCGTGTCTGACTCTTTGTGACCCCATGAATATCAGCATGCCAGGCCTCCCTGTCCATCACGGACTCCCGGAGTTTACTCAAACTCATGTCTAGCGAGTCGGTGATACCATCCAGCAATCTCATCCTCTGTCATACCCTTCTCCTCCTGCCCCCAATCCCTCCCAGCATCAGGGTCTTTTTCAATGAGTCAACTCTTCACATGAGGTGGCCAAAGAATTGAAGTTTCAACTTCAACATCAGTCCTTCCAATGAACACCCAGAACTTCTCTCTTTTTGAATGGACTGGTTGGATCTCCTTGCAGTGCAAGGGACTCTCAAGAGTCTTCTTTGCTTTTTGCCATAGAGGTGGTGTCATCTGCATATCTGAGCTTATTGATATTTCTCCCAGTAATCTTAATTCCAGCTTGTGCTTCATCCAGCCCAGCATTTCTCATGATGTACTCTGCATAGAAGTTAAATAAGCAGGGTGACAATATACAACCTTGACATACTCCTTTTCTTATCTGGAACCAGTCTGTTGTTCCATGTCTAGTTCTAACTGTTGCTTCCTGACTGCATATAGGTTTCTCAAGAGGCAGGTCAGGTGGTCTGGGATTCCCATCTCTTTCAGAATTTTCCACAGTTTATTGTGATCCACACAGTCAAAGGCTTTGGCATAGTCAATAAAGCAGAAATAGATATTTTTCTGGAACTGTCTTGCTTTTTCCATGATCCAGCAGATGTTGGCAATTTGATCTCTGATTCCTCTGCCTTTTCTAAAAACAGCTCGAACATCTGCAAGTTCACAGTTCACGTATTGCTGAAGCCTGGCTTGGAGAATTTTAAGCATTACTTTACTAGCATGTGAGATGAGTATACTAATAGATTCATTGATAATTCACAATGCTTTTTATTTGTAACTCAGATTTTAATATCTAAATTTCATTTAGATTGCATAAATTGTTATTTGAAACATGATAGTTTTTCAAGTTTTTCAATTTCATTTAAACATACCAATGCTAGCCATAATTAAAGCTAATGACAGTAATTGGACTATTTTGGGAAAAAGAAGGATACTATTCTTTAATTCATAAAGATGCCATTTGTGACAATTCATGAATATTTGATTGCTAACACATTTTATTTAGAAGCATTTGAAAATGCACAATTTATAAGAAAATTAGTGAAAGTGTATATAATCATAGTGGCTTCTTTTTAGAATTGTATTGAAAAATACAAAAGTTGAAGGAAATTCGGCTAGGCCTATACACTATTCTCTTATGGAAACAGTTTTATTCCTGTTCTTGTTATTTTTCTAATTTACTAACATTCTATTTGTTATACAGAGTTTGAATTTAGTATTTCTACCATATATGGTTACAATGCATTTCCAGCGGAAACAGTTGACTTCTGTAAGCCAAATTATTAATTCCACTGTCATGCTGTTAGGGAACTATTAAACAACCTCTGCTCATACTTCTCCACTGCACAGTGATTCTATAAATAGATACAAGGCTGATATGAAAACGACATGTTTTATTTACAACTACAATGTTACTCTATGCATTCGTTGAAAAGATCAACAATAGCCTCTGTGACTACAGTTTATTAAAAATATTACTTGATTACCTGATGATCTTTCTTTCTAAAAATAAATAAATAAGAGAGAGAGATCTTAAAAGACTGACTGATGACACTTCACTGTATGAACAATTGGCATTCTTAGCCCTTTCAACTAAACAAAAACTTCAATATTTTTTCATAAACACTTCACACTTTGTTTATTCTATTACTGAGTTCAGTTGAGTTGTTTCCAGATATTGTCTATTCTCAATAATACTGCTGTAAACATTCTTAAATGCATCTTTTGAAAGAACACATATTGAAGTCATCTTTGCCTTCTATTGGAGTGGAGCTTATTCCTTGGAAGAAAAGTTATGACCAACCTAGATAGTATATTCAAAAGCAGAGACATTACTTTGCCAACAGAGGTCCATCTAGTTAAGGCTATGGTTTTTCCTGTGGTCATGTATGTATGTGAGAGTTGGACTGTGAAGAAGGCTGAGCACTGAAGAACTGATGCATTTGAACTGTGGTATTGGAGAAGACTCTTGAGGGTCCCTTGACCTGCAAGGAGATCCAACCAGTCCATTCTGAAGGAGATCAACCCTGAGATTTCTTTGGAAGGAATGATGCTAAAACTGAAGCTCCAGTACTTTGGACACCTCAGGAGACGAGTTGACTCATTGGAAAAGACTGTGATGCTGGGAGGGATTGGGGACAGGAGGAGAAGGGGACGACCGAGTTTGAGATGGCTGGATGGCATCGCAGACTCAATGGACGTGGGTCTGGGTGAATTCCGGGAGATGGTGATGGACAGGGAGGCCTGGTGTGCTGCGATTCATGGGGTCGCAAAGAGTCGGACAAGACTGAGTGACTGAACTGAACTGAACTGAACTGAAAGAAAAAAGGGGTACGATACTCGTTGCTGTGTTGTACCTGGGGATACAGAGACTGAATCATGTGGCTGGTGAATATTTCCTCTTGATGTACTGCTTGAATATATAAGGATACCAAAGTGAAAGTTACTTAGATTCACACTGTATTCTCTTGCTTGTCCTTTAAATGCCTCACCTTTTCATTTATCCTCAATATATTTAAGACATTCTATCATTTTCCAACAATTGTTATGAAACAAATGTATCAAACTGTAGCCAGATATTCTAGTCTTATCTTTTAGTTTGTCCTCTGTCTTTGGGGCTAATAGCTCAGTGTCTTAGTTATTCTGCAGCACATACATGGCATAAACAGTATTCTTATGTCTTACACTGGAAGAGATTGTTTTGAACTTTTTATTACAAAATAAAAATCCAATTGACTCTTCTTAATATACTAACATATTTACACATTTGGGGATTGTTTGGAAAGTGATATAAATTCTTTCACATGATCTGAATATTGGTACAAATGACATTCAGAACATTCCCTATTATAAAGACCTACAATTTGTACAAGCAGAATCTTTCCATTACATAGTCTCAGTTTCCTTAAAGTTGTTTTCTTTTCCTTTTTTTAAGTTCAGCCTTTAATTTTATTCATTTCAATTTTCTTTTTCAGGAAATATAACCAAGAAGACTTCTGAGAGAATATCCTCATTTGTCCTTCTGGGATTAAACAAGACTACTGTATTTTGTAAGTTCATCTATTTTTATCTTAGTAAAGAAAAGTTTCTCCTTCAGTAACCAGGTTTATTTTTTTCTTTTTCATTTAGAATTAGGTTGAATTTTGATTTAATGGAAGACAATTGATTTTATTTCATTTTTTATTTTTTTAAAATTTTTATTATTTTATTTTATATTCTTTTACCTAAATTCATTCAATTTCAATGAACAGTGAAAAGCATTTCTTTGTTTGATGAACTCTGCTTAACTGTATCTATTAGTCAACATTTTGATGACTTGTGATAAGAACTGGATCTGTTGGTGAGTTAATTTAAAAGGGCAGTACTCTCAGCAATAGTGATTTGGCCAGAGTGGATATATTGGTAATTATAATGTCCTGTATTTCACTGAACAAATATTTTCAGTTTGGTTTGTAACAACTACTTCTTGCAGCCTGATGAAGGTAATTGAATACTGACCATCTTTGATTGTTACTAAACTTGGATTTTACTTTCAAGGATTATTCTTTATGATGTATGCTTTGTCTAACACTCACATATTTTCCATAACACAAGGCAAACAAAAACTACTATGTGGAGTCATGAGTGACATTGGATTGAATGTTTCCTGAACCTTCAAATTTACAACTTTTCTGATTATCTCATGATTTAGAATTTTGTCATTTTAGTTTCTAAAATTCAATATAAAGCAAATAGATTTCTCCCTCTTTTACAAACTGCCTGGATACAAAATAGCCATCTTGCCTCTAGTTACATTTTGAACTGACCCAGGAGACTGAGAGAATGTACTACACCTCATGTAAGCTAGTATTTGCATCTTCTTATTTTCTTGCCTGTCTTATGTTTTGTTTTTGTGGCTTTTTATTCAAGTAGACATTTCCACTAAATAAGATAAAAAATTATGTGATGTCCCCCCCTGCAATAAATGGGTGAGAGGGTGAACTGGATGAAAAGATATATCTGGAGATCTGTAATAGTGACACAACGGCCATTCCGAGTGAATTCAGCAGAGGTATTTTGTTGCCCAGTATTCTTAAACAAGCTGAAATAATGCTGAGTAGATCACATGAAAAATACTCTAAAACTAAAGTAGATTTTATAAATGTATATAGTATTTAGGAAGGCATATATTAGAAAGATCTTGAAACTGGTGGAGAATCACTTACAAAAAATAGGAGGGAAGTTTTATAAACAAAAATACTAACACATCTCATGACAAAAAATAAGGATATGTAGAATATTAACAAAAAATCTTTATCTTAAATTTAAACTAATACACAGCAACTCCACATTTTTCAAGTCCTATCCATTTATGTTATTATTTTTCTCAATGAAAATCATAACGTTTTCCCCAAAACACATTGCTTTTAATAAAAAAGGGTAGATTTTCTATTTTTATTAACAATTTCTCTATGTATTTCTCCCTCTTAAATTACATTTTTATTTTAAATAACAATAGCATCGAGATGAGGTTCTACAATTTTATAGTAATAAGAAATATTTATTCAATATTTACTACATATCAAGCCCTATGCATGAAAAATGGCAAATAACACTGTTGAATATGACCTTCACCATCTTATCAGGGTGAAAATATATTTTCTATTAGGATTTCACAGAAGTTTTCTGTTACCCAGTCACTACATCAGTCCATACAAGACTAAGAAATCCAAGTTGGGAGAGGTGTTGTTGCTGTTGTTCAGTTGCTAAGTCATGTCCAATTCTTTGTGACTCAGTGGACAGTAGCACTCCAGTCCATCACTCCGGTAGCACTTCTCTGTCCACCACTATCTGCAAGTGTTTTCTGAAATTCATGTCCATTGAGTTGGTGATGCTGTTTAACTACCTTATCCTCTGCCACCCCCTTCTTCTTTTGCTGTCAGTCTTTCTCAGCATCAAGGTCTTTTCCAATGAGTCACCTCTTCTCATCAGGTGGCCAAAGTATTATAGCTTCAGCTTCAGCATTAGTCATTCAATGAATATTCAGGGTTTATTTCCTTTAGGATTGACTGGTTTGGTCTCCTTGCTGCCCAAAAGGGACTCAAAAATCTTCTCTAGTACTATAGTTTGAAAGCATCAATTCTTTGGTACTCACTCTTCTTTCCAGTCCAATACTCACATACATACATGACTACTGTGGAAAAATAGCTATGACTATATGGACCTTTGTTGGCAAAGTTATGTCTCTGCTTTGTAATATGCTATCTAGGTTTGTCATAGCTTTCCTCCCAAGGAGCAAGCATCTTTTAATTTCATGGGTTCTGTCACTATCCACAGTGATTTTGGAGTCCAAGAAAAGAAATCTGTCACTGTTTCCACGTTTCCCCTTCTATTGCCCAGTAAGTGATGGTACTAGATGCCATGATCTTAGTTTATTTAATGTTGAGATTCAAGCCATCTTTCTCACTCTCCTCTTTCACCTCATCAAGAGGCTCTTTAGTTCCTCTTCATTTTCTGCCAACAGAGTGGCATCATCTTCATATCTGAGGTCATTGATATTTCTCCCAGCAATCTTGGTTCCAGCTTGTGATTCATCTAGCCCAGCATTTCTCATGATATACTCTGCATATAAGTTAAATAAGCAGGGTGACAATACACAGCTTTGACATTCTCCTTTCCCAATTTTGAATCAGTCTGTTGTTCTATGTCTGGTTCTCACTATTGCTTCCTCACCTGCACACAGTAGGTTTGATATTCCCATTCCTTTAAGAACTTTCCAAAGTTCATTGTGATCCACACACTCAAAACCTTTACCATAGTCAGTGAAGCAGAAGTAGATATTTTCTAGAATCCTTTTGCTTTCTAATATTTATTACAACAAATGTTGGCAATTTTATCTCTTGTTCCCTTCCTTTTTTAAACCCAGCCTATTCTTCTGGCAGTTCTTGGTTCATGTACTACTGAAGTCTAACTTGAAGGATTTTGAGCATAACCTTGTAGCATGTGAAATGAGCACAATTGTATGACAGTTTGAAATTATTTGGCAGTGGCCTTCTTTGGGATTGGAATGAAAACTGACCTTTTCCAGTCCTGTGGCCACTGCTGAATTTTCCCAATTTGGAGTTATAGAGGTATTATAACTTAGATTCATTAGATAGAATTTTAAGATT
Source organism: Oryx dammah (assembly GCF_014754425.2). Classification (NCBI taxonomy): domain Eukaryota; kingdom Metazoa; phylum Chordata; class Mammalia; order Artiodactyla; family Bovidae; genus Oryx; species Oryx dammah. The sequence continues at coordinate 1,439,239 of NW_024070187.1, forward strand.
AGGAACAAATACGTTATTGGCTTGGTCAAACACTTCTTGATTGTTCTGAATACTTTTGGTCTATTCAGCAATGAAGAATCTGGAATGTGCAGAGAAGGTACAGGGAATAAATAAATATCATGATTAAATATTCTCAGTAATAGAATCATAGTATCTCTGATGAAAATTTTAAAGAAGTAGAATGGTTTCACTTGAAAAAGAAAACACAGTGAAATAACTGAACATTATTCTTCAATATATATGAAGAAATATTACAAAATTATTCATTTTGTAGTAATTAAAAAAGTAAAAGTACAGTAAACCTGTTGTATTAATATTGAAGATTTCCATGCTGAGAGCATGTTTAAGCACGAGAACCACCACAGACATAACTTTGAAAAACCCTTATTTTGAAAGACTTTTCAAGCAACACAGATCCTACCTTGCATAGACTATCTGAGGGAAAAAAATGCTAATCCAACATGAAATTTTCCAAACCTAGGATTATGTGATCATATATTAGTTACTGCTTTACATTTTATAATAGATCATTAGTTTCAATCAACACTGACTTTGCTTTTCTAAGATCATACAGAGGAGGAAGCTAACTGGTTTAGCAAAATATCCCCTGCTTAGCTATGGCCATTTGAATAGCTGTCTGGTCCCTGATGGAGAGTTAATATAGTTTTCTCTAAGGATGTGAAGGATGATCAAAGTGGACCCTCTGCCTTTGGAATTATAACCTGGGAGCTCTACTAATTTCATATGGCTGAAATTCATCTAAACAGATGTTTTAATGAGCAAATTATAAAAATAAGATCTATCTTTTTGCTGTCCATTATAGCTCTTCCCTTAAAAGAGAATTATACTTCACAAGGCAGTATCTATCAACAGAGATTATTTTTTTTCTAGTAGTTTAGATCACGAATGTTTCTAGCTTAGAAATCACTCCATCTTCTGGCTTATACTAGTTATTTCATAGACTTTCTTTTTCAAGAAATTCAGTAGAGATAAAATCATGCAAATTAAAACCACAATGAAGTACCATTTCACGCTGGTCAGAATGGCTGCTATCAAAAAGTCTACAAACAATAAATGCTGGAGAGGGTGTGGAGAAAAGGGGCCCATCTTACACTGTTGGTGGGATTGCAAACTAGTACAGCCACAATGGAGAACAGTGTGGAGATTCCTTTAAAAAACTGGAAATAGAACTGCAAGTGACCCAGCAATCCCACTGCTGGGCATACACACTGAGGAAACCAGAATTGAAAGAGACACATGTACCCCAGTGTTCATCACAGCACTGTTTACAATAGCTAGGACATGGGAGCAACCTAGATGTCCATCAGCAGGCAAATGGATAAAAAATCTGTGGTACATATACACAATGGAATATTACTCAGCTATTAAAAAGAAAGCATTGACTCAGTTCTAATGAGGTGGATGAAACTGATGCTTATTATACAGAGTGAAGTAAGTCAAAAAGAAAAACACCAATATAGTATATATGGAATTTCGAAAGATGGTAACAATGACCCTATATGCGAGACAGCAAAAGAGACTCAGAGATAAGAGACTTTTGGACTGAAGAGACTTTTGGACTCTGTGGGAAAAGGAAAGGGTGGGATGATTTGAGAGAATAGCATTGAAACATGTATATTATCATACATGAAACAGATCTCCAGTCCAGATTCAATGCATGAGACAGGGCACTCAGGGCTGGTGCACTGGGATGACCCTGAGGGATGGGATGGGGAGGGAAGTGGGAGGGGGGGTTCAGGATGAGGAACACATGTACATCCATGGCTGATTCATGTGAATGTATGACAAAAACCATCACAATATTGTAAAGTAATTAGTCCCCAATTAAATAAATTAATTAACTTTTAAAAATCAGCAATATGTTTTTATTTTAATTTAAAAAATAATTCAAACAAATTAATATTTGTGCTAAGAACTGTGGGAAACATAGGAAAAGTTCAAAAGATGACCAATTATTTCAAATTGCTAGTCTCATTTTGGATAAAAATCAATTATATACAAATTAAATATAGGAATAAAGACATTAGAAAACACAGGTTCTGTTATAACCCTCTGACTTCTTGAAACGTTTTAAGTCTATCCTTTGTATGCCACATACATGGTTAAAGAGATGTAGAAAGGAACAATGAATGAATGAATAAAGTGCTGCAGTTATTCAAGAGAGTCTATGTTACTAAGTTTGACAAATGAAATACAGGGATAACTAAAGGACTCACATCACATATAGTATAAAGTAAAAACAGACTTGGTTTAAGAATTCATTTAGAATGTAATGATAAATTCTAACTTTTAAAGGTCTTGGAAAGCAAATTTTATAAAATTAGTAGTTAGCAGGAAAGCTAAGAAGGTAAGATTAGTCTAAGCCAGGAAAGGTCTTAACTCCATGCTGGGCAGCCTATATTTTATTCAGTGGGAAGGTTAGTCACCAGAGATATTTGACTGAAATCATCTCCTAGTCAATTCCTGAATACCTGACAAGGGGGAAAAGGGTGAGAAAAATAAAAAATGATGTCATACTTCTAACTCTGAATAACTGGAAAAAATGTCCTATGGGAGATGGAAACATGAAGATTAATAGACTAGTCGGGGAAGAAGGCAGTTTGCATGGTTGATTCAGGAAGTGAAAATTTTCAATTTTTATAACACCCTTATCTTATTTTCCAAGAGTGTCTAACCTCTACCCATGTTTTTATTTCAAGCTTATTTCTTTTGCTTTTAATGTTATTGGAAATTTTGATACTAAAACAAATATATCATTTTTATTCAAATTTACTTTATACTGCTATTGTACCTCTAGTCTATCTAAAGTGAAATTTTAAATGAATAAACTTAGAAGTTCTTGAAGTTGTAAAAGAATTGTTCATTCATTTTGAAGTAGTTTTTATTCACATGAAGTCCAGAGTTGACATTCAGGGGTAATCTGAACAGTTTGTTTTATAACAATGGGGACTTTGTAGAAATAACATGGATTTGATTCCATGTTCTGTTAACAAAGATTCTTCTCATTTTCCTGAAAGAGAAAGACATTTGTTCACAAAGAGATATTTATGAGGTGGAAGCCTAGTAATTTCATGTGTTAATTTCCACACTCACTAATAAATATCTATTTATGATGTGGCTGGAAAGCACTTATATATTCTCTGAGGAAGACAAAACTATGCTTGTCCTGACATTTTAAAAGTTTATTTAGGTATTAAAGTAATATTTGTAAAAATATACATAATGTATATGAAAGAGAATAGAACAGATGGTATAGATACCTACTGAAGGAAGTTGACATAAAAGAATGAGAAGCAACTTCAATTCAGTTCAGTCACTCAGTTGTGTCCAACTCTTTGCAACCCCATGGACTGCAGCATGCCAGGCTTCCCTGTCCATCACCAAATTCCTGGAGCTTGCTCAAACTCATGTCCATCCAGTCAGTGATGCCATCCAACCATCTCATCCTCTGTTGTCCCTTTCTCCTCCTGCCTTCAATCTTTCCCAGCATCAGGGGCTTTTCTAATGAGTCAGTTCTTTGCATCAGGTAGCCAAAGTATCGGTGCTTCAGTTCAGCATCAGTCTTTCCAATGAATAGTCACGGTTGATTTCCTTTAGGATTGACTGGTTTGATCTCGCAGTCCAAGGGATGGTCAAGAGTCTTCTTCAAAACGACAATTCAAAAGCATAATTTCTTTTTATTCTAAATTATTTTTTACTAATACTTAGGGAAATATTAAGGTGATTTTCAAAAGTATCATTTATATTGTTGATGCTTTTGAAAAGAAACAATATTTCCCTAAGTATTAGTAAAAAATAATTAACATATTTATTAGTGAGTTTTCAAGAGGATTATGAAGAATGGAGAGATGAGTACATGTGGATTCTTGTGGGGCCTCTGCAACCAGTTGTGAGATACTGGAATTGATAGCAATGATTTTAGCAAGACAAACTAATTTCTTATGATCTATTCTTCATCAGTTTTTACCATTTTACTTTTAACAAATATCACAATATATTTTTAATCTTATTGTTGTTGTTAAGTCTCCCAGTCATATCTGACTCTTTGCAAACCCATGGACTGCAGCACACCAGGCCTTCCTGTCCTTTACCATCTCCCAAAGTTTGCCCAAGTTCATGTCCATTGCATCAGTGATATCACCCAGCCATCTCATCCTCTAATGACCTCTTCTCCTTCTGCCCTCAATCTTTCCCAGTATCAGGGACTTTTCCAAAAGTCATCTGTTCTCATCGGATGATCAAAATATTGGAGCTTCCACATCAGCATCAGTCCTTACAATATTCACAGTATTCAGGGTTGATTTCTTTTAATATTGACTGATTTTATCTCCTTGCTGTCCAAGAGACTTTCAGGAGTCTTCTCCAATGCCACAGTTTGAATATTATTAAATCTTTCTAATTTAAAAGTCATTTGATGACTGGAAAGAGAAATATAAACCATGAGCTCAAACCCAGTGATAAAAGATGAAAGATATGAGCTGAGCACAAAATCGGACTGGAGACTTTTTAAATCAATCAATTCAGTTGTTCAGTAATGTCTGACTTTTTGCTACCCCATGGACTGCAGCACACCAGGCCTCACTGTCCATCACCAACTCCTGGAGTTTACTCAAACTCGTGCCCATTGAGTTTGATCAACCATCTGATCCTCTGTCGCCCCCTTCTCCTCTGGCCTTCAATCTTTCCCAGCATCAGGGTCTTTTCAATAAGTCAGTTCTTCGCATCAGGTGGCCAAAATATTGGAGTTTCAGCTTCAGCATCAGTCCTTCCAATGAATATTCAGGACTGATTTCCTTTAGGATGGACTAAAGGAAACTTTAAGAGACGTTTTATGTCCAAAAAAAAAAAAAAAAAAGTATGTTGGGTAAAGCTATGGCATTTCAGTGTATAGCTTTAAGTCTGTTAGTGTAACCTTGTCTAAACTAGGAAAGGATAGCAGTTCATCAAGAGAATCATCTTTATCCCCCATATGTCATAAGGATGCTTACACAATTCAATTACATAATGACATGTATTCTCAGCAGCAACTTTGTGAAATATATGAAAAGTCTTCCACATATGGTTGCTTGTTTCTTGTATAAGCCTTTGGTAGACACCTTGAATAAAATTTAAATGCAATTATACAAGGAAATAAAGTGGTTATGGTAGCTTTCTGATTATCTAGAAACACTGGAAGGAAGCCTAAAGAATTGTGAAGGAGTAAGTAGTTGACAGCTTAGACAATTATCTTAGACAAATATCAACTATCTAAGCAAGTTTAAGGTAGGAGTTTTATGGTAAAACTTAAGTGAAGTTCTAGTGAGAGTCTGAAGTTAAGGGATTTTTCATTACTTTCTGAAAAAGCACCTCTATGCTCTAGATGTCAACCATGTTGTAAATAAGACGTTTCACTGTGAAAATTAAAACTTATCAGTTTATTCACTTAGGCAACACATACTATTTGGTAGCATACATTGTTGGCCATTCTATTCATCACCAGAAGTTGAGGCACCCTTGCTCAGTATACAAATTTTTGTCTGGAAGGAATTCTAAATGGGTAAAAGATTGTTTAAATGAAACCTAGAAGTTTTATATGTCTTTGTCTTAAAGATCTGACAGAAGATCTTGAAGAAATGTTACATACCATCAATGCAGTAAAACCAGTTTACTCTCTTAGGGATTTTAATCTGACTGAAATTCCATTGTCGTTAATCTGCTAGTTAACTCAGTGTCCAAGTAGAGTGATGGAAGTGTGTGCATTTCACCTGCTCTTTATTTCTCTCTCTCTGTTTCATACTAGAGAGTTATGACCCTTTATTCTTTTGGAGTAAAGCTCTGAATACCTCTAAATGAGATAACATTGTTATGTAGCATAAGTACAATGAGTAAGTATAAAAATCAGAAGCCTCTAAAAGGAAAATTCTTTCCAAAACTGAACCAGGAAGAAAAAGAACATTTTAACAGACTCATCACAAGCACAGAAATTTAAACTGTAATCAGAAGTTTTCCAGCAAACAAAAGCCCAGGTCCAGACGGCTTCACAGCCCAAAAATTTACAGAAGATCTAACACCTATCCTACCCAAACTCTTCCAGAAAATTGCAGAGGAAGGTAAACTTCCAAACTCATTCTATGAGGCCACAATCACCCTAATACCAAAACCTGACAAAAATCCCACACACACACACACACACAAAACTATAGCCCAATATCACTGATGAACATAGATGCAAAAATCCTTAACAAAATTCTAGCAATCAGAATCCAACAAAACATTAAAAAGATCATACACCATGACCAAGTGGGCTTTATCCCAGGGATGCAAGGATTCTTCAATATTCACAAATCAATCAATGCAATTCACCACATTAACAAATTGAAAAATAAAAGCCATATGATTATTTCAATAGATGCAGAGAAAGCCTTTGACAAAATTCAGCATCCATTTATGATAAAAATTCTCCAGAAAGCAGGAATAGAAGGAACATACCTCAACATAATAAAAGCTATATATGACAAACTCACAGCAAACATTATCCTCAATGGTGAAAATTTGAAAGCATTTCCCCTAAAGTCAGGAACAAGACAAGGGTGCCCACTTTCACTGCTACTATTCAACATAGTTCTGGAAGTTTTGGCCAGAGCAGAAAAAGAAATAAAAGAATCCAAATTGGAGAAGAAGAAGTAAAACCCTCACTGTTTGCAGATGACATGATCCTCTTCATAGAAAACCCTAAAGACTCCACCAGAAAATTATTAGAGCTAATCAATGAATATAGTAAATTTGCAGGATATAAAATCAACACACAGAAATCCCTTGCATTCTGATACACTAATAATGAGAAAGTAGAAATAGAAATTAAGGAAACCATTCCATTCACCATTGCAACGAAAAGAATAAAATACTTGGGAATATATCTACCTAAAGAAACTGAAGACCTATATATAGAAAACTATAAAACACTGGTGAAAGAAAGCAAAGAGGACACTAATAGATGGAGAAATATACCATGTTCATGGATCAGAAGAATCAATATAGTGAAAATGAGTATACTACCCAATGCAATCTACAGACTCAATGCACTCCCTATCAAGCTACCAGCGGTATTTTTCACAGAGCTAAAACAAATAATTTCACAATTTGTATGGAAATACAAAAAAAGCTCGAATAGCCAAAGTAATCTTGAGAAAGAAGAATGGAACTGGAGGAATCAACCTGCCTGACTACTACAAAGCCACAGTCATCAAGACAGTATGGTACTGGCACAAAGACAGAAATATAGATCAATGGAACAAAATAGAAAGCCCAGAGATAAATCCACTCACGTATGGACACCTTATCTTCGACAAAAGAGGCAAGAATATACAATGGAGTAAAGACAATCTCTTTAACAAATGGTGCTGGGGAAACTGGTCAACCACTTGTAAAAGAATGAAACTAGATCACTTTCTAACACAATACATAAAAATAAACTCAATGTGGATTAAAGATCCAAAAGTAAGACCAGAAACTATAAAACTCCTAGAGGAGAACATAGGCAAAACACTCTCCGACATACATCACAGCAGGATCCTCTATGACCCACTTCCCAGAATACTGGAAATAAAAGCAAAAATAAACAAATGGGATCTAATTGAAATTAAAAGCTTCTGCACAACAAAGGAAACTATAAGCAAGCTGAAAAGACAGCCTTCGGGATGGGAGAAAATAATAGCAAATGAAGCAACGGCAACTAATCTCAAAAATATACAAGCAACTCTTGTACCTCAATTCCAGAAAAATAAACGACTCAATCAAAAAATGGGCCAACAAGCTAAATAGACATTTCTCCAAAGAAGACATACATATGTCTAACAAACACATGAAAAAATGCTCAACATCTCTTATTATCAGAGAAATGCAAATCAAGACCATAATGAGGTACCATTTCACACCAGTCAGAATGGCCGTGACCCAACAGACTACAAGCAATAAATGCTGGAGAGGGTGCAGAGAAAAGGGAACCCTCTTAAACTTTTGGTGGGAATGCAAGCTAGTACAGCCACTATGGAGAACAGTGTGGAGATTCCTTAAAAACTGGAAATAGAACTGCCTTAATACCCAGCAATCCCACTGCTGGGCATACACACCGAGGAAACCAGAATTGAAAGAGACGCGTGTACCCCAATGTTCATTGCAGCACTGCTTATAATAGCCAGGATATGGAAGCAACCCAGCAGATGAATGGATAAGAAAGGAGTGGTACATATACACAATGGAGTATTACTCAGCCATTAAAAAGAATACATTTGAATCAGTTCTAATTGTTCTCATCAGAGGTGGATGAAACTGGAGCCGATTATACAGACTGAAATAAGCCAGAAAGAAAAACACCAATACAGTATACTAATGCTTATATACGGAATTTAGAATGGTGGTAACAATAACCTTGTATGTGAGACAGCAAAAGAGACAGAGATGTATAGAACAGACTTTTGGACTCTATGGGAGAGGGAGGGATGATTTGTGAGAATGACATTGAAACATGTATAATATCATGTAAGAAATGAATCACCAGTCTAGGTTCGATGCAGGATACAAGATGCTAGGGGCTGGTGCACTGGGATGACCCAGAGAGATGGTATGAGGAGGGAGGTGGGAGGGAGGTTCAGGATTGGGAACTCATGTACACCCGTGGCAGATTCATGTTGATGTATGGCAAAACCAATACAGTATTGTAAAGTAAAATAAAGTAAAAAAAAAAAAAAAGAGAGAGAGAGAGAGAGACAAAAAAATAAATAAAAGGAAAATTCTTTTCTTTCCAGTTAGAGACTCACATATAGACTAGAGATAAATACAGTAAGCCTCAATTCTAAAAGTAATAAGATTTTATTCATTATTCCTTCTCATCAGCTGTACCAAAGGTCTTTGTTGATTAACAGAAAGACACATCTCTTCTTTGTTCACAATTACAATCCACTGCATAGTTAGGCATCTATGATACACACTACTATATATATAAAATAGATAACCAACAAGGACCTCGTGTATAGAACAGGCAATTATACTCAATATCTTGTAATAATCTACAATAGAATGTAAAAACTACATAAATATATATATACACACAACATATATATATATATATATATATATATATATAATAGAATCACCTTTCTTTATACCTGAGACTACATTATAAATCAAATATATTTCAATATTTTTAAATTAACTAAATCAAAATCAACAAAATAAAATATATCATTTTTCATTTTTTATTGCCTTTTAAAAATTCACACAATATGGACACACACATTGCTGATATTACAGCCCCAGAAACAATATTGACAAAATTTCCTTTTAAATAATTTATTCATTTAAAAAGACTTTCTTTAAATGTGACAAACTATAATTTGTTTCCTCAGTATAATTAACCACTGTGACTTTATATTTCATCTGTCTTAACATCCACATTAATGAATTCACCTTCTATCCTGTTTTAAACATGATATTGAAAAGGGTTTTATATATCATTGCTTCTTAGTATGCCTCAGATAATAGACCCTACTGCAATAACTTATATAATACTTCTCTGAGAAATTCAGAGGGAATTTCTCAAGGAATAGAGTTTGTCTCGAACTCATTTTGTTTCAGTGAAGTCATTATCAACATTGAAGATGTTTTAACAAAGAAATATATGAAATCCCAGAAATTGAAAGTGAAGTTTTTATATAAAGCCAACAGACATTTAGTATTATTTCATGTAGCCTTAAATTTCTTTAACATTAATGTTATACATTCTTTACTTTCTATTATTAAATAAATGAAAATTAGCTCCTTGCAAATTTATGTATAACAGAATAGTACATAAATATCAATCTACTGAGATATTCTGATTTTTCTAGACAGTTATTCTACCTTTGCTAACTCTCTGAGTCTTCTGTGGATTAAAGATCATGTACAAATAAAACCTTTTTAATGTTGCTTAGAATCCTGGTTTCAGAATTTCTGTTATATTTTGGGAAAACTGTGAATCAGAGCCTTTTCAATGGTGACAAACACAGGTGTTCGACTGTGTGTTGAAGGTTCTCTACACAAAGCCAACATTGGTGATATTTCAAATGCTGAGTTTGGAAATTGATGTCTTTTCTGCTTTATAATGGTACAGAAACTTCTCCATCATTTGGAGCCAAAAGGAGGAAAAATTGGCTCCAAATGGTGTAGAGGTTTCTGTACTTTTCCAAGGATTAGTTTGAGTGGTTCCTCAGTGTTGTTAGTCTGGAGTCAAAATGGCCATGTGTTTAGATGCATTACTCCTCATGTTTATAGTCAGATAAGAGTTAGAAAAGTAGAAAATCAGCCTCAACTATTAAAAAAAAAAAAGTCAAACAATTTTGTATTGCATTCAGATCTTGATCTAAGTATGTCACTCTCATATGATTGAACAAAGAATGTAAACATCTCCATTCTGAAATGCCTGGGAATGCATTATTATATAGTGGTGCTGCTTTTCTGTCACTTGTGCCATGACACAAAAACTCACATTAAATTATTAAAAAAAAAATTCTAGAGTAAGATTGAATTTTACAGTACGGGATAAAATTGAAGTGTATAATGAATGTACCTAGAAGGAGAATTAAATTATTCTCTTGAATTGAGTCATGGCACTTTAGGACTGCTCTTTAATTAATCTTTCTCACCCTTAGAAACAAACACTTCCTGGAACTTCTTTTTTTTTTTTTTTTTTTCCTTAATAAAGTTTTGTTTGTTTGTTTGTTTTGTTTTGTTTTAATGTGGACCATTTAAAAAACCTTTATTGAACTTTTCACAATATTGCTTCTGTTTTCTTCTTTGGCTTTCTGGCAGTGAGGCATGTGGAATCTTAGTTCCTTGACCAAGCATTCCCTGACCCCCAACATTGGAAGGTGAAGACTGAAACACTGAATTGCCAGGAAAGTCCCTTCCTGGTACAATTTTCTGTTTGTTTGTTTCCTCTTTTCTGCATTTCAGGGTTGTCTTCCTGACATATCCTAACCTGAAATTATATGTGTGATATGTGATGAAATATGTGACTAAACCGTAATTAAATTGTTTTATTGTCAAGTTAACTTACATAACCTTCTCAACCTGAAAATGTCAGCCAGTACCTACTTTTCAAGTTAGACTAAATGTTAGCTAATTTAATGACCTTAGCGTTCAGTGCAGTTCAGTCATTCAGTCATGTACAACTCTTTGCAACCACATGGACTGCAGCATACCAGGCTTCCCTGTCCATCACCAACTCCCGGAGCATGCTCAAAGTCGTGTCCATTGAGTTGGTGATACCATATAACCACTTCATTCTCTGTTGTCCCCTCTCTTCCCATCTTCAATCTTCCCCAGCATGAGGGGCTTTTCCAATGAGTCAGTTCTTTGCATCAGGTGGCCAAAATATTGGAATTTCAGCTTCAGCATCAGTCATTCCAATGCATAGTCAGGACAGATTTCCTTTAGGATTGATGGTTTGATCTCCTTGCAATCCAAGGGACTCTCAAGAGTCTTCTCCAATACCATAGTTCAAAAACATCAATTCTTTGATACTCAGCCTTCTCTATGGCCCAGCTCTCACATCCATACAAGATTACTGGGAAAACCATAGCTTTGACTATATGGACCTTTGTCAGTAAAGTAATGTCTCTGCTTTTTAATTTGCTGTCTAGTTTGGGCATAGTTATCACCTTATAGATGTCATTCAGGAGACCTTATCAGTTGCTTATGACAATATGAAATTTTGTTTTAAAATAGGGTTTCTTAATATAATTCTGCCCTTTATCAGTTAGTATTTTGTCATAGAAGTTGAAAAATTAGAAAAAAAGTATATATTTATTTTAAGAGCATTTAATAAGAATTTACATAACTAGGAGCTGGTTAAAAAATGTCATTAGGGCCACTATCTTTGCATATGATTCTAGAGTTTAAATCCACAGGACAAGCATCTGGGACAAGAAGATGGATGCAAAGTGGGAAAGAGCAAGCTATAACTCACAAGCATCTGCTGACATCAAGTGAAATGGATTGGAAGTCATGTTAGTTCATACTTTTCAATGCTTTCAACTTTGGTGATATAGGTGTCATTCAGGAGAAGCTGAGGCCCATCATGATCACAGAACTAAACACATAGATGGTCCAGAAGAGGTTAAAGGAGGATTAATAGATAAGAAGTGCTATGCATGATCTGCAGAGGCAACTGATGACTCTGCTCATACTTCCCAATAAGAAACAGCATGGAGGAGAACAAGATGATGGAGAAGTAGGTGGACATAGAGTAGATCTCTCTTTATGGATTCATCAGGATACATCTTCAGACACAGAACTTCATGCAGAACACCAGCTAAGAGCAGATGGGAGTACCTAACCAGCAGAAAAGAATATAGAATCATGCAAAATTTGGTAGGATGAAGGAACTAGAGGGGAAAACAGGAGTGTTAGTAGGACTGGACCTGCCCCTGGTGGGTGGGGGAACTGAAGCGGGGGTCCAATCCCCACATCAAGGTAATTGTCTGAATCAGAGGATAAACGTTTAAGGCTGTAAATGAAACAGTTGATCTGTGGCAAGGTAAATGGAATGAGAATCAGAGAGTCCTTGCCATAGCCATATACACCTTAGACAGGAATGCTGGTCCCCTGGAAGGCACAGCTGCTGGGAGCTCGATTTTAGGGATTGTGGAGCAATGCCTGGTCAAGGACTGCTGTTGACGGCAGAGAGACAGATTGAGGGGATGTGAGGAAGGAGATAATGGTGGGAAATGACAGTGGAGGAAAGCTGGGCAGCCATGAAAGCAAGGGGATACTGCTGAGTCATGCATAGGGGGTAGACCCATCACCATAGCCTCTCTCTCCCCACACGCCAGAATTGGCAGCTGAACAATAGAGACGCTGACCCATCAAATGCCTGATGAACTGAACTACAGAGTAGGACCCATCCCCATAGGGTGCTCCTTTAAGTGACTGATGCCCCAAACTACAAAGAAAGACCCCACTCAGAGTGCCCCTTTAAGTGCATGACACTTCCATCTACAGACTAGGATCCCAGCCAGGGAGCCCCTCTATGTGCCTGAAGCACCAAACAACAGAGAAGGATCCCAGGTAAGGGAGCCCTTTTAGTGCCTGAATGGGCAGAGCTATGGGAAAAACTGAGCAAAGAGGTCTTCTAATCACCAGCTACAAGAGGCTCAAAAAAAAAAAAAAAAAAAAAAAAAAAAAAAGACTCTGATAGGGCCATATCTCTTGCAGTGAAGGCAGGTTTTGTCCCTGCACATTATGCACCTCCAGGGTCCCTGCAAGCCAAGCAGCTTCACCACCTTCAAGCTCAACTCTCACTAGGGCAGAGATGCCACAGGCAAAAAACTCTCATGTTTATGCACGCAGGGTAACTTTGGTCATGTCCAACTTTTTTTGACCCTGTAGACAATGGACTGCCAGGTTTCTCTGTCAGGGAGGGGGGTTCTCCAGGTAAGAATACTGGAGTGTATTGGCCAATATTGGTTGCCACGCTCCTTTAGAACACTATATTTCCTGCTTCCTTAGCTGCCAACTCCCCTGAGTATCTGGTCTTGCCAGAAACTCAGCAACCCAAACAACTGTACCACCTCCACAAATGGCCCTCACAGGGGCAAACTGAAGTCCTCCAGGACAGCCTCAGAAGCAAACCCCAGTGGACCATCCACATGCAGAGGTGGAAATAAAACCACAAGTGAAACCCAGGGGCAGTGTGTCTAAGGAAGAAGACCCAAAATCTTCCCAACAGCTGTACAAGCTGAAGATTAAATCCACATGATCAACTAGGCAGACTCTGTGTCTATAGAATATATAAAAGGTCATTGAGAGTTCCCACAAAAGAAAAAAAAACAACAACAAAAAACTAGTTCTATAGCTGTGGACATTGGAGGAAACAACCCACAGGATTAGGACCAGATTAGAATCTGAGCTGTCCCCATAGCAGGCCCAGAGATCAGCACAGTTTTGGAGAGCATCCTAAGGAGGTGAGGTGGACTGTGACTCCCAGCGAAGGAAAGGACTCTAACACAATGGCTGAAGACTCAGTCACATTTTTTATTATTGTTATAAACCTCTGCCTCTACATTGGGTGTTTGCAGCTCTGTGGAATTTTCCTTTATTTATTTATTATTTTTTTAATTTAATTTTTTTAATTTTAAGGCTATTATTATTTTTTTCTATTATTTCACTCCTTTGTTTGCTTTCCCTACTTTTATTTTCCCCTTGCAGTTAATCTTTAACGTATATAAATCTTCTTTATCCACCTCGATTTAACTTTTCATATCTGTTCTTTCTTTCTTTTATTTCTCTCCTTTCCTCTCAACATATTTGTTAGTTTTACTTTTTATTGCTTTATTACCCAATTGACACCTTGCTTTAATTTTGGTTTTGAGCTTGTGCTTTAATAAAGTGCTTTTGTTCTGGCAGATATAAATTTTGGTTTCTTTTGTTTGCCAGGTCAATCTATTGTACTTTACATTTGTTGGACTGTTTTGATTTTGTTTATAGTTGTATATGTATATTGGTATATTCAATCACACATTTTATTGTTGTCATAAACCTCTGCCTCTACATTGGGCTTTTGCAGTTCTGAGCTTTTGGTTTTTCCCCATTTTTTCTTTATTCTTTCATTTTTTTGTGTGTTCTCTTTTTATCACTTTGAGTTTTTAAATCTATCATTTTTTTTTTTTTGCTATATTTATGTCTTTGTTTGCCTTTCCTACTGTTCTGTTCCCCTGGCAGTTAATATTTAATGTATATAAATATTCTTCATCTATCTCTATTTAACTCTGCATACCTATTCTTTCTTTCTTTTCCTCTCAACATATTTGTTAGTTTTGTTTTCATTCCTTTATTCACTCTTGGCACTTTGCTTTAGTTTTGTTTTCCAATTTGTGCTTTAGTTAGCTTTGTTCTTAACTGGTAAATATAATTTTTTGTTTCCTTTGTTTGACAGGTCAATCTACTGTATTTGATTTCTGTGGACTGTTTTGACTTTGCTCATGGGTGTATATGTATATGTGTATACTCCAATACTTTAATTATTATTTTCCTTATTTTGTAATTGCATTTAGTCTGGGGTTCATCTTTGGTTTCTCATTTTTGGATATTTCTTTTAATCTCACTTTATGCCATAATCACTTGTGGAATCTCCATTCTTGACCAGAGATCAAGCCCTGAGCCTTTGGAATGGGAGAACTGACTCCAAGACCCTAGACCACCAGAGAACTAACCGTAGGAAGTATCAAATAGTGAGAATTCACACAAAGGAAACCACTTGAATACAAGATCAAGCATCACCCAACCACAGTAGCACCCTGTGCAGGATGCCTCATCTAAACAACAAATAAAACAAAAGTACAAATCCAATCATCAGCAGACAGGATTACCACCTCTATCAGCCCAGCTCATCAGAGGAAAAACAAATAAACAAAAACTCAGCAAAAATGTCACCCTATACAAAGCTTACACAAACTACTGGACCAACCTTAAGAAGTCAGAAACCAAAAGGAAGAAAGAATTCAACTGTCTTCAAGGAAAGAATTCAACTTTCCTTGAAGCCTGGGAAAAGGAGACCTCAAACAAAATAAATTTTAAAAAATGAAAATGCAGAGAAATTATACGCAAATGAAGAAATAAACTAGAAGTACAGAAGTCCAAATAAATGAAGAAGAAATAGGTAAATCACCTGAAAAATAATTCAGAATAATGATGGCAAAGATGATCAAAAACCTTGAAAACAAAATGGAGAAAAAGGAAGAATCAATTAACAAAGACTTGGAAGAATTAAAGAAAAATATACAGAGACAAATAACACAATTACTGACATTAAAAATATTCTAGGATGAATCAATAACAGAATATCTGAACCAGAAGAATAAATCAGTGAGCTGGAAGATAAAATGGTGGAAATAACTTCTGGAGAGCAAAATAAAGTAAAAAGAATGAAAAGAACCAAGGATAGTCTCAGAGACCTCTGGGACAATGTCAAAAGCACCAACACTCAAATTATAAGTGTCCCAGAAGAAGAAAGGGTGTGAGAAAATTTTTGAACAAATTATAGTTGAAAATTTCCCCAACATGGAGAAGGAAATAGTCAATCAACTCTCAGAGGCACAGAGTCCAATACAGGATGAACCCAAGGAGAAACACACCAAGACACATACTGACAAAACTAACAAAAAAAAAAAAATGAAAATGAAAAGTAGCAAGGGAGAAGCAACAAGTAACATACAAGGGAAATCCCATACGCTTAGCAGCTGATCTGTCAGCAGAAAGTCTGCAGACCAGAAGGGAATGGGAGGATATGTTCAAAGTACTGAAAGGGAAAAATCTACAACCAATATTACTGTACTATGCAAGGATGTCATTCAAAATTGATGGAGAAATAAAAAGCTTTTCAGACAAGCAAAAGTTAAGAGAATTCAGTACCCAGACAAGCTTTACAACAAATGTTAAAGGGACTTATATAGTCAAGAAATTCAAGAGAAGAAAAAAGATCTACAAAATCAATCCTGAACAATTTTAAAGTCAATAGGAATGTATAGATCAATAACTAATTTAAATGTAAGTGGATTAAATGCTCCAACCAAAAGACAGACTGGATGAATGGACACAAAAACAAGAAACATATATATGCTTTCCACAAGAAACCCACTACAGACCTAAAGACAAATATAGACTGAAAGTGACAGGATGGAAAAACATATTCCATGCAAATGGGAAGTAAAAGAAAGCTGGAGTAGCAATCCCCATATCAGAGAAAATAGACCTTAAAATAAAAAGATTACAAGAGATAAGGAAGGATACTACATAATGATCAAGGGATCAGTCCAAGAGGAAGACATAACAATTGTAAATATCTATGCACCCAACAAAGGAGCACCTCAATACATGAGACAAACACTAACAGACATAAAAGGAGAAGTTGACAGTAACACAATAATAGAAGACTTTAACACCCCACTCAGACCAATGGACAGATCATCAAAACAGAAAATTAATAAGAAAACACAAGTCTTAAATGATAGATTAGATGAGATGGATCTCATTGATATCTTCAGGATATTCCATCCAAATGCAGAATAATACACTTTATTCTCAAGTGCACATGGAACATTCTCCAGGATAGAGCTTGATCAAACCTCAGTAAAATTAACAAACTGAAACCATATCAAGCATTTTCTCTGACAACAATGCTATGCAATTAGATATCAATCACAATTAAAATACTAAAAGAAACACAAGTACATGGAAATTAAACAACATGTTTCTAAATAACAACAGGTAATTGAAAAATCAAAAGGGAAATCAAAAAAATTCTAACAACAAATGACAATGAAAACATGACAACTCAAAGCCTATGGGATGCAGCAAAAGCAGTTCTAAGAGGGAAGTTTATACTGATGCAATCCTACCTCAAGAAACAAGAAAAACATTGAATAGATAGCCTAACGTTACACCTAAAACAACTGGAAAAAGAAGAAAAAAAGTGCCCCAAAATCAGTAGAAAGAGTGAAATCGTAAAGACCGAGCAGAAATAAATGAACAAGAAATGAAAGAAACAATAGTAAAGATTAATAAAACTAAAAATTGGTTCTTTGAGAAGATAAACAAAATTGACAAGCCTTTAGCCAGACTCATCAAGAAAAAAAGAGAGAAGAATCAAATCAACAAAATTAGAAATGAAAAAGGAGAGGTTACAACAGAGCAGAAATACAAAGGATTATAAGAGACTACATGAACAACAATATGGCAAGGAATTTAAGCACCACTTTACTAGCATGTGAGATGAGTGTAGTTATGTGGTAGTTTGAACATTCTTTGGCATTGCCTTTCTTTGGAATTGGAGTGAAAACTGACCTTTTCCAGTCCTGTGGCCACTGCTGAGTTTTCCAAATTTGCTGACATATTGGCTGTGGCACTTTTACAGCATCATCTTTGAGGATTTGAAAAAGCTCAACTGGAATTCCATCTCTTCCACTAGCTTTGTTCGTAGTGATGCTTCCTAAGGCCCACTTGACTTCACATTCCAGGATGTCTGGCTGTAGGTGAGTGATCATACCATTGTGATTATCTCTGTCGTGAAGATCTTTCTTGTACAGTTCTTCTGTGTTTTCTTGCCACCTCTTCTTAATATCTTCTGCTTCTGTTAGGTCCCTACGATTTTTGTCCTTCATTGAGTCCATCTTTGCATGAAATGTTCCCTTGGTATCTCTAATTTTCTTGAAGAGATCTCTAGTCTTTCCCATTTTATTGTTTTCCTCTATTTCTTTGCACTGTTCACTGAGGAAGGCTTTCTTATCTCTCCTTGCTATTCTTTGGAACTCTGCATTGAAATGGGTATATCTTTCCTTTTCTCCTTTATTTTTGCTTACCTTCTTTTTAAAGCTATTTGTAAGGCTTCCTCAGGCAGCCATTTTGCTTTTTTGCATTTCTTTTTCTTGGGGATGGTCTTGAATCCTGTCTCCTGTACAATGTCACAAACCTCCATCCATAGTTCATCAGGCACTCTGTCTATCAGATCTTGTCCCTTAAATCTATTTCTCACTTCCACTGTATAGTAACCGGGATATGATTTAGGTCATAACTGATCAGTCTAGTGGTTTTCTCCACTTTCTTAAATTTCAGTCTGAATTTGGCAATAAGGAGTTCATCATCTGAGCCACACTCATCTCCCACTCTTTTTTTTTTTTTTTTTTTGCTGACTGTATAGAGCTTCTCCATTTTTGGCTGCAAAGGGTATAATCAATCTGATTTCAGTGTCCACCAGCTGGTGATGTCCATATGTAGAGTCTTCTCTTGTGTTGTTGGAAGAGGGTATTTGCTATGACCAGTGCATTCTCTTGGCAGAACTCTATTAGACTTTGCCCTGCAAAAGTCAAATCTGCCTGTTACTGCAAGTGTTTCTTGACTTCCTACTTTTGCATTCCAGTCCCCTATAATGAAAAGGACATCTTTTTTGGCTGTTAGTTCTAGAAGGTCTTGTTGGTCTTCATAGAGCTATTAAACTTCAGCTCCTTCAGCATTACTGGTCGAGGCATAGACTTCGATTACCGTGATATTGAATGGTTTCCTTGGAAACAAACAGAGATCGTTCTTGTTTTAGAAAAGTCTGAGGAATCAGAGATCAAATTGCCAACATCCACAGGATCATTGAAAAAGCTAGAGAGTTCCAGAAAAAAAATCTATTTCTGCTGTATTGACTAAGCCAAAGCCTTTGACTGTGTGGATAACAATAAACTGTGGAAAATTCTGAAAAAGATGGGAATACCAGACCACCTGACCTGCCTCTTGAGAAACCTATATGCAGGTCAGGAAGCAACAGTTAGAACTGGACATGGAAGAATAGACTGGTTCCAAATAGGAAAAGGAGTAAGTCAGGTGGTATATTGTCACCCTGTGTATTTAACTTATATGTAGAGTAAATCAAGAGAAACGCTGGGCTGGAGGAAGCACAAGCTGGAATCAGGATTGCCAGGAGAAATATCAATAACATCAGATATGCAGATGACACCACCTTTAAGGCAGAAAGTGAAGGATTAAAGGGCCTGTTGATGAAAGTGAAAGAGGAGAGTGAAAATATTGGCATAAAGCTCAACATTCAGAAAATGAAGATCATGGCATCCGGTCCCATCACTTCATGGGAAATAGATGGGGAAAAAGTGGAAACAGTGGCTACCTTTAATTTTCTGGACTCCCAAATCACTGTGCATGGTGTTTGCAGTCATGAAATTAAAAGACACTTAAAAGAAAGTTATGGCCAACCTAGACAGCATATTAAAAAGCAGAGACATTACTTTGCCAACAAAGGTCTCTCTAGTCAAGGCTATGGTTTTCCCAGTGGTCATGTATGGATGTGAGAGTTGGACTGTAAAGAAAGCTGAGTGCCAAAGAATTGATGCTTTTGAACTGTGGTGTTGGAGAAGACTTGAGAGTCCCTTGGACTGCAAGGAGATCCAACCAGTCCATCCTAAAGGAGATCAGTCCTGGGTGTTCTTTGGAAGAACTGATGTTGAAGCTGAAACTCCAATACTTTGGCCACCTGATGTGAAGAGCTGACTCACTTGATGCTGGGAAAGATTGAGAGTGGGAGGAGAAGGGGATGACAGAGGATGAGATGGTTGGATGGCATCAGTGACTCAATGGACATGGGTCTGGGTGAACTCTGGGAGTTGGTGATGGACAGAGAGGCCTGGTGTGCTGCAGTTCATGGAGCTGCAAAGAGTCGGACACGACTGAGTGACTGAACTGAACTGAACTGATATGGCAAAATAAAATAAAATAAAATAACAAAGGATAACCTGGAAGAAATGGACAGTTTCTCAGAAGAGTTCAGTCTACCAAGACTGAACCAGGAAGAAATAGAAATTATGAACAATCCAATTACAAGCACTGAAACTGAAGGTGTGAACAAAAAATTTCCCCAAACAATAAAACAAAATGCCAGGACCAGATGGCCTCACAAGAATTCTATCAAACATTTAGAGGAGAACTAATGCCTATCAAGCAACAGTTAGAACTGAACATGGAACATCAGACTGGTTCCAAATAGGAAAAGGAGTACATCGAGACTGTATATTGTCACCCTGCTTATTTAACTTCTATGCAGAGTACATCATGATAAACGTTGGACTGGAAAAAATACAAGCTGGAATCAAGATTACTGGGAGAAATATCAATAACCTCACAGATGCAGGTGACACCACCCTTATGGCAGAAAGTGAAGAGGCACTAAAAAGCCTCTTGATGAAAGTGAAAGAGGAGAGTGAAAAAGTTGGCTTAAAGCTCAACATCCAGAAAATGATCATGGCATCCAGTCCCATCACTTCATGGGAAATAGATGAGGAAACAGTGGAAACAGTGTCAGGCTTTATTTTGGGGGGCTCCAAAATCACTGCAGATGGTGACTGCAGCCATGAAATTAAAAGACGCTTACTCCTTGGAAGAAAAGTTATGACCATCCTAGATAGCATATTCAAAAGCAGAGACATTACTTTGCCGACTAAGGTCCATCTAGTCAAGGCTATGGTTTTTCCTGTGATCATGTATGGATGTGAGAGTTGGACTGTGAAGAAGGCTGAGTGCCGAAGAATTGATGCTTTTGAACTGTGGTGTTGGAGAAGACTCTTGAGAGTCCCTTGGACCGCAAGGAGATCCAACCAGTCCATTCAAAAGGAGATCGGTCCTGGGTGTTCATTGGAAGGAAAGATGCTAAAGCTGAAACTCCAGTACTTTGGCTACCTCATGTGAAGAGTTGACTCATTGGAAAAGATTCTGATGCTGGGAGGGATTGGGGGCAGGAGGAGAAGGCGACGACCGAGGATGAGATGGCTGGATGGCATCACTGACTCAATGGACGTGAGTCTGAGTGAACTCCGGGAGTTGGTGATGGACAGGGAGGCCTGGCGTGCTGCGATTCATGGGGTCACAAAAAGTTGGACACGAGCGACACTGAGCGACTGAACTGAACTGAATGCCTTCTAAAATTCTTTCAAAAAATTGGAGAGGAAGGAACACTTCCAAACTCGTTCTGTGAGGCCACCATCAGCCTGATCTCAAATCCAGACAAAGACAACACAAAAAAAGAAAACTACGGTCCCAAATATCATTAATGAAGATAGATGCAAAATCCTCAACAAAATTTAAGCAAACAGAATTCATCAACACATTCTAAAGCTCATTCAGGATAATCAAGTTGGGTTTATTCCAGAGATGCAAGGATTCTTCAATATATGCAAGTCAATCAAGGTGATACACCATATTAACAAATTGAAAAATATAAACCATATTATCTTCTCAACAGATGCAGAAAATCTTTGAAAAATTCAATACATATTTATGATTAAAATTCTTCAAAAACAGGCATAGAAGTACCTAGGTCAACATAGTTAAGGCCATATTTGATAAGCCTACAGCAAACATTATTCTTAATGGTGAAAAACTGAAAGCATTCCCTCTAAGATCAGGAACAATACAAGGATATCCACTTTTACCACTATTATTCAACATAATTGTGGAAGTCCTAGCTACAACAATCAGAGAAGAAAAATAAACAAAATAAATCCATATCAGAAAAAAAGTAAATCTCTCACTGTTTGAAGATCACATGATACTGTACATTAAAACCCTAAAGATAGTATCAGAAAATTACTAGAGCTACTCAGTGAATTTAGCAAAGTAGAAGGAATACAAAATCAATACACAGAAATCACTTGCATTTCTATATACTAACAATGAAAACTCAGAAGAGAAATTAATCAATCCCATTCACCATTGCAACAAAAAGAATTAAATACCTAGGCATAAACTTACCTAAGGAGACAAAAGAACTGTACACAGAAAATTATAAGACACTGATGAAACAAATCAAAGATTTCTTCCATAGAGAGATAGTCCATGCTTCTGGGAAGGAAGAAACAATACTATGAAAATGACTGTACTACCAAATGCAACCTACAGATTCAATACAATCCCTATCAAATTACCAATGTCATTTTTCACAGAACTAGAACAAAAAATTTCACAATTCATATGGAAACACAAAAGATCCCGAATAGCCAAAGCAGTCATGAGAAAGAAGCTAGAGCTGAAGGAGTCAAACTTCCTGAATTCAGATTATACTACAAAGCTACAGTCATCAAGACAGTATGGTATTGGCACAAAAACAGAAATATAGAGCAATGGAACAAGATAGGAAGACCAGAAATAAACCCATGCACCTCTCAATTCAGTTCAGTTCAGTTCTTTACCTCAGACATGTCTGACTCTTTGTGACTCCATGGACTGCAGCACACCAGGACTCCCTGCCCATCATCAACTCCCAGATCCTACTCAAACTCATGTCCATTGAGTCAGTCATGCCATCTAACCATCTCATCCTCTGTTGTTCCCTTCTCCTCTGCCTTCAATCTTTCCCAGCATCAGGGTCTTTTCAAATGAGTCAGCTCTTTGCATCAGGTGGCCAAAGTATTGGAGTTTCACCTTCAACATCAGTTCTTCCAATGAACACCCAGGACTGATCTCCTTTAAGATGGACTGGTTGGATCTCCTTGCAGTCTAAGGGACTCTCAAGTCTCCAACACTACAGTTCAAAAGCATCAATTCTTTGGCACTCAGCTTTCTTTGCAGTCCAACTCTCACATCCATACATGACCACTGGAAAAACCATAGCCTTGACTAGACAGACTTTTGTTGGCAAAGTAATGTCTCTGCTTTTTAATATGCTGTCTAGGTTGGTCATAACTTTCCTTCCAAGGAGTAGTAATAGTAGTAGTTTGTCACTCAGTCATGTCCAACTCTTTGCGACCCCATGGACTGTAGCCTACCAGGCTCCTCCCTCCATGGGATTCTCCAGAACAAGAGTACTGGAGGGGGTTTCCATTTCCTTCTCCAGGGGATCTTCCCGACCCAGGGATCGAACCCGGGTCTTCCGCATTGTAGGTAGATGCTTTAACCTCTGAGCCACCAGGGAAGCCCGTAAGTATTTTTTAATTTAATGGCTACAATCACCATCCACAGTGATTTGGGAGCCCAGAAAAACAAAGTTAGCCACTGTTTCCACTTTTCCCCATCTATTTGCCATGAAGTGATGGGACCAGATGGTATGATGTTCATTTTCTGAATATTGAGCTTTAAGCCAACTTTTTCACTCTTCTCTTTCATCAAGAGGCCCTTTAATTCTTCTTCACTTTCTGCCTTAAGGGTGGTATCATCTGCATATCTGAGGTTATTGATATATCTTCCGGCAATCCTGATTCCAGCTTGTGCTTCTTCCAGCCCAGCGTTTCTCATGATGTACTCTGCATTTAACTTAAATAAGCAGGTGACAGTATATCACCTGACTTACTCCTTTTCCTATTTGGAACCCATGTGTTGTTCCATGTCCAGTTCTAACTGTTGCTTCCTGACCTGCATATAGGTTTCTCAAGAGGCAGGTCAGGTGGTCTGGTATTCCCATCTCTTTCAGAATTTTCCACAGTTTATTGTGATCCACACAGTGAAACGCTTTGGCATAGTCAATAAAGCAGAAATAAATGTTTTTTGGAACTCTCTTGCTTTTTTGGTGATCTAGCAGGTGTTGGCTATCTGATCACTATTCCTCTGCCTTTTTTAAAACCAGCTTGAACATCTGGAAGTTCAAGGTTCATGTTTTGCTGAAGCCTGGCTTGGAGAATTATTAGCATTACTTTACTAGTGCGTGCTGCTGCTATTGCTAGTCACTTCAGTCATGTCCGTATCTGTGCAACCTCATAGACGGCAGCCCACCAGGCTACCCTGTCCCTGGGATTCTCCAGGCAAGAACATTGGAGTGGGTTGCCATTTCATTCTCCAATGCATGAAAGTGAAAAGTGAAAGTGAAGTCGCTCAGTCGTGTCCGACCCTCAGTGATCCCATAGACTGCAGCCATCCAGGCCCCTCCGTCCATGGGATTTTGGGATTTTCCAGGCTAGAGTACTGGAGTGGGGTGCCGTTGCCTTCTTTGACTAGCATGTGAGATGAGTGCATTTGTGCAGTAGTTTGAGCATTCTTTGGCATTGCCTTTCTTTGGGACTGAATGAAAACTGAATTTTTCCAGTCCTGTGGCCACTGCTGAGTTTTCCAAATATGCTGGCTTATTGAATGCAGCACTTTCACAGCATCATCTTTTAGGATTTGAAATAGCTCAACTGGAATTCTATCCCACCTCCTATAGTAACAGAAATAAAAACAAAAGTGAACAAGTGGGACCTGATTAAATTTCAAATCTTTCACACAGCAAAGGAAACTATAAGAAGGTGAAAAGACAACACTGAAAATGGGATAAAATAATAGCTAATCAAATAAGTGACAAAGAATTAATTTCCAAAATATACAAGCAGCTCATACAACTCAATACCAGAAAAAAAAAAAAATCAAAAAATTTGACAAAGACTTACACGGACATTTCTCCAAAGAAGATGTACAGATGGTTAGAAAACACATGAAAAGATGCTCAACATCACTCATTATTACAGAAATGCAAATCAAAATTACAATGAGATATCATCTCACAGTGGTCAGAGGGCCTTCATCAAAAAGTCTGCAAACAATAAATGCTGGAGAGGGTGTGGAAAGGAACACTCTTGCACTGTTGGTGGGAGTGTAAATTGATACACCCACTATGGAGGATGGTATGGAGATTCCTTAAAAGAAACAAGGAATAAAACCACCATATGACCCAGCAATCCCACTCCTAGGCATATAACCTGAGGAAACCAAAATTGAAAGACACATGTATCCCATTGTTCACTGCAGCACTTTTTACAGAGGCTAGAATATAGAAGGAGAAGGGAATGGCACCCCACTCCAGTACTCTTGCCTGGAAAATCCCATGGATGGAGGAGCCTAGTAGGCTGCAGTCCGTAGGGTCGCTAAGAGTCAGATATGACTGAGTGACTTCACTTTCACTTTCATGCACTGGAGAAGAAAATGGCAACCCACTCCAGTGTTCTTGCCTGGAGAATCCCAGGGATGAGAGAGCCTGGTGGACTGCCATCTATGGGGTCGCATAGAGTCGGACAGGAGTGAAGTGACTTAGCAGAATATGGAAACAACCTACATGTCCATGAACAGATGAATCGATAAAGAAGTTGTGATACATATACACAATAGAATATTATTCAGCCATAAGAAGAATGCATTTGAGTCAGTTCTGTTGGGGTGGATGAACCTAGAACCTATTATACAGAGTGAAGTGAGTCAGAAAGAGAAAGGTAAATATCATATTCTAATGCACATATACAGAATCTAGGAAAATGGTACTGAAAATTTTATTCACAGGGCAGCAATGGGGAAACAGACATAGAGAATAAACTTGTGGACTTGGGAATAAGGAAGGAGAGGGTGGGATGTAAGGAAAGAGAAATGTGGAAACTTGCGTTACTATAAGCAAAATAGATAGCCAACAGGAATTTGCTATATGGATCAGGAAACTCAAACAGGAGCTCTGTATCAATCCGGTGGGGTGGGATGGGGAGGGAGATGGGAGGGAGGTTCAAAAGGGAGGGGATATATGTATACCTATGGCTGATTCATGTTGAAGCTTGACAGAAAACAACAAAATTCTGTACAGCAATTATCCTTCAATAATAAATAAATAAATATTACAAAGAAAGAAATAAACAGCATTGTAGCTGTTTTATTTGTGCCCACAAAACTCAAAAACGGGTCTCTGTGGACCACACTAACTGGAATCATACAGTGTTTCAATTTCTGAACAATATTGTTCATCCTAATACAGATGATAAAAATCAACCCCAAGAAAAAGAAATAGAAAAAGGCAAAATGGTTGCCTGAGGAGACCTTATAAATAGCTGAGAAAAGAAAAGAAAAGGAGCAAAGGAAAGAGTTATCCATCTGAAAGCAGAGGTCCAAAGAATAGCAAGGAGAAATAAGAAAGCCTTCCTAAGTGAACAATGCAAAGAAATAGAGGAAAAGGATAGAATGGAAAAATCTAGAGATCTCTTCAAGAAAATTAGAGATACCAAGGGAAAATTTCATGCAAAGATGGCCACAATAAAGGAAAGAAATAGTATAGACCTAACAGAAGCACAAAATATTAAGAAGTGGTGTCAAAATTATGAAGAAGATCTAAACAAAAAATATTAATGACCCAGATAACTACGATGGTGTTATCACTCACCTAGAGTCAGACATCTTGGAGTACAAAGTCAAGTGGGCCTTAGGAAGCATCACTGTGAATGAACAAAGTTAGTAGAGGTGATAGAATTCCAGCTAAGCCATTTTAGATCCTGAAAGATGATGCTGTGAAAGTGCTGCACTCAATATGCAATTTTGGAAAACTCAGCAATAGTCACAGGACAGTTGTTCCAGCTGGATTTAGAAAACACAGAGTAAACAGAGATCACATTGCCAACATCCATTGGATCATAGAAAAAGCAAGAGAGTTCCAGAATAATATCTATTTTTGCTTCATTGACTACACTAAAGCCTTTGAGTGTGTGGATCACAGCAAACTGTGGAAAATTCTTAAAGAGATGGGAAAATCAAACCACATCACCTGCCTCCTGAGAAACCTGTATGCAGGTCAAGAAGCAACAGTTAGAACCAGACGTGTAACAACAGTCTGGTTACAAATTGGAAAAGGAGTACATCAAGGTTGTATATTATCACCTGGCTCATTTATCTTATATGCAGAGTATATCTTGCAAAATGCTGGTTTGGATGAAGCACAAGCTGGAATCAAGGTTGCTGGAAGAAATATCAATAACCTCAGATATGCAGATGACACCACCTTTATGGCAGAAAGCAAAGAGTAACTAAAGAGCCTCTTGATGACGGTGAAAGAGAAGAGTGAAAAAGCTGGCTCAATACTCAACATTCAGAAAAGTAAAATCATGGCATCTGATCCCATCACTCCATGACAAATAGATAGGGAAACAGTGATATAATTTATTTTCTTGGGCTCCAAAATCACTGCAGATGGTGACTACAAGCATGAAATTAAGACATGTGTTCCCTGGAAGAAAAGTTATGACAAACCTAGATGGTGTATTAAGACACAGGGACATCACTTTGCTGACAAAGTTCCGATTTTTCTAGTAGTCATGTATAGATGTAAGAAATGGACCATAAAGAAGTTCATAAAGTGTTCAGACACTGAAGAACTGATGCTTTTGAATTGTGATGTGAGATAAGATTCTTGAGAGTGAATTGCAAGGAGATCAAACCAGTCCATTCTAAAGGAAATCAACTCTGAATATTCATTTGAAAGACTTCAATGTTGAAACTGAAGCTCCACTACTTTGGCCACCTGATGCAAAAAGTTAATCCATTGGAAAACACCCAGATGCTAGGAAAGATTAAGGTTGGGAGGAGAAAGGGGTGACAAAGGATAAAGTGGTTGGATGGCATCACCTACTCAATGGACATGAGTTTGAGCAAACTCTGGGAGATAGTGACAGGGAAGCCTGGAGTGCTGCAGTCCCTGGGGTCAGAGTCAAAGATGATTTAGAGATGGCACAATGATAACAATGCACACTTATATCTATTGCAGCAGTATTCACAATAGCCAAGATATGGAAACAGCTGAAATGCCCATCAACATATGAACAGAGGCATGATTTTTAATAATATCTTGACATTTTTGCTGAACTTCTGTTATTACCTTTTCAGAGTATTTTCAGAGATAGAATGTGTGGTGACTTGTTTAGAGTAGCAGATACAGTTCACAATTAAAAATTAATAATTCTAATATATTCTAATTTATTATTTGTAATATCTAAAAATAGCTTATTTATACATTATTGCATTTGATAATCTTAACATTATAGTGCTGAGAGGGGTTCTTTTTCTCTTTATTGTATTTTACAATACTGTATTAGTTTTGCCATACATCAACATGAATCTGCCACGGGTGTACACGTGTTCCCAATCCTGAACCCCCCTCCCACCTCACTCCCCATACCATCTATTTGGGTCATCCCCAGTGCACCATCCCCAAGCATCCTGTATCCTGCATCGAACCTAGACTGGTGATTCGTTTCTTATATGATGTTATACATGTTTCAATGCCATTCTCCTAAATCATCCCACCCTCTCCCTCTCCCACCGAGTCCAAAAGACTGTTCTATACATCTGTGTCTATTTTGCTGTCTCATATACAGGGTTATCATTACCATCTTTCTAAATTCCATATATATGCATTAGTATACTGTATTGGTTATTTCTTTCTGACTTTCTTCACTCTGTATAATCAGCTCCAGTTTCATCCACCTCATTAGAACTGATTCAAATGTATTTTTTAATGGCTGAGTATTACTCCATTGTGTATATGTACCACACCTTTCTTATCCATTCATCTGCTGATGGACATCTAGGTTGCTTCCATGTCCTGGCTATTATAAACAGTGCTGCGATGAACATTGGGGTACACGTGTCTCTTTCAATTCTGGTTTCCTTGGTGTATATGCCCAGCGGTGGGATTTCTGGGTCATATGGAAGTTCTATTTCCAGTTTTTAAGGAATCTCCACACTGTTATCCATGGTGGCTGTACTAGCTTGCATTCCCACCAACAGTTTAAGAGGGTTCCCTTTTCTCCACACCCTCTCCAGCATTTATTGTTTGTAGACTTCTGGATCACAGCCATTCTGACTGGTGTGAAATGGTACCTCATTATGGTCTTGATTTGCATTTCTCTGATAATAAGAGATGTTGAGCATCTTTTCATGTGTTTGTTAGACATCTGTATGTCTTCTTTGGAGAAATGTCTATTTAGCTCGTTGGCCCATTTATGATTGGGTCATTTATTTTCCTGGAATTGAGGTGCAGGAGTTGCTTGTATATTTTTGAGATTAGTTGTCAGTTGCTTCATTTGCTATTATTTTCTCCCATTCCGAAGGCTGTCTTTTCACCTTGATTAGTTTCCTTTGTTGTGCAGAAGTTTTTAATTTTAATTAGATCTCATTTGTTTATTTTTGCAAATGAGAGGGTCATAGAGGATCCTGCTGTGATGTATGTCAGAGAGTGTTTTGCCTATGTTCTCCTCTAGGAGTTTTATAGTTTCTGGTCTTACTTTTGGATCTTTAATCCATATTGAGTTTATTTTTGTGTATTGTGTTAGAAAGTGACCTAGTTTCATTCTTTTACAAGTGGTTGACCAGTTTTCCCAGCACCACTTGTTAAAGAGATTGTGTTTACTCCATTGTATATTCTTGCCTCCTTTGTTGAAGATAAGGTGTCCATACATGAGTGGATTTATCTCTGGGCTTTCTATTTTGTTCCATTGATCTATATTTCTGTCTTTGTGCCAGTACCATACTGTCTTGATGACTGTGGCTTTGTAGTAGTCAGGCAGGTTGATTCCTCCAGTTCCATTCTTCTTTCTCAAGATTACTTTGGCTATTCAAGTTTTTTTGTATTTCCATACAAATTGTGAAATTATTTGTTTTAGCTCTGTGAAAAATACCGCTGGTAGCTTGATAGGGATTGCATTGAATCTGTAGATTGCTTTGGGTAGTATACTCATTTTCACTATATTGATTCTTCTGATCCATGAACATGGTATATTTCTCCATCTATTAGTGTCCTCTTTGCTTTCTTTCACCAGTGTTTTATAGTTTTCTATATATAGGTCTTCAGTTTCTTTAGGTAGATATATTCCTAAGTATTTTATTCTTTTTGTTGCAATGGGAATGGAATGGTTTCCTTAATTTCTATTTCTACTGTCTCATTAGTGTATCGGAATGCAAGGGATTTCTGTGTGTTGATTTTATATCCTGCAAATTTACTATATTCATTGATTAGCTCTAATAATTTTCTGGTGGAGTCTTTAGGGTTTTCTATGTAGAGGATCATGTCATCTGCAAACAGTGAGGGTTTTACTTCTTTTCCAATTTGGATTTCTTTTATTTCTTTTTCTGCTCTGGCCAAAACTTCCAGAACTATCTTGAATAGTAGCAGTGAAAGTGGGCACCCTTGTCTTGTTCCTAACTTTAGGGGAAATGCTTTCAAATTTTCACCATTGAGGATAATGTTTGCTGTGAGTTTGTCATATATAGCTTTTATTATGTTGAGGTATGTTCCTTCTATTCCTGCTTTCTGGAGAGTTTTTATCATAAATGGATATTTAATTCTGTCAAAGGCTTTCTCTGCATCTATTGAAATAATCATATGGCTTTTATTTTTTCAATGTGTTAATGTGGTGAATTACATTGATTGATTTGTGGATATTGAAGAATCCTTGCATCCCTGGGATAAAGCCCACTTGGTCATGGTGTATGATCTTTTCAATCTGTTGTTGGATTCTGATTGCTAGAATTTTGTTAAGGATTTTTGCATCTATGTTCATCAGTGATATTGGGCTATAGTTTTCTTTTTTTGTGGCATCTTTGTCAGGTTTTGGTATTAGGGTGATTGTGGCCTCATAGAACGAGTTTGGAAGTTTACCTTCCTCTGCAATTTTCTGGAAGAGTTTGAGTAGGATAGGTCTCTTCTCTAAATTTTTGGTAGAATTCAGCTGTGAAGCCGTCTGGACCTGGGCTTTTGTTTGCTGGAAGGTTTCTGATTACAGTTTCAATTTCTGTGCATGTGATGGGTCTGTTAAGATTCTCTATTTCTTCCTGGTTCAGTTTTGGAAAGTTGTACTTTTCTAAGTATTTGTCCATTTCTTCCACGTTGTCCATTTTATTGGCATATAATTGCTGATAGTAGTCTCTTATGATCCTTTGCATTTCTGTGTTTTCTGTTGTGATCTCTCCATTTTCATTTCTAATTTTATTGATTTGATTTTTCTCCCTTTGTTTCTTGATGAGTCTAGCTAATGGTTTGTCAATTTTATGTATCCTTTCAAAGAACCAGCTTTTGGCTTTGTTGATTTTTGCTATGGTCTCTTTTGTTTCTTTTGCATTTATTTCTGCCCTAATTTTTAAGATTTCTTTCCTTCTACTAACCCTGGGGTTCTCCACTTCTCCTTTTCTAGTTGCTTTAGGTGTAGAGTTAGATTATTTATTTGACTTTTTTCTTGTTTCTTGAGGTATGCCTGTATTGCTATGAACTTTCCTCTTAGCACTGCTTTTATAGTGTCCCACAGGTTTTGAGTTGTGTTTTCATTTTCATTCATTTCTATGCATATTTTGATTTTTCTGTGATTTGTTGGTTATTCAGAAGCATGTTGTTCAGCCTCCATATGTTGGAATTTTTAATAGTTTTTCTCCAGTAATTAAGATCTAATCTTACTGACCATCTTATGGTCAGAAAAGATGCTTGGAATGATTTCAGTTTTTTTGAATTTACCAAGGCTAGATTTATGGCCCAGGATGTGATCTATCCTGGAGAAGGTTTCGTGAGCACTTGAGAAAAAGGTGAAATTCATTGTTTTGGGGTGAAATGTCCTATAGATATCAATTAGGTCTAACTGGTCTATTGCATCATTTAAAGTTTGTGGTTCTTTTGTTAATTTTCTGTTAGTTGATCTATCCATAGGTGTGAGTGGGATGTTAAAGTCTCCCACTATTATTGTGTTATTGTTAATTTCCCCTTTCATACTTGTTAGCATTTGTCTTACATATTGTGGTGCTCCTATGTTGGGTGCATATATATTTATAATTGTTATATCTTCATCTTGGATTGATCCTTTGATAATTATGTAGTATCCTTCTTTGTCTCTTTTTACAGCCTTTGTTTTAAAGTCTATTTTATCTGATATGAGTATTGCTACTCCTGTTTTCTTTTGGTCTCTATTTGTGTGGAATATCTTTTTCCAGCCCTTCACTTTCAGTCTGTATGTATCCCTTGTTTTGAGGTAGGTCACTTGTAGACAACATATATAGGGGTCTTGTTTTTATATCCATTCATTCAGGCTTTGTCTTTTGATTGGGGGATTAAACCCATTTACATTTAAGGTAATTATTGATAAGTATGATCCCATTGTCATTTATTTTATTGTTTTGGGTTCTGGTTTATACACCCTTTTTGTGTTTCCTGTCTAGAGAAAATTCTTTGGCATTTGTTGAAGAGCTGGTTTGGTGGTGCTGAATTCTCTCAGCTTTTGCTTGTCTGTAAAGCTTTTGATTTCTCCTTCATATTTGAATGAGATCCTTGCTGGGTACAGTTATCTGGACTGTAGGTTATTTCCTTTCATCACTTTAAGTATGTCTTGCCATTCCCTCCTGGCCTGAAGAGTTTCTATTGAAAGATCAGCTGTTATCCTTATGGGAATCCCCTTGTGTGTTATTTGTTGTTTTTCCCTTGCTGCTTTTAATATTTGTTCTTTGTGTTTGATCTTTGTTAATTTGATTAATGTGTTTTGGGGTGTTTTACCTTGGGTTTATCCTGTTTGGAACTCTCTGGGTTTCTTGGACTTGGGTGATTATTTCCTTCCCCCATTTTAGGGAAGTTTTCAACTATTATCTCCTCAAGTATTTTCTCATGGTCTTTCTTTTTGTCTTCTTCTTCTTCTGGGACTCCTATAATTTGAATGTTGGAGTGTTTCATATTGTCCTGGAGGTCTCTGAGATTGTCCTCGTTTCTTTTAATTCGTTTTTCTTTTTTCCTCTCTGATTCAGTTATTTCTACTATTCTATCTTCTACCTCACTAATTCTATCTACTACCTCCATTATTCTACTATTTGTTGCCTCCAGAGTGTTTTTTATCTCATTTATTGCATTATTCCTTATATATTTACACTTTTTTATTTCTTCGAGGTCCTTGTTAAACCTTTCTTACATCTTCTTAATCCTTGTCTCCAGGCTATTTATCTGTGATTCCATTTTTATTTCAAGATTTTGGATCATTTTCACTATCATTATTTGGAATTCTTTATCAGGTAGATTCCCAATCTCTTCCTCTTTGGTTTGGTTTCTTGGGCATTTATCCTGTTCCTTTACCTGAAGTGTATTCCTCTGTCTCTTCATCTTGTTTATATTGCTGCATTTGGGGTGGCCTTTCTGTATTCTGGCAGTTTGTGGAGTTCTCTTTATTGTAGAGTTTCCTCGCTGTGGGTGGGGTTGTATCAGTGGCTTCTCAAGGTTTCTTGGTTAGGAAAGCTTGTGTCGGTGTTCTGGTGGGTAGAGCTGGATTTCTTCTCTCTGGAGTGCAATGAAGTGTCCAGTAATGAGTTATGAGATGTCAATGGTTTTGGAGTAACTTTGGGCAGCCTGTATATTGAATCTCAGGGTTGTATTCCTGTGTTGCTGGAGAATTTGCATGGTATGTCTTGCCCTGGAACTTGTTGGCCCTTGGGGGGTGCTTGGTTTCAGTGTAGGTATGGAGGCATTTGATGAGCTCCTATCAATTAATGTTCCCTGGAATCAGGAGTTCTCTGATGTTCTCAGGATTTGGACTTAAGCCTCCAGCTTCTGGTTTTCAGTCTTAGTTTTACAGTAGTCTCAAGACCTCTCCTTCTATACCACACTGTTGATAAAACATCAAGGTTAAAGATGAAAAGTTTCTCCACAGTGAGGGACACCGAGAGATGTTCACAGAGTTACATGGAGAAGAGAAGAGGGAGGAGGGAGTTTGGGGTGACCCGAATGAGATGAGGTAGAATCAAAAGAGGAGAGAGCAAGCTAGCCAGCAATCACTTCCTTATGTGCACTCCACAGTCTGGACTGCTCAGAGATGTTCACGGAGGTATACATAGAAGAGAAGAGGGAGGCAGGAGACAGAGGTGGCCAGGAGGATAAAAGGGGGGAATGAAAAGGAGAGAGATAGATGCAGCCAGTAATCAGTTCCCTAAGTGTTCTCCACCGTCTGGAACACACAGAGATTCACAGAGTTAGGTAGAGGAGAGAAAGGGGAGGGAGGAGACAGAGGCAACTTGGTGGAGAATCCAAAGGAGGAGAGAGCAGACAAGCCAATAATCTCCCTCTCAAGTAAAAATGGGTACTGAAGACTGGGTTTTTGAAGGTACAAAATTGATAACAAATACCAAAAAGCAAAGATTAAAAATCTAAAGTAGAGGTTGTATTTTCAAAAATACAATATTAAAGAAAAGAAGAAGAAGAGAAAAAAAAAGTTAAAAGAATTATTAAAGAAAAAATATATATATATGAAATTTGCTTTTAAAATAGGGTCTTTTTTTTTTTGAAAAGTAATAGTAGGCTATAAAAATGAAAATTAAAGGAGTAATAGAGGACTTAAATTTTTTTAGAAAAGTTAACAAAAAAGAATAAGAAAAGAAGAAGAAGAAAAAAAGAATGACTGTAAAAATAGTAAATATATATCTAGGACTTTCTCTGGTATTGTTGTGGGCAGTGTGGGGTCAGTTCATTTTTGGATAGTTCCTTGGTCCAGCTTATATTTCTCAATATCTATAGGCCCCTTCCTATGTAGTTGGTACTAACGACAGGGTTTTAATCTATTGCATCTGTCACTTCCCAGGCGGTTCCCTCTGTTTTGGTTTCTTCTGTTTGCTGGTCTCTTCAGTGTTTTATTTCCACCCTGACACAAGGGGGGCAGTGGTGGACACTTTTTTTAAGTTCATTTGTTCAGTCGCGCTGTGGGGAGGGAGGGACGCTGCAAACAAGTAACACTGGTGTGTGCTCACAGTATCTCAGCCACACTGGGCCTGCCCCCGCTCATGGTGCACACAGCTCAGGCTCTAGGTTGCTCTGCCAGGAACCGTCTCAGGCCGGCCCTGGGCTGCATGTACCTCCCAGGTCTAAGTCGCTCAGGCTCAGGCACTCAGGTAGCCCTCAGAGGTGCAGAGTCGGTTGGGCCTGCGTTTTGTGCCCTTCCCAGATGTTTGGCCAGCGTGGTCGCTGCGACTTATTGCCTCTCCCATCCCTGCTGCTCAGTTTTCTGGGTGTACAACTGGTGCACCTTCTCAGGTGGATGATCACTGTCCAGATCCCCAAGAAGTCTTTGTTAACAAAGAAGCCTGCTTGTAGTTTGGTAGTTAATGTCTCTCTGGGGCTGCGATTGCCCCCTTCCAGCCCTTCCAGCTCTGGCTGCCTGTCACTGAGGGGGATGGTCTACAGCCATCTAATTCTCTTCTGTCTTTTGTTCTGTGCGCGGTCATGGCGGTGTCTTATGTTAGAGCTTTTTGCATCGTAGCTATCCCACAGTCTGGTTTGCTAGCCCAAGTTAGTTCGCTCTGGTTACCCTCAGTGCATTTGGGCCTGATCCTTAAAAAGCAATGCAGACTGGGCCTCCCTGCCCAGCCCCCACTTGCTAGTGGCTGATGCAGGCATCTGCATTGCTTCTCCACTGGGGGAGTTACCATTGGGCTCTTAATCTGTAGGGTTTAATTATTTATTTATTTTTCCTCCCTGTTATGTTGCTCTCTGTGCTTCCAAGGCTTGCCACAGACTCAGCAGTGAGAGTGTTTCCTGGTGTTTGGAAACCCTCTTTTTAAGACTCCCTTCCCAGAACGGAGCTCGCTCCCTACCTCTTTTGTCTCTTTTTTTGTGTTTTATATTTTTTCCTACCTCTTTTTGAAGACAATGAGCTGCTTTTCTGGGTGCCTAATGTCCTCTGCCAGCATTCAGAAGTTGTTTTGTGGAATTTACTCAGCGTTGAAATGTTCTTTTGATGAATTTTTGGGGGAGAAAGTGGCCTCCCCATCCTATTATAGGTTATTTAACCTCCACAAAGATAGGAAAAAAGATTTGCCTAAGGTCACATGGAGGAAACAGAAGGTGGTTTTTCCATCATTTAATGTTTTGTGCTATACTTTGTCTTTTCTTACAATGATAATTATTTTATGTTTAATTTTACACCTCATAAAAGTATTTTATATATGAATAATTTTTTTTTTTTTTTGGATTTTCATGATACTTGTATCTGCTTTTAGGAAAATTAGTATTCCAATATTAATCAAGTGATTTTGAAGCAATTCTAGTTACCTTTTGACAATTCTTTCAAACTTTGACCTCCTGTGTCTTTTGGTTTGATTTTCTAACATTTAGGAATTAATTATTGATGGAGTGTTCATCATGATGTTGAGGTTCCATGTTGAAATTGACTGCTATTTTCAGGGTGATTTTTATTTAATTTCATTTCTTTGGTCATAGGTGGTTAGAGGAGTACAG
This sequence comes from Oryx dammah, assembly GCF_014754425.2. Classification (NCBI taxonomy): domain Eukaryota; kingdom Metazoa; phylum Chordata; class Mammalia; order Artiodactyla; family Bovidae; genus Oryx; species Oryx dammah. The sequence goes on from NW_024070187.1 coordinate 1,475,768, forward strand.
TTTATACTGTGTAACCTATGTAGCTGGCTTCTGAATATTAGAGAACCCCTTTCCTTTCAGATGGTATACTCATCCAACCCACTGTCATTTCTTTCCCACCCAGCTTTCCAATCTGTATTCCTCCTGGATGAAGTTAGGTTACTCTTCACTATTGTTTCCCCAACCCTCCTGTCTCAGCCTTCATTGATGGCTGCTTGCTGAGCTGTGCCTAGTGCCAGCTTTCTCTCATCTCTAGTTGTGCAGTAACTTTAGTTTTATGGTTTCAATGATGTTTTTTATCTTTATTTAGGGACAGAAAGTTGTATATGTTTCAGTCATTAAAATAAAAGATGAGTGGCAGCCACGATTCTAAATGCTTTCTATATCAATTTATTTAATTCCTTTAAGGTAGAAATTATCATTGTTGGTAACTTCGTATCCCCCAAAAGAAACTGAAATCTAGACAAGTTAAATGACTTGGCTGAGGTAATGTTCCTACAACCCAAAGTGTTTGGCTTGGAAACCAGATAGGAGTGCCAACCTTATTCTACCATTTCAATGTGTAGATCACAGGGGATTATACCAATCCTTCTATTACTATATAGTCAATGGAAAGCTCAAGCTTTGGAATGAACTTAAATTTAAATCTTGACTCGGATTCTTTCTTGTTGAATGGACTTAGCTCTTGGACCATGTATTTCCTCAGTCTCAGCCCAGTTGAATCTATGTATAATATGGTGATGATCAGTCTTCACTCTTTCATCACTGTTATGCACTTTTCATGGCACAGTAGGCCTTAATAACTGTCAGTTAGATTTTCTTTATATAATGTGATGAGCATTTAATTTATTAAACATTATAAATATGTAACTAAAAGCTTCATTCAAATTAGTGTGGCAATTCCTCTGACATGTCTTCTGAATGTTAACCTATTTTTAAAATTTTCTGTGACATTATTTTCATTTTTCAAGCAATATTGACCTAAATTATCCCAATATATCATTGATTCCCTACATTTTTTGGTATTGGATAGTTTGTGAGTCTTTAGTAATTATTATATGTTCTGTGATGTCAGACTGGTCATCTTTGGTCTTCTTTGTTTTTGACCAGTTTTCAGAGGTCTTAAACCTTCCCCAAATACTTCACATTTGGAGCATTTCATCATATGTTCCATGTGGTCAAAAAGGTACTTGATGGAGGTCCTTGTCAGAGCTTTGCCACTAATTTTATTATCTGGGAAAATCCATTTGGTTTCTCTGAGATGCAGTTTCTTGATTTTATAAAATAATAGGAATAACCTTCATAAAATACATTGTTTTTCAAAAGGAAAAGATTTCTTTAGTCATCACACTAGCCCTTTTAACTTTTAAAACATATTTACATGTATTCTAAAGATCATCTCTTTTTAAAAAATGAGAAACCTGAAAAAAAAGTGGTTTATGATGTGTCTAAGATTTGATCACTGGTAGCAAAAGTAAAAACCAAGTCTATTTGTACACCATATTGTTGCTTTCTATAAGGTATGAGGCAAATAATAATATTAATGATATGTGTGTGTGTGTGTGTGTTTTCCTTTCAAACTATGAAAGTGATATGTATCAAAGTTGGAAATTATAAATTTGACCTATGTCAAGCTTGTAAATAGGGAAAATATTTTAGGATTTCATTATATTTAATTTTTTTTAATTCTACATATTTATAATATGTACTCCACCTATTTAAAAAAAGTGTTGAAAGTCTTTACTGTTCAGTTTATTTTTCTTAGTGATGATTTATAATTTTTGAAATGCAAGATAGAAAGATATTTATTGCTGTATTTTCAAAGTTTTGATGAAATCACAGAAAGGTATTCTTTTTAAATAATATTTTTAACCAGCAATTGCTAATGATATCCATATGTTTAGTGAAATCTTTAGGCAACACTCTGCAATCACATAGATTTATCACATTATCAATTGAATCTTTGTTTCCAGGCTTAAATTCATATGCATATGTAATAGTTATAGCAGTGAGTGTGTGTGTGTGTGCGCGCGTGCGCTAAGTTGCTTCAATTGTGTCCGACTCTTTGTGATCCTACAGAGCATAGACCCCCAGGCTCTACTGCCCACGAGATTCTCCTGGCAAGAATACTAGAGTGGATTGCCACGCCCTCCTCCAGGGTATTTTCCCAACCCAGGGATCAAATCTGCATCTCTTACATCTCCAGCATTGCAGGCAGATTCTTTACCACAGAGTTATGACATTTTAAAAATTACTTTACCTGAATTAACTCATTTATTTTTACAATAATTATTTGTAATATGTGCTATTATTACTCTTATTTTACAGGTGAATAAACTGAAGTACAGATGTCAAGTAATTCTCTCAAGGTAACTAAGCTGATGAGTAGCAGCTAGTGAGAACTAGACCCTAGACTGTAACCCAGGTCATTGCCTTTGAAGTCTGAGGTCTTAACTTCCTTTTTTAAAATGTTTTAAATCAGTTTTTTTTTTTTTTAATTTTAAAATTTCTTTTAGAGTCAAAATAGAATGGCTTTAAAAATCAAAGGCAGAATTTTACAGACATTTCAGAGATACAAACCGTCTCACAAATGATTAATAAAGAGTAGGTACCTGCAGGCTTTACACAGAGTAATTTAGAGGTGAAAATTGGGCACCAAAGGGGGAGCCATACATCTTCCTCAGGAATACTGTGAGATGCACAGGAAATATTTTAGCTTGTAACAGAAGTATTCTCTTAGCTCTCTGGGGTAAAATATGTACCTGACCTTTGAAAAAAAGAATTCAATTCTGACAACAGAAACTGCTGTTCCTCAACATTCTTATATATCTGAATTCATAATCATAATCATTAAAAAGATTGGATTCAGTAATTCTCAAGAAGTGACATTTCATATTTATAGACATTTTCATTCATTATTGAATAGATATTACAGCTGTGTTTTTATAGTCAAATTATGAGATATTGAAGTATTAATATCCTGATAAACTCCCACTGGCAAATGTTTGGTTGAAATTGACCTATGTCACTAGCAACTGTGGAAAATTCTGAAAGAGATGGGAATACAAGACCACCTGACCAGCCTCTTGAGAGACCAATATGCAGGTCAGGAAGCAACAGTTAGAACTGGACATGAAACAACAGACTAGTTCCAAATAAGAAAAGGAGTACGTCAAGGCTGTATATTGTCACCCTGCTTATTTCACTTATATGCAGAGTAGATCATGAGAAACACTGGGCTGGAGGAAACACAAGCTGGAATCAAGATTGCCAGAAGAAATATCAATAACCTCAGATATGCAGATGACACCACCCTTATGGCAGAAAGTGAAGAACTAAAGAGCCTCTTGATGAAAATGAAAGAGGAGAGTGAAAAAGTTGGCTTAAAGTTCAACATTCAGAAAACTAAGATCATGGCATCTGGTCCCATCACTTCATGGCAGATGGATGGGGAAACAGTGGAAACAGTGGCTGAATTTATTTTTCTGGGCTCTAAAATCACTGCAGATGATGATTGCAGCAATGAAATTAAAAAACACTCCTTGAAAGAAAAGTTATGACCTACCTAGATAGCATATTAAAAAGCAGAGACATTACTTTGCCAACAAAGGTCTGTCTAGTCATGGCTATGGTTTTTCCAGTAGTCATGTATGGATGTGAGAGTTGGACTGTAAAGAAAGCTGAGCTACAAAGAATTGATGCTTTTGAACTGTAGTGTTGGAGAAGACTCTTGAGAGTCCCTTAGACTGCAAGGAAATCCAACCAGTCCATCCTAAAGGAGATCATTCCTGGGTGTTCATTGGAGGACTGATGTTGAGGCTGAAACTCCCATACTTTAGCCACCTGATGCAAAGAACTGACTCACTGGAAAATACCCTGATGCTGAGAAAGATTGAGGGCAGGAGGAGAAGGGGACGGCAGAGGGTGAGATGGTTGGATGGCATCATCAACTCGATGGACATGAGTTTGGGAGGACTCCAGGAGTTGGTGATGGACAAGGAGGCCTGGCGTGCTGCGTTTCATGGGATTGCAGAGTTGGACATGACTCAGCGACTGAACTGAACTGAACACTAGCAACTGGAGTTTTTTTTTTTTTAATTAATTGATTTATTTTAATTGGAGAATAATTACATTACAACACTGTGATGGTTTTTGCCATACATCAACATGACTCAGCCAGAGGTGTTATGTGTCCCTCTCTACTGAACTCCCAACCAATTCCCTCCCCACATATCCCTGTGGGTTTCCCAGAGCACTGGCTTTGGGGGCTCTGCTTCATGCATTGAACTTGCACTGACCATCTATTTTTACATATGGTAATGCATATGTTTCAATGCTTTTCTCTCAAATCATCCCACCCTCAATATCTCCCACTAATACTAAAAGTCTGTTCTTTACATCTGTGTCTCCCTAGTTGTTCTGAATGCAGGGTTGTTCGTACTGTCTTTCAAAATTCCATATATATGTAAATATACAGTGTATGTCTTTATCTTTCTGACTTACTTCACTCTATATAATAGGCTCCAGGCTTATCCACCACTTTAGCACTGACTCAAATGTGTGGGATTTTTTTTTTTTTCAATAGCTGAGTAATATTCCATTGTGTATATGTACCACAGATTTTATTTTCTTGGGCTCCAAAATCACTGCAGATGGTGATTGCAGCCATGAAATTAAAATACACCTGCTCCTTGGAAGAAAAACTTTGACAAACCTAGACAAATATTAAAAAGCAGAAACATTATTTTGCCAACAATGGTCTGTAAAGTCAAAACTATGGTTTTTCCAGCAGTCATGTAGGATGTGAGAGTTGGACCATAAAAAGGCTGAGCTCCAAAGGATTGATGCTTTAGAACTGTGGTGTTGGAAAAGACTCTTGAGAGTCCTTTTGACTGCAAGATCAAACCAGTCAATGCTAATGGAAATCAACCGTGAAAATTCATTAAAAGGACTGGTGCTGAAACTGAAGCTCCAATACTGTGGCCACCTGATATGAAGAGCTGACCCATTAGAAAAGACCCTGATGCTGGGAAAGGTTGAATGCAAGAGGAGAGGGGGATGACAGAGGATGAGATAGTTGGTTGGCATCACCACCGATTCAACGGACATGAGTTTGAGTAAGCTCCAGGAGATTGTGAAGGACGGGAGTCCTGGGATGCTGCAGTCTGTGGAGTCACAAATAGTCAGAAACGACTGAGCAACTGAAAACAACCACAACTTCCACATCTTTTCATCTGCTGAAGAACATCTAGATTGCTTCCATGGGCTAGCTTTTGTAAATAGTGAAGCAATGAACATTGGGATACATGTGTCTCTTTCAGTTCTGGATTCCTCAGGGTGTATGGGTCTTCCCTTGTAGTTCAGCTGATAAAGAATCTGCCTCCAATGCAGGAGACCTGGGTTCAATCCCTGGGTTGGGAAGATCCCCTGGAGAAGGGAAATGCTAACCACTCCAGTATTCTGACACAGAGAATTCCACAGATGGTATAGTCCATGGGGTTGCAAAGAGTCAGACACGACTGGACGACTTTCACTTCCCTTCACTTCACTTCAGGGTGTATATCCTGCAGTGGGTTTGCTGGGTCATATGGCAGTTCTATTCCCATATTTTAAGGAATTCCCACACTGTTCTCCATAATGACTGTAACAATTTGCATTCTGACCACCAGTGTAAGAGGGCCCTTTTCTCCAAATTCTCTCCAGCACTTATTGTTTGTAGGCTTTTTGATGATGGCCATTTTGACCAGCGTGAAATTACACCTCATTGTGGTTTTGATTTGCATTTATGTAATAAGGAGTGATATTTAGCATCTTTTCGTGTGGTTATTGGCCATCTGTATGTCTTCTTTGGAGAAATGTTTATTTAGATCTTTTGTTCACATTTTGATCATGTTGTTTGTTTTTCTGGTAATGAGCTTCATGAGCTGCTTGTATATTTTGGAGGTTAATTATCTGTCAGTTGTTTCATTGCTATTATTATCTCCCAGTTTGAGAGCTGTCTTTTCACATTGCTTATAGTTTCCTTCGTGTGCAAAAGCTTTTAAGTTTAATTAGGTCCCATTTGTTTATTTTTATTTCCATTACTCTGGGAGGTGGGTCATAGTGGATCTTGCTGTGATTTATGTCAGAGAGTGTTCTGTTTTCCTCTAAGACTTTTATGGTTTCTTTTCTTATATTTAGGTCTTTAATCCATTTTGAGTTTCTTTTTGTGTATAGTGTTAGAAAGTGTTCTAGTTTTATTCTTTTACATGTAGTTGACCAGTTTTCCCAGCATCATTTTTTGATTTATCAAAATAAGGTGGCTACAGGTGTGTGGATTTATCTCTGGACTTTCTGTTTTGTTCCATTGATCTATATTTTTGTCTTTGTGTTAATATCATACTGTCTTGATGACTGTAGGTTTGTAGTGTAGTCTGAAGCCAGGAAGATTGATTCCTCCAGTTCCATCCTTCTTTTTCAAGATTGCTTTGCCTGCTCAGGATCTTTTGTGTTTCCATACAAATTGTGAAATTATTAGTTCTAGCTGTGAAAAATACCATTGGTGGTTTGATAGGGATGATGTTGAATCTACAGATTGCTTTGGGTAGAATACTGATTTTTCAGTATATTAATTCTTACAATCTAAGAACCTAAGACCAATCTAAGAACATGATATATTTCTCCATCTATTTGTGTCATCTTAGATTTCTTTCATCTGTGTTTTATAGTCTTCTCTATACAGGTCTTTTGTTTTTATTTAGATAAATTTATACCTAAGTATTTTATTCTTTTTGTGGCAATGGTGAATAGGATTGTTTCCTTAATTTCTCTTTCTGGTTTTTCATTGTTAGTGTATAGGAATACATGGGATATCTGTGTTTTAATTATATATCCTGCAACTTTATTATATCCACTGATTAGCTCTAGTAGTTTCCTGGGCGCATATTTAAGGTTTTCATGTAAAGGATTATGAGATCTAAAAACTGAGAGTTTTACTTTTTGTCCAATCTGAATTCCTTTTATTTATATTTTTTCTCTGAATGCTCTGGTATGACTTCCAAACTATGTAGAATAGTAGTGGTGAGAGTGGGCACCGTTGCCTTGTTCCTGATTTTAGAAAAAATGCTTTCAGTTTTTCGCCATTAAGGATAATGTTTGCTATGGGTTTGTCATACATGCATTTTATTATGTTGAGATATGTCCCTTCTATGCCTACTTTCTGGAGAGATTTTTATCATAAATCGTTGTTGAATTTTGTCAGAGGCTTTCTCTGCATCTACTGAAATAATCATATGGTTTTTATCTTTCACTTTGTTAATATGGTGCATTACATTGATTGATTTGGAAATATCAAAGAATCTTTGCATCCCTGAAATAAAGTCCACTTGTTCATGATGTATGAACTCTTAAATATGTTGTTGGATTCCTTGAGAGAATTTTGTTGAGAATTTTTGCATCTATGTTCATCAATGCTATTGGCTCATAGTTTTGTTTTGTGGCATCTTTGCCTGATTTTGGTATTAGGATGATGGTGTAGAATGAGTTTGGAAGTTTTCCTTTCTCTTCAGTTTTCTGTAAGAGTTTGAGTGGGATATGTGTTAGCTCGTCTCTAAATTTGTGGTAGAATTCACTTGTGAAGCCATCTGATCCTGGGCTTTTGTTTGTTGGAAGATTTTTAATACAGTTTTGATTTCCATGCTTATGACTAGTCTGTTCGTATTTTCTATTTCTTCCTTGCTCAGCTTTGGTAGGTTATACTTTTCTAAGAATTTGTCTATTTCTTCCAAGTTGTCCATTTTATCGGCAATAGTTGCTCATAGTAGTCTCTTATGACCATTTGTATTCTGTGTTGTCTGTTGTAAAATTTCTCCATTTTCATTTCTTATTTTATTGATTTGAGTCCTCTTTTTTTTCTTTTTATGAGTATGGTTAACAGTTAGTCTATGTTGTTTATCTCCTTAAAGAACCAGCTTTTAGTTTTATTAATATTTGCATTGTCTTCATTTCTTTTTCATTTACTTCTGCTTTGATCTTTATGATATCTTTTACCAACTTTGGTGTGGTTTTGTTCTTCTTATTCTAGTTGCCTTAGGTATAAAGTTAGGCTATTTCTTTGTGTTTCTCTCGTTTCTTGAGGTAGGCTTGTATTGCTATGAATTTCTCTCTTAGCACTACTTTTACTTAATCCCATAGGTTCTGGGTTGTTGTGTTTTCATTATCATTTGTTTCTATGCATATTTTAATTTACTTTTTTATTTATTCAGTGATCTGTTGGTTATGAAGAAACATGTTACTTAACCTCCATATGTTTGTGTTTTTTATATCCCTCCCCCCGCTCCATGGTTGATATTTAATCTTGTAGCATTGTGATCAGAAAAGATGATTGAAATAATTTCATTTTTTTTAAATTTACCAAGGCTATATTTGTGACCCAAGGTGTGATTTATCCTGGAGAATGTTTCACGTGCACTTGAGAAAAAGGTGAAGTCCATTGTTTTTGGGTGGAATGATCTGTAGATATCAATTAGGTCTAACTCGTCCAATGTATCATTTAAAGCTTGTTTTTCCTTATTAATTTTCTTTCTGGATAATCTATCCATTGGTGTGAGTGAGGTATTAAATTATCCCACTATTATTGTGTTACTGTCAATTTCTCTTTCTTAGTTGCTAGCATTTGCCTTATGTATTGAGGTACTCCTATGTTGGAGCATATATATTCATAATTGTTATATCTTCCACTTGAATTGATCTCTTGATCATTATGTAGCATCCTTTTTTGTCTCTTATAATGGTCTTCATTCTAAAGTCTATTTTATCTGATATGAGTTTGCTACTCCCACTTTCTTTCAGTCTCCATTTACATAAAATACCTTTTTCCAGATCTTCACTATAAGTTTGTATGTTTCCATAGGTTTGGTGTAGATCTCTTGTAGACAGCATATATAAGGTCTTGTTTTTGTATCCATTCAGCCAGTATTTGACTTTGCATTGGAGCATTTAACCCATTTATGTTTAAGGTAATTATTGATAAGTATGATCCATTACCATTTATTATATTGTTTTGGGTTTGTTTTTATGAATGTTTTCTGTATTTCCTGTCTAAAGAAGACCGTTTAGCATTTGTTGAAGTGATGGTTTGGTGATGCTGAATTCTCTCAACTTTTGCTTGTCTGTAAAGCTTTAGTGGAGAGTGAAAAAGTTGGCTTAAAGCTCAACATTTAGAAAATGAAGATAATGGCATCTGGTCCCATCACTTCATGGGAAATAGATGGCCAAACAGTGGAAACAGTGTCAGATTTTACTTTGGGGGGCTCCAAAATCACTGCAGATGATGACTGCAGTCATGAAATTAAAAGACACTTACTCCTTGGAAGAAAAGTTATGACCAACCTAGATAGCATGTTGAAAAGCAGAGACATTACTTTGCCAACAAAAGTACATCTAGCCAAGGCTATAGTTTTTCCTGTGGTCATGTATGGATGTGAGATTTGGACTGTGAAGAAGGCTGAGTGCCGAAGAATTGATGCTTTTGAACTGTGGTGTTGGAGAAGACTCTTGAGAGTCCCTTGGGCTGCAAGGAGATCCAACCAGTCCATTCTGAAGGAGATCAGCCCTGGGATTTCTTTGGAGGGAATGATGCTGAAGCTGAAACTCCAGTACTTCAGCCACCTCATGCGAAGAGTTGACTCATTGGAAAAGACTCTGAGGCTGGGAGGGATTGGGGGCAGGAAGAGAAGGGTACGACAGAGGATGAGATGGCTGGATGGCATCACAGACTCGATGGTGATAAGTCTGAGTGAACTCCAGGAATTGGTGATGGACAGGGAGGCCTGGCGTGCTGTGATTCATGGGGTCACAAAGAGTCAAACATGACTGAGCAACTGAACTGAACTGAACTGAAAGCTTTTGATTCTTCCTTTAAATCTGAATGAGATCCTTGCTGGGTTGAGTAATCTTGGTTTTAGTTTACCCCCCCCCCACACACACACACCCTTTTCATCACTTTATCTTGCCATTCCCTGCTGGCCTGCAGTTTCTGTTGAAAGTTCAGTTGTTATGCTTATGGGGATTCCCTTGTATGTTATTTATTGCTTTTCCTTTGTTGCTTTTAATATTTTTATTAGTTTGATTAATATGTGTTAGTGTACTTTGCCTTGGGTTTTTCTTGTATGGGATGCTCTGGGTATTTGAATTTGGGTAGCTATTTCCTTCCCCATTTTAGAGAAATTTTTGACTATTATCTCCTGAGATATTTTCATGCCCTTTCCTTATGTCTCATTCTTCTGGAACACCTATGATTCGAACGTTGGGGCTTTAACATCATCCCAGAAGTCTCTGCGGCTGTCGTAATTTCTTTTTATTCTTTTCTTTTTTTTTTTTTCCACACTGCTTTATTTATTTCCATCATTCTATCTTCCATGAGTTCTTAGTTTCTTTGTGCAACACTGCTCATTACTTTTTTCTTCTTTCCAGCTCCAAAAGGTTTTATTTATGGTTAGTATTTTGTTGTAACTAAAGCTTTTAGATCATTGTTAAGTATTAGTGACATTATGGGTATCTTTTAACTATATTTAACACACTTCGATTGTGTTGATAAGAATCAGTTGGTAAGAATCTGCCTGCGATACAGGAGGCCTGGGTTCAATTCCTGGGTCAGGAAGATCCCCTGGAGAAGGAAATGGCAACCCACTCCAGTATTCTTGCCTGGAGAATCCTATGGACAGAGGAGCTAGTGGGCTACAGTCTATGGGGTCAAAAGAGTCGGAAATGACTTAGTGACTAAACCAAGAGAGCACCTCATGGCACATGTGCAGTGCTACACATATTGTTAAGTACTGGTGACATTATGGGTATCTTTAACTATATTTAGTCTTTAATGGGATTGTCTTTGGTTGTTTACTAATAAAGTTTCCTGGGAAAAGAAAGCTGTTGTTGTGGTAAAGATATTTTTCATAATGTAAAATGCATTGTTTCATTTCTATTGAATTCAATGTTTCTCAAAATTTATTTTAAATACTATTAAATTATTTAAGCAGTAAGATGATTTTTTCTTTTTAATTGTAGTTATATTTTATTGATAAGTTTCTAAATAGCTTAATAATTGTTTCTCAATCTAGTAGTAAATAGCACTTAGTCATGGCTCTGAATTCAATTTGCATAAGTTTGTTTTTAGTATTTACTTTTAGACTCTTGAAGTAGCTATGTTTTGTGTAATATTTGGCAACCTTTAATATAAAAATCATATTAGGTAAACAGTCTCTGGGACTCCGTGTGTGTGGTCTCTTATTTCCACACTCTCGCTGTTTCAGCTGAGAATTGATTTTTCAAAAAGAAAGGTTTACTCACGCTGTGGTATCATGTCAAGGATGACTACAGTGTGACTACAGGCATCACTGGACGCCAGTTGTACTCTGTGCTCTCTGGACTTTGATAGTGCTGGTTTCTCCTTCTTGGGATAATGTGGCTGAACACTGGGCTGGATCACATTATGTAACCTTTATCCTTTCCCCAATGAAGTCCTAGTTCAGTTGGTCCATATCTGTATCAAGACACAGCACCATTTTCCCCTTTAACATGGCAGATCTAAAGGTAGGTACAATGATTTTAATGCCAGCAATCTACTATGAGGGAGAGGCTTAGAACTGAGAGCCACGTAGAAGTACAGATTATTTTCTTCCTTTTGCCTCACCACAGTTCTGCCCATTTTGTCTTGCACAGTAGCTATAAGAAATCCAAATGCTGATCTGAAAGTAACCCCTGTGAAAAATTCCACTGATAGTTTGATAAGGATTATATTGAATCTGTAGACTGCCTTGGGTAGTACGGTCATTTTAACAATATTGATTCTTCCAATCAAGAATCTGGTATAGCTCTCCACCTGTTTTTGTCATCTTTGCTTTTTTTCATCAGTGTCTTATAGTTTTCTGCATACAGGTCTTTTGTCTCCTTAGCTAGCTTATTATTTTTGTTGCAATGGTGAATGGGATTGTTATTTAATTTTACTTTCTGATTTTTCATTGTTAGTGTATAGGAACTAAAGATATTCCACTGAATCAATTTTATATCCTGTGACTTTACTAAATTCATTGATTTGTTTTAATAGTTTTCTGGTGGTATCTTTAGGGCTTTCTATGCAGAATATCATGTCATCTGCAGAAACTGAAGGCTTTACTTCTTCTTTTACAAACTGGATTCCTTTTATTTCTTTTTCTTCTCTTATTGCCATGGCTAGGACTTCCAAATCTGTTGAGTCATAGAAAAAGCAAAGGAATTAAAAAAAAAAAAAATCATCTTCTGCTTCATTGGCTACACTAAACCCTTTGACTGTGTGGATCATTAAAAAAAAAAAATGGGAGCGGGTGGGGGGGTGGGGGGTACTGTGGAAAGTACTTCAACAGATGGGAATACCAGACCACTTTATTTGTCTCCTGAAAAATCTATATGCAGGTCAAGAAGCAGCGGTTAGAACTGGACATGGAACAATGGGCTGGTTCAAAATTAGAAAAGAAGTACATCAAGGTTGTACATGATCACCCTGTGTATTTGATTTATATGTAGAATTTTGCTCAGTCACTCAGTCATGTCTGACTCTTTGTGACCCTATGGACTGAAGGATACCAGGACTCCTTCTCTTTCACCACCTCCTTGAGCCTGCAGAAACTCACATCCATTGAGCCAGTGATGCCATCCAACCATTTCATCCTCTGCCATCCCCTTCTCCTCCTGCCTTCAATCTTTCCCAGCATCAGGGTCTTTTCTAATGAGTGTAACTTGCATCATGTGGCAAAAGTATTGGAGCTTCACTTCAGCATCAATTCTTCCAATGAATATTCAGGATTGATTTCTTTTAAGGTTGACTGGTTTGTTCCTCTTGCTGTCGAAGGGATTCTCAAAAATCTCCTCCAACTCCACAGTTCAAAAACATCAATTCTTTTGATTTGATACTCAAGGTGCTCAGCCTTCTTTATGGTTCAACTCTTCCATCCATACATGACTGCTAGAAAAATATAGCTTGAGTATATGGACCTTTGTCAGCAAAGTGATATCTCTGCTTTTTAATATGCTATCTAGGTTTGTCATAACTTTTCTTCCAAGAGGCAAGCATCTTTTAATTTCATGGCTGCAGTCACCACCTGAAGTGATTTTGGAGTCCAAGAAAATAAAGCCTGTTGCTGTTTCCATTGTTTCCCCATCTATTTGCCATCAAGTGATAAGGCCAGATGTCATGATCTTAGTTTCTTGAATGTTGAATTTTAAGCCAACTTTTCACTCCCCTTTTTCACCTCTATCAAGAAGCCCTTTAGTTCCTCTCTGCTTTCTGCCATAAGGGTGGTGTCATCTGCATATGTGAGGTTATTGATATTTCTCCCAGCAAACTTGATTCCAGCTTGTGCTTCATCCAACCCAGTATTTTGCATGATGTATTCTGTATAAAAGTGAAATAAGCCTTGATGTACTCCTTTCCTGATTTTGAACCAGCCCATTGTTCCATGTTCAGTTCTAATGACTGCTTCTTGACCTGCATACAGGTTTCTCAGGAAGCAAGTAAGGTGGTCTGGTATTCCCATCTTTTAAGAATTTTCCACAGTTGTGACCGCACACTCGAAGGCTTTAGCATATTCAATGAAGCAGAAGTTGATGTTTTTCTGAAATTCTCTTGCTTTTTCTATGATCCAACGGATGTTAGCAATCTGAACTCCTGTTCCTCCACCTATTCTAAATCCAACTTGTACATCTGGAAGTTCTCGGTTCAGGTACTATTGAAGCCTAACTTTAAGGATTTTGAGCATTATTTTGTTAGCATGGGAAATGAGTGCTATTGTGCCAGAGTTTGAACATTCTTTGGCATTGCCCTTCTTTGGGATTGGAATGAAAACTTACATTTTCCAGTCCTGTGGCCACTGCTGAGTTTTCCAAATTTGTTGGCATATTGAATATAGCACTTTCTCAGCATCATCTTTTAGGATTTGAATTAGCTCAGCTGGAATTCCATCACCTCTGGTAGCTTTGTTTGTAGTGGTGCTTTCTAAGCCCATTTGATTCTCATTTCAAGATGTCTGGCTCTAGGTGGGTGATCACAGCATTGTGGTTATCTTGGTCATTAAGATCTTTTTAATATAGTTTTTCTGTGTATTCTTGCCATCTCTTCTTAATATCTTCTGCTTCTGTTAGGCCCACACTGTTTTTGCCCTTTATTGTGCCCATTTTTGCATGAAATTTTCCTTTGGTATCTCTACTTTTCTAGAAATGATCTATATTCTTTCCCACTCTATTATTTTCCTCCATTTTTGGCATTGTTCACTTAGGAAGGCTTTCTTTTCTTTCCTTGCTACTCTTTGGAACTGTGCATTTAAATTAGTATGTCTTTTCTTTTCTCCTTGCCTTTTGCTTTTCTTCTTTTCTCAGCTATTTGTAAGGCCTCTTCAGACTACCATTTTGTCATTTTTGCATTTGTTTTTCTTGGGGATGGTTTTGACTACCAGCTCCTGTACAATGTTATGAACTTCTGTCCATAGTTCTTCAGGCATTCTGTCTATCATATCTAATCCCTTGAAGCTATTTGTCATTTCCAATGTATAATTGTTAGGGATTTGATTTAGGTCATACCTGAATGGCCTAGTCGTTTTTCCTACTTTCTTCAATTTGTCTGGATATGCAGAGTGCCTCATGCAAAATGTCAGGCTTGATGAATCACAAACTGGGCTTAAGATTGTTGGGACAATATTAATAACCTTAGATATGTAGATGACACCACCCTTATTGCAGAAAGTGAACAGGACTAAAGAGCCTCTTGATGAAGATGAAACTGGAGAGTGAAAAACATGGTTTAAAACTCAACATTCAAAAAAGCTAAGCTCATGGCATCCAGCCCCATCACTTCATGACAAATAGATGGGCAAAAAATGAAAATGGTGACAGACTTTTCTTGGGCTCCAAAATCACTGCAGATGGTGACTGCAGTCATGAATTTTAAAAATGCTTGATCCTTGAAAGAAAAGCTATGACAAACCTAGACAAGGTATTAAAAAGCAGGGCCATAACTTTGCCAACAAAGTTTCATATAGTCAAAACTATGGTTTTTCTAGTAGTCATCTATGGATGTGAGAGTTAGACCATAAAGAAGGCTGAACATTGAAGAACTGATACTTTTTAACTGCAAAGCTAGAGAATATTCTTGAGAGTCCCTTGCACTGCAAGGATTTCACACCAATCAATTCTAAATACAATCAACCCTGAATATTCATTTGAAGGACTGATGCTGAAGTTGAAGCTCCAATACTTTGGCCACTTGATGCAAAGAGGTAGCTCATTGGAAAAGATCCTGCTGCTGGGAAAGATTGAGGGCAGATAGAGAAATGAGATTGAGAATGAGATTGTTAGATAGCATCACCAATTCAATGGGCATGAATTTGAGAAAACTCTCGAAGATATTAGTGGACAGAGGAGCCCAGAATGCTGCAGTCCATGGAGCTGCCAAGAGTTGGACATGACTTAGTGACTGAATAACAAAAATTTCCAAAACTATGTTGAATAATAGTCATGAGAACAAAAATTTTTACAATTTGTATGGAAACACAAAAGTTCCTGTAGAGTAAAACAATGTTGAGAAAGAAAATCATAACTGGAGAAATCAACCTTCTTGACTTCAGACTATACTTCAAAGCTGCAGTAATCAAAAGAGTAAGGTACTGGCACAAAAACATAACTATAGATCAATGAACAAATTAGAAAGCTCAGAATTAAGCCCACAAAACTAGAAGCTTATCTTTGACAAAAGATCAAGAATATATGATGGAGAAAATGCAGCTTCTTAAATAAGTGATGCTGAGAAAACTGTACAGTTATGTGTAAAAGAATGAAGTTAGAACACTTAATAACAGCATACACAAAAATAAACTCAAAATATATTTAGACCTAAGTGCAAGACCATAAAACATAAAACTCTTAGAGGAAAAGATAGATGAAACATTCTTTGACATAAATCTCATGAAGATCCTCTTCGACATACTTCCAGGAGTAATGGAGATAAAAACAAAAGTAAACAATTAAGACCTAATTAAACTTAAAAGCTTTTGCCCTGAAAATAAAACTATAAACAAGATGAATAAACAAGCCTAGAATGGGAGAAAATAATCACAAATGAAACAACTGACAAAGGATTAATCTCCAACATATACCCATAGCTCATACAACTCAGTATCAGAAAAACAAGCAACTCAGTCAAAAAATGGATAGAAAACTTGAATAGACATTTATCCAAAGAAGCCATATAGATGCCCAACAAACACAGAAAAAGATGCTAAACATTGCTCATTAATAGAGAAATGCAAATCAAATGTACGATGGGGTATCACCTCACATGAATCATAGTGGTCATCATAAAAAATCTACAAAAAGTAAATGCTGGAGAATACGTGGATAAAAGGGAAGCCTCTTGCACTATTGGTGGGAATATAAATTAATACAGCCACTATGGAGAACACTATGGATATTGCTTTAAAAAATGAAAAATAAAACCACTTTATGACCCAGAAATCCCACTACAATATATGTATATATATCCTGAGAAAACCATAATTCAAAAAGACACATGTACCCCAACATTCTTTGCACACTATTCACACTAGCCAGGACATGGAAACAACCTAGACATCTATTGATAGATGAATGGTTAGAGAAGCTGTGGCACATATTTACAATGGAACATTACTCAGCCATAAGAAGGAGTGAACTGAGTCTGAGTCAGTTGAACTGAGGTAGATAAAGTTAGAGCCTGTTGTATTAAGTGAAGTAAGTCAGAAAGAGAAAAATAAATACTGTATATTAACACATCGATATGAAATCTAGAGAAATGGTACTGATGAGCCTATCTGTGGGCCAGAAATAGAGAGGCAGAAGCAGAGAACAGATTTGTGGACACAGTGGGGGAAGGAGAGGGTGGGACGAATTGAGAGAGTGCATTGGCATGTGTACACTACCATGTATAAAAAGCTAGTGGGAAGTTGTTGTATAACACAAGGAGCTCAGACCAATGATCTATGATGACGTAGAGGGATAGGATGGGCAGTGGGAGGCAGGGTCAATAGCTAGGAAGTGTATGTTTATCCACCATCTGAGTCATCTTGTTGGAAGAAATTATCACAACATTGGAAAGCAATTTTCCTTTATTTAAAAAGAAAATAAAATAAATAAAGAAAAAAAGAATCTCTGGATCTTAAGAATTCCCCTCAGTCTATCAGGAATGCCCCTCCCTTGTTTGAACTGAAACCTAGAAAAGTGAATTGGAACACATATTGATTAGATAGCAAAAACCACTATAACTGATAAATATTACATTAATGCCCTGTTATAATAGTGTTATAAGAACAGGAGGAACAAAAGAGAGTAAGATAAGGCTACAGGACAAAAGAATAAACAGAAGAAACTGAAGATTTAGTAACGAAGTTTTTTTTTTTTCTTTTCTGGGGTGGAGATGCAAACACTTTCCCATACTGAGACAGTTTCTGTTGAAGGATTCCAGATGCCCAGAGCTTATTCTAGGCTGATGTAGCTGCTGGAATCCCTTACTGCCAGTGTTCTTTCCTCCAGTGCTGAAACTTTGTTACATTATCCTGCTGGAGATAACTGCCAGAAACTTGAAATGAAAGAGTCATATATTTCTGTCTTCAGCCTTCATAATTCTTTTTTTGTACCTCCTATTTAAAACATAACCAAGGGAACTGTAGAAATTGTGTGTGTGTGTGTGTGTGTGGTGTGTCACAGGCTCCTTTATATAACAGAGCACAGAAAAGTAGGAATTGATGCTGACAGCAGAGAAATGAAAGGTCAAGTCAGCCCCAACCTTAGTTTCTCAGTGTCTATTTCCAGTCTATTTTGTATATATAATTTCCATGCAACAATAGCAGCACTTTCATGCTTTGCCTGATATGATAAAATCATTGTCATACAAATGAAAGACTCTTACTCTCTTCCCCCAAAAGAATAAACAATATTTCATCAGTCCTCAAATTTGTCTTTAGAGATAGTAATTCTTCTTGTGGTTGAGTATAATAATACCTCTGCTAACCATCTTAACCTAATGTAAATATATTAGAGGAGAAAGTGAGGGAAAAGTAAGTTAATATATTCAAATAAACAAGGAATAAACCATACAAATTTACTGCTAAGGTAACTTCTGTAATTTCCATAACTTGCCTATTCACCATGAAAATATCTTCCCCAGTTATTAGCCAGAACCCTAGCTTGTAAAGGTTCTTCTCCAGGGGAGTAACCCATACCTTCATTTACAGAAGGTTTTAAGTTCTATGCTCATGAACTTATAGGACTATTTTAGTTTTCCATTATCACTTACCATTTAATGGCAAGAAAACTCCATGGAATCCACTGAGTTCCAGCCATAATCCTTCCTGTCCTAGTACATATCAGCACACCAATTTTCTTCTCTTAATTGGGATCAGTCAACTTAACCAGTAAGTCACTTTCTTCTTTACCAATTAATTCAATGGGAAAATAATTCAGTAGTGGAGTAGTGGCAGTTTCAAGGTCCAGCTAAATTAGGACAGTATTTTATACTCTGAGGAAAGCATTACACCTTTAGGAACCAAGAACTCTGAACCAATAACCAAAGGTTTTGAGTAACAGAAGTAAAAGTTCTCCCAGTAGGTTTTGGGGTCTAATAGGGCAATCACTTCCACTGAATTCTTGATTTGTGAACCCAATTATTCTAGCATTAGGTTAGCAAATTTAATCTTGTTTATTCTCTATATTACATCTTAATAAACTGCCCTCCAGCCTCACAGATTGCTTGAACTGAGTCTTCAATTGTGTACTTTACCATCCTGTTAGCTGAGCTGCCACTGAATAAAAGGTACATCATAAAAAATGAATTCCCTGACATGAATCTTTTGCTGTTCTTTCATCCAAACCAGTGTTATATGGGATACATAATGGTATTAAGACCTGCATAAGTTCACAGACCTTAACATTTGCAAAAACATTTTGGTCAGGAAAGACAAATGAATAATTAAAATAAGTGCCTATTCCAATGAGCACAACTCCCTGCCTGCATCATGATAGATGAGATTCGGTTTAACTAACCTACTGCCAAGTGACTTGCTGGTGCAGATTTTGGGGCTTATTATTGGTCTTTGCTGCAGGCAAGTTAGGCACCAGCAATGATAACCAGACAAGCCTCAAGAGGAAAGATCATGTTATTAAGCTATGTATAACTTCTATCACTGCCAACATAGCTACTTTGTAACCCATTTCACTCTTGGGGAAAATATGACAAAAGTTCATATTTTTGGTCCTTTAAAAAATGTTTCACTTCATATTTGAGATCCTACATACAGACATACACACACACACACACACACACACACACACACACACACACCACTTTGTTAGCGCTTCATGGTCTATATAATTTACTATAACATTTTCCATGAAATTCCAAGAATTAGTTAGATGCTGTTTTTCTGTCACATAATATCTATTCTACTTCTGTAACATTATATTGCAATTGTGTGTTAAACAGCATTCCCAATTTGTCTATAAAATCCTTGTAGCCATGCCATCCCTTGTTTATTTCTGTATTTCTAGTCGCCAGCTTTTGTGTCTCACAGAGTACTTTATGATGATATTTATGGTCAATGATTGCAAGTAGTACTTTATTATTTGCATTTATTATTTAATCCATGAGTCCTATTTTAAAAATTTTCAAGTGATTGTGCTTTTCTGAATGTGTGCCCAAAGTTCATTATCAATAGATAATTTTATTAAACCATGTTCTTAAAATATGACATTTAATTCTTTCTTTGTGGAATTTATTGAAATTTTCATGACTTCTTAAAGGTTTTGTGTTAGAAAACATTTTAATATATTAAAAGATGTATATTTCTGTTATAAAATACAATGTCTAATGTATAATTTTAAATCAAATAGGTCCCATAAAACAATCTATATTTTTTGTTTATTTATTTATTTTGAATCTACAGGATCTATCAATGACAGAGTGAGAGATGTTTTCAAGTGTCCAATTTTATCAAATGCTGACATTTATCACCAGACTAATATTTGTAGTAACCTTATTTCTTTCCAGAGAAGGCAATGGCACCCCACTCCAGTACTGTTGCCTGGAGAATCCCATGGGCGGAGGAGGCTGGTGGGCTGAAGTCCATGGGGTCACTAGGAGTCGGACATGACTGAGCGACTTCACTTTGACATTTCACTTTCATGCATTGGAGAAGGAAATGGAAACCCACTCCAGTGTTCTTGCCTGGAGAATCCCAGGGACGGTGGAGCCTGATGGGCTGCTGTCTATGGGGTCGCACAGAGTCGGACACGACTGAAGCGACTTAGCAGCAGTATTTCTTTCCATTTGGATATTCATTACATTACCTTCTAAAGTTGGAGCATGAGTATAAATCCATGGCAGAGCCTAGCCCAGCTTCTGTTTTCTGCAGTCCTCTGTTGTCCTGAAATGGGATGATTTCCTTAGACCACAGGCTGGGTCTTGACTAGTCCATCAAGTGGGATTTCTCCAGAAAATGGTCTTCATCTTTCTTTAGGATCTTCCTCTGCTCTTGGGGTTGATGTTTTACTCATGGTGTTCAAATGACAGACCCCACCCTCCTCCACCAGTTTTCTCTGAATCTAACATATTGGCTGATTAGTGTTTCACTACCTTGATGTCTGCCCTGATTTTTGGTGCCTAATAATGAGGGCCATTCATTCTTTTTTCTTTTTCTTTTTTTTTTTTAGAGCTGTTTAATTTTTATTACAGATTACAAAAGCCCCACGGTTTATTTTTCTCAAGAGTAGTTTGGTAATTATTAGGTTATATTAAAGCTTTGCCTTCTGGAAACTTCACAGGATGCAGAAAAATGTTTCTGAGGATGGGCCTCAATTTCATGTTTTGAAATGTATGAGTCATTTGTCCCAGGATCAAGCAATTTCTGCCTTCTTAAAATATACCTAGAGTAGGCATCAAAGACATTTCATTCTTTTTTCCTTCTGCAGCATCTTTACTAAACTGAAAGAATCACTCTTATCTTAAAATTTTTTGTTCCCTCTCTGATGCTTACCATTATATTTTAGTTCCATCTGAGGTATTGTAGCAGATACTGATCATTGCCCACTTAACTGCCCTTCTTCCTTGTTGATAGAATCAGTTTTCTTTGGGGTGGCTAAGTACCCAGCACTTGGGAGTGAAGCTTGACAGACCTACGTCATTGTGATGATCCCGTTCTCTGGCAGATTGTCCAGGCTTTTCTTTGAAGCTAGTGCTGGATTCTGGCAAATTTTGATTTAAGTAGATTACTTCTGGGGTTTCTTCCAATTGCCTTATGACCCAGCAATCCCACTGCTGGGCATACACACTGATAAAACAAGAATTGAAAGAGACATGTGTACCCCAATATTCATCGCAG
The DNA here is from genome assembly GCF_014754425.2 of Oryx dammah. NCBI lineage: Eukaryota > Metazoa > Chordata > Mammalia > Artiodactyla > Bovidae > Oryx > Oryx dammah. The sequence goes on from NW_024070187.1 coordinate 1,497,157, forward strand.
TACTGTTTATAATAGCCAGGACATGGAAGCAATCTAGATGTCCATCAGCAGATGAATGGATAAGAAAGCTGTGGTACATATACACAATGGAGTATTACTCAGCCATTAAAAAGAATACATTTGAATCAGTTCTAATGAGGTGGATGAAACTGGAGCCAATTATACAGAGTGAAGTAAGTCAGAAAGAAAAACACCAATACAGTATACTAACACATATATATGGAATTAGAAAGATGGTAATGATAACCTTGTATGTAAGACAGCAAAAGAGACACAGATGTATAGAACAGACTTTTGGACTCTGTGGGAGAGGGAGAGGGTGGGATGATTTGGGAGAATCACATTGAAACATGTATAATATCATGTAGGAAACAAATCGCCAGTCTAGGTTCAATGCAGGATACAGGATGCTTGGGGCTGGTGCACTGGGATGACCCAGAGAGATGGTATGGGGAGGGAGGTGGGAGGGGGGTTCATGTTTGGGAACGCATGTACACCCGTGGTGGATTCATGTTGATGTATGGCAAAACCAATACAGTATTGTAAAGTAAAATAAAATAAAATAAAGCTAATAATGCCCCCCAAAATAATAATAAATCTATTAAAGATGATGTGGCTTTGTCACTTTAGATGCAGCCCACGTTGTGACATGCAGTATGTTCACTATGACTCAGTTCTACTTTTTAGTATCCACAATAATTTCTTCTGTGACCCATGAATTATTTAGAATTATGCTTTTATTTCCTGGTTTACAGGGTTTGGGAGGAATCTTTGTTAATGATTTCTCTAGTGTTCACACTTCAGAATGATTTCATCTGAGGGGTGATGGAGGGTTGCTTGGGGTGTGCTGCCCACAGATGATTCTGCAGGCAAAGGGCTGACAACACTCATTCTTAATTTCATTTTCTCAATCTTCAAGTTATTTAAGTTTTACCAAAAATTTAGCCACTATTCACATGAGGTGGCCAAAGTACTGGAGCTTCAGCTTTAGCATCATTCCTTCCAAAGAAATCCCAGGGCTGATCTCCTTCAGAATGGACTGGTTGGATCTCCTTGCAGTCCAAGGGACTCTCAAGAGTCTTCTCCAACACCACAGTTCAAAAGCATCAATTCTTCAGCGCTCAGCCTTCTTCGCAGTCCAACTCTCACATCCATACATGACTACTGGAAAAACCATAGCCTTGACTAGACCGACCTTAGTCAGCAAAGTAATGTCTCTGCTTTTGAATATACTATCTAATTTGGTCATAACTTTTCTTCCAAGGAGTAAGCGTCTTTTAATTTCATGGCTGCAGTCACCATCTGCAGTAATTTTGGAGCCCCCCAAAATAAAGTCTGACACTTTTTCCTTTGTTTCCCAATCTATTTCCCATGAGGTGATGGGATTGGAAGAGTTGACTCATTGGAAAAGACTCTGATGCTAGGAGGGATTGGGGGCAGGAGAAGGGGATGACCGAGGATGAGATGGCTGGATGCCATAACAGACTCGATGGACGTGATTCTGAGTGAACTCTGGGAGACGGTGATGGACAGGGAGGCCTGGCATGCTGCGATTCATGGGGTCGCAGAGTCGGACACGACTGAGCGACTGAACTGAACTGATCCTATTATAATGTATTTTCTGCATATGAGTCCTTGTTTTTTTATTACATTTTCATAAGTGTTTTATTATGAAGCTGGAGACAGACAAATGATGAAATATAATATTTTCAATCAAAATTCTACAAACATTAATAGTAGTGGATGCCTACTATAATGTTTGTCGTTATAGTATTCTTTTTTTTTTTTTTAATTTTTGTTGCACTGGGTCTTTATTGTAGCATGTGGGTTTTCTGTAGATGTGATGCACAAGGACTCCTCTAACTGTGGAGTGAAAGCTTAGATGCCCTGCCTCACATGGGATCCTAGTTCTCCGCATTGGAAGGTGAATTCTTAACCACTGGACCTCCAAAGAAGTCCCTATATAATTTTATGGATTTTCAAATTTTAATGCTTATAAACATAACGACCATAGTCATTTGTAGAAATTTCTATTTTAGATTTCATTAGAATAAATTCCTAGTAGTAGATTGATTGGGTCAGTGATTATGAAAATGTTGAGCCTTTGCTATATAGTGGAAGAGGTCCTTCCACAAAAGATGAATCCATTTATCTTACATCAACACCACATGAGAGCTTTGCTTTTATAATTCTCAGCTATATTGGAATTTTTATTGAAATTATGTCCATCCCAAATTGCATCAGCAGCAGCATGTTCATCCCAAATTGCATAGAAAAATGATATTTTAATGATTTAATTAATCTTTAACTTTTTAGTGATTTTTGTGCTTTATTTACACTTTGTTCCCTCCTCGTGCTTCCACTTTAGCATGTTGTGTGATAATATGCTTTGCTCATTATCCATTGACTTATTCTAGACTATTTCTTATGAGTAAACATTACAGTTCAATAAGAATTACCAGTCACTCTTTTATTATTTTTGTATAAAAATATATATTTTAACAATTTAGCAGAAATTATTTCTAATTAGCATATATATATTTCCAATTATTTCTAATTTTTCTAATTATTTCTAATTTTTCTAATTATTTCTAATTAGCATATATATCTAATTAGCATATATATTCACATTTATAAAATATATATTTTAAAAATTTAGCAGAAATTCTTTCTAATTAGCATATATCTATCTTTCATGAACATCAAATTTGATTTCATTAAAATCAAATTTATGTTTGATTTCAAAAATTCTGTCAGACTGTTGGAGATGTATTTGTTATCTAATATTTAGTTGTATGGACAATATTAATGTGATATTTTGATATTTATTTGATTCTTCCTCAAGAAGAGAAAGAAAACAAAACATTATGAAATGAATGCTGTTTTTTACAAGAAAGGTACACTATTGCCTCAAAGAATAGTTTTATAGTTAAGTAAACTTAAGTGCCCCTAGGTAATATAATACTAGGATCGTTTGAGGTCAGATGCATATTGTCATCCAGTTTAAACTTTTTTTTATATATTGACTCTAGAAAAAGAAATTTCCATGTATTTATAAGCTGATCTGTCTCTCTGTTAACATATATTTCTTCTTACATGTAATTAAAAGTAAAAGAATCCCTATTGTATAAAATATACTTCTTTTTTGTTCAAAAACCCTGTCTCTCCACTTTTATGATTATCTTATCAAGTTGTCTTTTGGATTTATGGACGTCAAAGAGATGCCCTCCAAGCATTTACAGCTCTAAATATTTTTTTTTTTAATTTAAGCATTTATAAATAGAGAATAATCTTGACAAGGAAAATATTAAATCATTGAAATTAATTATATGATAGCTTTTCAATCTATAGAATTATCAAGCTTTATTCATAAATACATTTGAAAGCCAGTTAGTCTATTCTCATATCTCAAAGTAGAGTAATACTTGCATTTTTGTGATCAGTCTATAAATAATGAATTCTGAAAGACTTCCAGTGTATATCTTAAAAACTAATCACATGGGGAGAAACACACAGATGCATTGTTAACAAAGTTGTTTAACAATATTATTGTTTTTCAGACATCTAATTATCCCTACTTCTGATTCCTGATTCTCATGGGGAGAAGTACTTTCCTCTGTCTCTAAAATCCTTAATATGTTGGAAGATCACTTTTAGGTCATGTCTCAATCTGACACTTCTAACTTTCTGCTGCATTCCAGTGCCAGCATTCTCCCCATCAAGTGCAATAACAACTCTGGAATCACTGGAGTGATGAGAGCCAAATAGATACTTACATTTTCCCAAGTCTACCATAGGATTTTGTGTCTGTTAGCTTGGAGTGTCTGAGAAAGCACTTAGTTATGGACTACAATGAGGATTTATTCCTTCAGACACTACAGAGTCATTTTGTCTAAAATCTCTTGGATTTATGTGATATCAAATAATTATCTTACATTGATGTGCACATAGCAGGAACATGGGATGAAGAAAGAAATGGCAAAGGAGTAAATTATGAACAGGGAATCTCCATTTTATATAGTTGTAATTTATTCTGTAGTTGATTATTATGTTTCTCTGACTTTAACTCATGGGTACCTGACAGGCATTACAAAAGTCTATGTAACTCCCTTCACCCCCAATGATCTATTTTAGTTTTCTCACTGATTCTTCAAAATTATACTTTGCAGGTCTGTGTTTCTCTGTCTTCATGTTCTCACTCATAACAACTATAACTACTTTACACGATGATTAGAAACTTTTTTCTTAAGAATCTGATTATTATAATTGACATGTAATATCACTTTGAAGTATTTATGAAGCATATTTCTACACATAATAGAGAATAGTTCTAGTAACACTGGTAGAGAAAGAGAGAAAATATTTAATCATAGAAATATGCCACTTTTGCAGCTATTGATTCATTTTTAGCATTCTTAAGACTTTAGCAAATAAAGATCAACAAATGTCCAAAACATACAATTCCAGCTGGCTAAATTAACCACACTTCATTTCTGAGGCATAGTCATATGATAGCACCCCTAAAGCATTGGTCTCGCTGTACACCTACAATTGCTAAGTCTATTAATTTTCTCTTTCATTCATTTACTAGGTTGGCCAAAAAAATTCATTTGGGGTTTTCCATAAGCTTTTGCAAAAAAAAACCCCAAATGACCTTCTTGGCCAACCCAATGTTACATAGGGACTTCCCTGGTGACTTAGACAGTAAAGTGTCTGCTTATAATGTGGGAGACCTGAGTTCAGTCCCTGGGTTGGGAAGATCTCCTGGAGAAGGAAATGGCAACCCACTCCAGTATTCTTGTCTGGAAAATCCCATAGACAGAGGAGCCTGGTAGGCTACAGTTCATGGGTTTGTAAAGAGCTACTGAGTGACTTCACTTTCACTTTCACTTTCAATGTTACATAATACTATGTTCCACCCATTATGATAAGCACTTTTAAAACAAAACCTACTAAAGAAGTTTTTAAAGTTAGCTTTCATATCATTTCATTTCACATCATTTAATTTTAATAATTTCCATTTTGTAATTATTGTTATAATATAAATAAATACTTATATTTTCCTTCTTTTTAGTTATATATATTACCCAAAATCATCAATACCTTGTAATAATTAAATAGCTCATTCCCATACAGAGATTTTACTATAACTCCTAGAACAAGGATGTTCAGCAAAATGTTTTTCCATAGTTCAATATTTACTGTGTTCCAGTTTTATCCTCTCTTATTTCACTTTTATTCAGAAAAGTAATGAGGAATGCATAACCATAATTGTCTTTTATAATAGAAATGATTTTCATGCAACAAGCAAAGTTTAGAAGTGCACTACAGAATTGTTGCAGATATATATATATATAATCAATGGCATTTGCCTTTGTGAGAACTATAATAACTTCTCTTTAGGTTTCCAAGAGTTTCATTCTTGACAACTATGTATTATTTTCAATACACAAAAACTCTTAAATTACAATATTCTTTCCTTAGTCTGTCTTAATGTCAATGAATGAAATGACAATAGAATGTGTTTAAAAGGGAAAGTGCTTTGTTGAGAGAGTAATGTGGCTTGTTCTTATTTTTACTTTGTACAGTTGGGTTGAATAACATAATCTTCTTGGATCTGAGTATTCAGAATTTTATTTTTTGAATCTTTAGCTCCGTTATGGCACTGTACATAGTGAGATAAATAATAGATTCTCCTATAATGCATAGTTCCAAAATTATTGATTTTTTTTTTATGTAACAGCAAATTTAACTTGCACTAAATCTTAGCAATTTATTGCTTCCAAAAATTTGATAAAATTAATATTTTGGCTTATATAGGGATTTTAATAAATTAGAAATCAAAGTATATCTTAGATTTATATGAAGACATATAAATAGAATCATAACATATAAATCTGACTGCACCTCAAATAGCAGATCCATTACATGGAAAACATTTCAATTGCTGGAAAAATAATCCTGTATTTTAAGATATACCAAATTTTATTGTATACATAAAACAAAGATATTAAAAGGAGAAATAGAGAGAAAACCTATTAAATGGTCCATATGTTAACATTATGTAATTAAGCAACAGAAAGTGGCAAGTGAGAGCATCGAGAAAGAACTTCTTTGAGCTCCATGGTCTTATTAATGTCAGTACCTTCAATAAAAGATCAAATGTAAACATATGATTTCATTTGTTTAAATATCATTAACTTTTTTACTTATGCTGAAGCATTGCTTCATTTTATATGTTCTGATAAAATCATCACTGAGGTTTCCATCTTTGACTATTAATGATTCAAGCAACATGACTAAAGAGCTGAAACAGAGTAAAAAGCAATGAAATACAAACCTATGTCCTCCAGATAAAACAGTGATAAAATGGTGCTTATCTATAATTAATGTAAAACAGTAGAACAGCAAATTATAAACGTCTAATTTTGGAAGTTGGCAAATTTACAACTTATGTAAAATACTAGCTTAGAGTAGCAAATGAATAATTGCTTATTCTAATAAGCTTCTGCAACAGCTATTGCATTTGTATAATTCTCCAGATTAAGAAAGAATGAAAATTCTTATCTCTCCATATTTAAATACTTTATCTTAAAGATAAGGTATCTAAAATGTGCTTTATCTTAAGTTTGGAAATTCAACTCAATTTAATTCACTAAATATTTAATGTATACTTTTATATTCAAGAAATGAACTGGGAATGCTGGGAAAAATAATTAGCAATAAACCATCATTTCTTACCTTAAATGAATTATAACAAATTACAGTTACTAATCCAAATTAAACATCTCTAAAACAGAAATTCTTCATGCTAGAAAGAATTATTCAGATAGAAGAGAGAATTTAACTTCAACTTCCCTTACTGGGTATATAATGTAGGCTAATTTATCCTTCTTTTATGATCCTCAGTTTCTTTACCTGTTAAGTGGGATAAATCACAGCTCCATGATGATCCAGTGATGATGCCTTGAAATAAGCACATTCAAGTGTCTAAACATAGCCCTTCAGTTCAGTTCAGTTCAGTTCAGTCACTCAGTCGTGTCCGACTCTTTGTGACCCCATGAATCACAGCACGCCAGGCCTCCCTGTCCATCACCAACTGCCGGAGTACACTCAGACTCACGTCCATCGAGTCAGTGATGCCATCCAGCCATCTCATCCTCTGTCGTCCCCTTCTCCTCCTGCCCCCAATCCCTCCCAGCATCAGAGTCTTTTCCAATGAGTCAACTCTTCGCATGAGGTGGCCGAAGTACTGGAGTTTCAGCTTTAGTTGAGTAAGTGATAAATACTCCCTTTAGTGGTCCTGCCACTAAGTTGGAGATCTTTTTCTGCATGAGGGGAATGGAGAACATATCACAGATGCTAAAACAAGTTAAAAACAAAACAAAACCACATGCCTGGGTTAAAATAATCTAAAAGAAATATGGCTAATGGAAACAGAAAGTTAATGTACTACAAAGTATTTCTATGTTTTCTTCTGTTTTTATGCCTTTAGGTTTTACATCATAGCATTGGAAATTACTTATAGGAGTCTTTTTAGGTCTATTCTTCTGTTACAAAGTGAAATTAGATTTTTTTTTTAAGTGTGACTTAGAATTGGTTGTACCAGAATTCAACATTAAGGCCAACAGAAGCACTTGCTCACTTTTATTATTTCCTCGGGGACTTAACCAAGTGCCTGTCTGCTCCAGACCATTGGGGTGGATGATGTGCAGTTCAGTTCAGTTCAGTCGCTCAGTCATGTCCGACTCTTTGCGACCCCATGAATCGCAGCACGCCAGGCCTCCCTGTCCATCACCAACTCCCGGAGTTCACTCAGACTCACATCCATCGAGTCAGTGATGCCATCCATCCATCTCATCCTCTGTCGTCCCTTCCTTCTCCTGCCCCCAATCCCTCCCAGCATCAGAGTCTTTCCCAATGAATCAACTCTTCGCATGAGGTGGCCAGGATACTGGAGTTTCAGCTTTAGCATCAGTCCTTCCAAAGAAATCCCAGGGCTGATCTCCTTCAGAATGGACTGGTTGGATCTCCTTGCAGTCCAAGGGACTCTCAAGAGTCTTCTCCAACACCACAGCTCAAAAGAATTAATTCTTTGGCACTCAGCTTTCTTCAAGGTCCAACTCTCACATCCATACATGACCACAGGAAAAACCATAGCCTCGACTAGACGGACCTTGGTTGGCAAAGTAATGTCCCTGCTTTTGAATATGCTATCTAGGTTGGTCATAACTTTTCTTCCAAGGAGTAAGTGTCTTTTAATTTCATGGCTGCAGTCACCATCTGCAGTGATTTTGGAGCCTAAAAAAATAAAGTCTGACACTGTTTCCAATGTTTCCCCATCTATTTCCTGTGAAGTGATGGGACCAGATGCCATGATCTTTGTTTTCTGAATGTTGAGCTTTAAGCCAACTTTTTCACTCTCCTCTTTCACTTTCATCAAGAGGCTTTTTAGTTCCCCTTCACTTTCTGCCATAAGAGTGGTGTCATCTACATATATGAAGTTATTGATATTTCTCCCAGCAATCTTGATTCCAGCTTATGCTTCTTCCAGCCCAGTGTGTCTCATGATGTACTCTGAATATAAGTTAAATAAGCAGGGTGACAATATACAGCTTTGATGTACTCCTTTTCCTATTTGGAACCAGTCTGTTGTTCCATGTCCAGTTCTAACTGTTGCTTCCTGACCTGCATATAGGTTTCTCAAGAGGCAGGTCTGGTATTCCCATCTCTCTCAGAATTTTCCACAGTTTATTGTGATTCACACAGTCAAAGGCTTTGGCATAGTAAGTAAAGCAGAAATAGATGTTTTTCTGGAACTCTCTTGCTTTTTTGATGATCCAGCAGGTGTTGGCAATTTGATCTCTGATTCCTCTGACTTTTCCAAAACCAGCTTGAACATCTGGAAGTTCACAGTTCACATATTACTGAAGCCTGGCTTGAAGAATTTTGAGCATTACTTTACTAGCATGTGAGAAGAGTGCAATTGTGTGGTAGTTTGAGCATTCTTTGGCATTGCCTTTCTTTGGGATTGGAATGAAAACTGACCTTTTGCAGTCCTGTGGCCACTGCTGAGTTTTCCAAATTTGCTGGCATACTGAGTGCAGCACTTTCAGAGCATCATCTTTCAGGATTTGAAATAGCTCAACTGGAATTCCATCACCTCCACTAGCTTTGTTCATAGCTATGCTTTCTAAGGCCCTTTTGACTTCACATTCCAGGATGTCTGGCTCTAGGTGAGTGATAACACCGTCGTGATTATCTGGGTCATGAAGATCTTTTTTGTACAGTTCTTCAGTGTATTCTTGCCACCTCTTCTTAATATCTTCTGCTTCTCTTAGGTCCAGACCATTTCTGTCCTTTATTGAGCCCATCTTTGCATGAAATATTCCCTTGGTATCTCTAATTTTCTTGAAGAGATCTCTAATCTTTCCCATTCTGTTGCTTTCCTCTATTTCTTTGCATTGATCACTGAGGAAGTCTTTCTTATCTCTTCTTGCTATTCTTTGGAACTCTGCATTCTGATGCTTATAGCTTTCCTTTTCTCCTTTGCTTTTTGCTTCTCTTCTTTTCACAGCTATTTGTACAGCCTCCCTAGACAGCCATTTTCCTTTTTTGCATTTCACAAAATATTTTGCAGTACACAACATTAAACAACTAAGTATATATTTTTTGGAATAATCTTTTTGCCTCTATATCTATACTGTTTTCTGCATAAAAACAGGGCATTTCCTTTGCCTGGTTGTTGTCACTGCCTTCATACCCTTAGTACCAATTCCCTGTTGCCCTATTTTGAGCCAGGAGTGGAGCCACCCTATCACCACCCACCCTTAAAATTCCCCTTTAGAAAGCAAGTGCCAGGATGAATCATCAATGTATCAGAGTAGTTTTTTTTTTATTGCACTTGGTTCAGGAGAAAGCCAATTTTTAGAGAAGAAAGGGAGGAACGAAGGAAGGCAGGACGGATGGAAGGGAAACTAAGCAGAGCCCTGTGATGCTCTTGGGCATAGAGGATTTTCTGTCTCCCATTTTTGTAGGCAAGACTCCAACCTCTGTTTTCTTCCCTGAGTTCCTAAGGGCAGATGCAAACAGTTTTTAATCAAAGGATGAACAGCCAATAAATAACCTGAGGAAGATTAAAGGGACCAGAGAAGCTCATCAAGATTTGCAGACCACCTGAGATGAGATTAAGAGCCTGTAAGCCCTGCTTATCAAACTGTCTAGGGTGGAGATACGTAGTTTATTGAAACAGCACTATGGTGTGTCTCCCTTTTCCTGGAAAAGTAATAAAGCTATACTTTTCTACTTCACCCAATACGTTCTCTGAGATTTGATTTGGTACTTACGTACAAAGGGGCCAAGCTTTAGGTAACACAAGGAAGAAAACCAAAACCACAAAACTTTAAGCTACCTCCAACCTCATCTGACTTTATTTCTCCTCTCTTGCTGCCCTGAGCTCCTCCCTTCCTCCAGGTTTCTGAGCAGCAACAGTGGAAGCATCACATTGATGAGTTCATCTGTCCCCTCAGAGTATAGATAAGATGCTGTGCATTCAAAATGAGGGGAAGGAAGAAAGTATAGTAAATATAGGAGACCTTTCTTTTAAAGCAACCACTTACAAATCTTTTCTAGTAAAATATAGAGCTTCCCTCATTGCTCAGTTGTTAAAGAATCTGTCTGCAATGCAGGAAACCCTGGTTCAGTTCTTGGGTTGGGAAGATCCCCTGGAGAAGGGATAGGCTACCCACTCCAGTATTCTGTCCTGGAGAATTCCATGGACTGTGTAGTCCATGGGTTGCAAAGAGTCGGACATGACTGAGTGGCTTTCACTTTCATAGGGGGTGGGAAAAAAAAAACACACCTCAATATGTGAGAAGAACTTTGAGACTTGAGATTCAGGGCAGAATAATGGCACAAAAAAAAAAAAAAAAAAGGTTTTTAACGTGAGTTATAATTTAAATATTCTACCCGACTGGTGCTGACTTGTAGCAGCGATTTGTGAGGACATGTTCCATTATGATCCTGTTTTTCCTCTGCTTAAATGGATTGCAAGTCAAGATGAAGGCACTAAATTTAGATAATTTAAAAATGATCACATTGCTTGCCTCATAGGTTTGAAAATGAGATACAATTTATGAATTGGTCTATTTTTAACACAGACATTTTTTTGCCATTACTCAACAAATGAAAGTAATGTGATGCACAGTTACTTGATGTTTTGTAGTGTGGCCTCAAAATAATTATCTAAGTTAAAGTATAGATAATGTTTGCTTTCTATGAAATGTATGAATCTTTTTTTTAAGAAGTGAAAAAATTATATCCTTTTTTGCTTTTTTTTCTTTTAAAAATTTCTGTAAAATTGGCGTCTTCCAAACTGTAAATGAATTCAAACACATATTGAAGAATAAATGGTGGGGGGAGGGAGAGATAAGAATTACTGTAAAAGTCTTTCATCTGCTGCTTCATTTCTTACTATGCAGAATTTTTGGCAAAAAGATATAGTTGAGTCCATAAATTAATCTACTTAAGCTGATGGCAATAAGAAATGCAGCATCTGTTCCAAGCGTTCTTGAGGATAATTTAATTCATTAATGCACAATTTCACACCTTGTGTAAAAGAGAGAAACTCTTAAAGTTGAAGGCAAAATGAGAAATCAGACTTCACTGGAGAAAAGTTGTGTTCTTTTTAGAATTGACATTTACAGGGAATATGCACACGGAGAGTTCATAATGAGAATTCCTCAGCTGGATGAAGCACAAGCTGGAAACAAGATTTCCAGTAGAAATATCAATAACCTCCAATATGCAGATGACACCACCCTTATGGCATAAGGCAAAGAAGAACTAAAGAGCCTCTAGATGAAAGTGCAGATGGTGATTGCAGCCATGAAATTAAAAGACGCTTACTCCTTGGAAGGAAAGTTATGACCAACCTAGATAGCATATTCAAAAGTAGAGACATTACTGTGCCAACAAAGATTCGTCTAGACAAGGCTATGGTTTTTCCAGTGGTCATGTATGGATGTGAGAGTTGGACTGTGAAGAAAGCTGAGCGCTAAAGAATTGATGCTTTTGAACTGAGGTGTTGGAGAAGACTCTTGAGAGTCTCTTGGACTGCAAGGAGATCCAACCAGTCCATTCTAAAGGAGATAGGTCCTAGGTGTTCTTTGAAAAGAATGATGCTAAAGCTGAAACTCCAGTACTTTGGCCACCTCATGTGAAGAGTTGACTCATTGGAAAAGACTCTGATGCTGGGAGGGATTGGGAGCAGGAGGAAAAGGGGACAACAGAGGATGAGACAGCTGGTTGGCATCACTGACTCGATGGACATGAGTTTGAGTGAACTCCGGAAGTTGGTGATGGACAGGGAGGCCTGCTGCTGCTAAGTCGCTTCAGTCATGTCCAACTCTGTGCAATCCCATAGACGGCAGCCCACCAGGCTCCCCCATCCCTGGGACTCTCCAGGCAAGAATACTGGAGGGGTTGCCATTTCCTTCTCCAAGGCATGAAAGTGAAAACTGAAAGTGAATTCGCTCAGTCATGTCCGACTTCAAGACCCCATGAACTGCAGCCTACCAGGCTCCTCCATCCATGGGATTGTCCAGGCAAGAGTACTGGAGTGGGTTGCCATTGCCTCCTCCGACAGGGAGGCCTGGAGTCCTGCAATTCATGGGGTCTCAAAGAGTCAGACACAACTAAGTGACTGAACTGAACTGAACTGAGAGGAAAGTGAAAGAGGGGAGTGAAAAAATTGGCTTAAAACTCAACTTTCAGAAAACTAAGATCATGGCATTTGGTCCCATCACTTCATGGCAAATAGATGGGGAAACAATGGAAACTGTGACAGACTTCATCTTTTTGGGCTCCAAAATCACTGCAGATGGTGACTGCAGCCATTAAATTAAAAGACACTTGCTCCTTGGAAGAAAAGTTATGACCTACCTAGACAGCATATTAAAAAGCAAAGATATTACTTAACTAACATAGTTCCATCTAGTTAAAGCTATGGTTTTTCCAATTGTCATGTGAAAATGTGAATATAAAGAAAGCTGGAGCACCAAAGAATTGATGCTTTTGAACTGTGGTGTTGGAGAAGATTCTTGAGAGTCCTTTGGACTGCAAGGAGATCAAACCAGTCCATCCTAAAGAAAATCAGTCCTGGATATTCATTGGAAGAATTGATGCTGAAGCTGAAACTCCCAGTGCTTTGGCCACCTGTTGAAACAAACTTACTCATTTGAAAAGACCCTGATGCTGGGAAAGATTGAAGTTGGGAGGAAAAGGGGATGACAGAGGATGAGATGGTTGGATGGCATCACTGACTCATGGACATAACCTTGAGAAAACTCCAGGAGTTGGTGAAGGACAGGGAGGCCTGGTGTGCTGCAGTCCATGTGGTCACAGAGTTGGACACGAATGAGCAACTGAACTGAACATATGCATATGCATGTATGGGGAAGAGGAAACTTTGGGGTAAATAGCCTCCTGGGGTTGTTGTCATAATTTGCAAGACATTAATATACAAATAATAAGTAACATGCTCTGCTCTATTGACAAGGTAGACAGGATGACATTCAGAAGACAGAGTGAGCATGCCTGTGTACACTGAGCAGCCAGAAGACATGAAAGAGTGTCCTTAGATGATGTCTTCACTAGAATTTTGTAGTCAAGATGACTTTTAATCTAGTATTCCTTCAGTGCAGTTCAGTTCAGTTGCTCATTCATGTCTGACTCTTTGTGACCACATGAAATGCAGCACGCCAGGCCTCCCTGTCCATCAACAAATTCTAGAGCTTACACGAACTCATGTTCGTTGAGTCAGTGATGCCATCTAACAATCTCATCCTCTGCCATCCCCTTCTCCTCCCACCTTCAATCTTTCCCAGCATCAGGGTCTTTCCAAATGAGTCAGTTCTTCGCATCAGGTGGCCAAAGTATTGGAGCTTCAGCTTCAGCATCAGTCCTTTCAATGAATACCTGAGACTGATCTCCTGTAGGATGGACTGGTTTGATCTCCTTGCAGTCCAAGGGACTCTCAAGAGTCTTCTCCAACACCACAGTTCAAAAGCATCAATTCTTCAGCACTCGGCTTTCTTTATAGTCAAACTCTCACCTCCATACACGATAACTAGAAAAACCATAGTTTGACTAGATGGACATTTGTTGGCAAAGTAATGTCTCTGCTTTTTAATATGTTGACTAGGTTGGTCATAACTTTTCTTCCAAGGAGCAAGTGTTTTTTAATTTCATAGCTGCAGTCACTATCTGCAGTGATTTTGGACTATATTTGCCAAAAAGTGATGGCATCAGATGCCATGTCCTTAGTTTTCTGAATATGAGTTTTAAGACAACTTTTTCTCTCTAATGTTTCATTTTCATCAAGAAGCTTTTAAGTTCTTCACTTCCTGCCATGAAGTGGTGTCATCTGCATATCTGAGGTTATTGATATTTCTCCTGGCAATCTTGACTACAGCTTGTGCTTCATCCAGTCCAGCATTTCTCATGATCTACTCTGCATATAAGTTAAATAATCAGGGTGACAGTATACAGCCTTGATGTACTTCTTGCCGATTTTGAACCAGTCTGTTGTTTCATGTCCAGTTCCAACTGTTGTTTCTTGACCTGCATACAGATTTCTCAGTAGGTAGGTCCCGTGATCAGGTATCCCCATCTCTTGAAGAATTTTACACAGTTTCTTGTGGTCCACACAGTCAAAGGCTTTGGCATAGTCAATGAATAGAAGTAGATGTGTTTCTGGAGCTCTCTCACTTTTTCAATGATCCAGCAGATGTTGGCAATTTGATCTCTGCTTCCTCTGATTTCTATAAATCCAACTTGAACATCTGGAAATTCATGGGTAATGTACTGTTGAAGCTTGGCTTGAAGAATTTTGAGCATTACTTTGCTAGCATGTGAAAAGAATGCAATTGTGCAGTAGTATGAGCATTTTTTGGCATTGCCTTTCTTTGGAACTGGAATGAAAACTGATATTTCTGATCCTGTGGCCACTGCTGAGTTTTCCAAATGCTGACACATTGAGTACAGTACTTTCACAGCATCTTCTTTTAAGATCAGAAATGATTCAACTGGAATTCCGTCACCTCCACTAGCTTTGTTCATAGAGATGTTTCTACAGGCTCACTTGACTTCGCATTCAAGGATGTCTGGCTCTAGGTGAGTGATCACACCATCGTGGTTATCTGAGTCATGAAGATCTTTTTTGTACAGTTCTTCTGTGTATTCTTGCCACTTCTTCTTAATATCTTCTGCTTCAACTAGGTCCATACCATTTCTGTCCTTTTTTGTGCCCATCTTTGCATGAAATGTTCCCTTGATATCTCTAATTTTCTTGAAGATATATCTAGTTGTTTTTTTTTTTTCTATTCTATTTTTTTCCTCTATTTTTTTGCATTGATCACTGAGGAAGGCTTTCTAATATCTCCTTGCTATTCTTTGGAATCCTGCATTCAAATGGGCATGTCTTTCCTTTTCTCCTTTGCCTTTCACCTCTCTTCTTTTCACAGCTTTTTCTAAGGCCTCACAGACAACCATTTTGCCTTTTCATATTCCTTTTTCTTGGGGATGGTCTTTATAACTGGCTCCTGTACAATGTCATGAACATCTGTCTATAGTTCTTCAGGCACTCTATCTATCAGATCTGATCCCTTGGATCTATTTGTTACTCCCACTGAATAATCATAAGGGATTTGATTTATATCATACCTGAATGGTCTAGTGGTTTTCCCTACATTCTTCAATTTCAGTCTGAATTTGGTAATAAGGAGTTATGATCTGAGCCACAGTCAGCTCCGGATCTTTTTGCCTGCTGTATTGAGCTTTTCCATCTTTAGCTGCCAAGAATATAACCAATCTAATTTTGGTTTTGACAATCTGGTGATGTCCATGTGTAGAGTGTTCTCTTGTGTTGTTGGAGGAGGGTGTTTGCTATATAACCAGTGCCCTCTCTTGGCAAAGCTCTGTTAGCCTTTACCCTGATTTATTTTGTTTTCCAAGGCCAAATTTGGCTGTTACTCCGGGTGTCTCTTGACTTCCTACTTTAGGATTCCAGTCCCCTTTAATGAAAAGGACACCTTTTTTTGCATGTTAGTTCTAAAAGGTCTTTTAGGTCTTCAATGAACCATTCAAATTCCACTTTTTCAGCATTACTGGTCGGGACATAGCCTTGGAGTACTGTGATATTGAATGGCTTGCTTTGGAAATGAACAGATATCATTCTGTCATTTTTGAGACTGCATTTAAGTACTGCATTTCAAACTCTTTTGTCGACTATGATCATCTAAGGGATTCTTGCTCACAGTAGTAGAAACAATGGTCATCTGAGTTAAATTCACCCATGCCAGTCCATTTTAGTTCACTGTTTTCTAAAATGTCGATGTTCACTCTTGTCATCTCCAGCTTAACCATTTCCAATTTACCTTGATTCACAGACCTAACATTCCAGCTTCCTATGCAATATTGCTCTTTACAGCATTGGATTTTACTTCCATCACTAGTCACATTCAAAACTGGGTGTTGTTTCTGGTTTGGCTCTGTCTCTTCATTCTTTCTTGAGTGTGCCTTTAGTAGAGCCATAGATAAAATGCAATCATTTGGGGAAAATTTTAAAAAGGTATACATATTTTTAAGAAATTACCAAATTTCCCAATCACTCATGAAGAAAGTGAAGGACTCAATATCTGGATTCTTCATTAGTGTATATATGTGTGTTTGTATGTATATATGTGTATTTTCATGACTTCAAAATCAAACCAGCAAACCTTGGCTACAGGAAAGACATTTTTCCCTTTTGCCACAAAACCAAAAAGAGACAGATTGCTGTGCTATTAAATGATGAGTAAAAGAGAACTCACAGAATATGTTTAAATCCCTGTGCATGCCCAGAAATCCTAGGAGTCTCAGATGGTTCTCTTCCTTAGAGGGCTAAATTTGTATTTTTGAGCAAAGAAGAACTTTAAGTATTAATTTTTATTTAAGGATATATCAGAACAATTCTTATTTTACTGAAATTCTTCTTTGCAAAGTTATTTCAGAAGGTGGCTACATATTAAAACACCACCATTTCCCATAAAATTTTAAAGAAAATCAGTGAGCAGAATCTGCTAGCATATTTATATTGGTATGCTTTTCTAAATCAGAAATACTCTTAATTTAAATAGTTCTATATGTAAATAATCTTTCACAACTTTAAAAATTTAATGTGGCATTCTGAAATCATGATTGCAAAATATGATACAACATTTTTGATCATTGCCCAGCAATTTTTGAGTTTTCTTGGTTTTGAAAGTGAGGATTTCATTTATAATTCTCTAATAGCTTAGCAAATCCTGTTTTTCATACTTTTAAAATATTTATATATTTTACTTTTAACTCTTTATCTAATACTGTGTGACCATTGTCAAAATAAAACAGGGATATGATTAAGAATTTTTGAAATCTAGGAAATATAATGGAGAATGAGTCTTAGTTAAAGTTTGCAGTTAACGAAAGATAAATGAAGAAAGAGATTCTGTGAAAGGTTTATCTAACCTATGACTTAAAGAATTTCTTATCATGAAAATCTCTGTACTCACCCTCAACCCTTCCTTCTCTCATTTTTGTAATAATGGAAATAAAATAAAATATATATTTGGATATTTGGGAATATACTAAAGGATTTTTATCTATTGATGCAAAACCAACTACTTCAAAATTAAATGACTTCACTATATTAACTACTGTGTTGATTCATGATTTTGCAGTTTGGAATTCCTTGGTGGCTCAGATGTTACAAAGTTTGCCTGCAATGCAGGAGACCCAAGTTCAATCCCTGGGTCAGGAAGATCCCCTGGAGAAGGAAATGGCAACCAACTCTAATATTCTTACCTGGAGAATTCCATGGACAGAGGAGCCTGGCAGGCAGCAGTCCATGGGGTCGCAAAGAGTCAGACATGACTGAATGACCTCATTTTCACTTACAACCTGGAGAGGGCTAAGCTGGGTGTTTCTTCTGCCAGTGGTCTTTCATGTGACTGAAGTAAGTTAGTGTTAGGGAAATTAAATAGACGTAGTCTTGTTCATGGCACCCCACTCCAGTACTCTTGCCTGGAAAATCCCACAGATGGAGGAGCCTGGTAGGCTGCAGTCCATGGGGTCACTAAGAGTCAGACACGACTGAGCTGCTTCCCTTTCACTTTTCACTTTCATGCATTGGAGAAGAAAACAGTAACCCACACCAGTGTTCTTGCCTGGAGAATCCCAGGGACGGGGGAGCCTGGTGGGCTGCCGTCTATATGGTCGCACAGAGTCGGACACGACTGAAGCGACTTAGGAGCAGCAGTATTGTTCAGGCTTCAGAAAAGAGAAAGCAGAACTGGCCTCTGACTTTGCTTCTGACTTGCCTGGACAAGACCCTGACTATGTGCCTGCTATGAATACAAGCCACGTGACACAACAGATAAGCTAGGGGGTGGATCATAGAATTGTTGAGCCCTTAGAAGGGGTCTGGCCCACCACATTCAGGACTTAACAACATTTCAAATTACAGTTCAAGATTTATAAGACAAAACAAATAGCATTATTTAAAAAAAAAAAAAAAAAAGTTAACTCAAAACCAGGGCTGCAATTTGCTCCCAGACTGATGATGATGATATTAGTTTGTGGCCTGGAATTATAAGCAGAAACTCCTATAATGGAGTTTGAAGTCTCACCCATAGAGCATACATGGTCCAGAGCAGCAAAAGATCCAGGACCTTTTCCCAGATTGCTGTCACATGGGACTTCCCAGCACTGTTTGAGTCAGGATGTTGGTCAAAATCCAATTTGGTGATGTTTGTACTGTTATTCTCCATTAGCATTCCACTTTTCTTCCCTTTTAATGATTGCTTATTGAAAGTAAGATAGATAGATAATTCTCTATTAGATATTGATACCCCTTTCTTTTAATGATTATACAGTAAAAATAAGGTAGATATTCTCTATTAAATATTGGAATTATTTATATAAATGAGTGGTTTCTTTTGTTAACAAATCATTTGAACCTGAAACAAAAATTAAAGGTTTCTACAAACCAGTTATGTTAATTAAGGCTTAGGATCAGCTCTAATGTCAGAAAGCCCAGGAATCTGTCTTATTTCTTGTAGTCTCGAGACCTTCTCTCACTCTCTCTCTCTCTCTTTTTTTTTTTTTTTTTTTTTTTTGCTTTTAAAAATAATCCAGCATTACTCTTTATTTTTTCCATTGATATTGCTGAGTTGAACATATTTTAAACACACAACAAACTGTTTGGGCCTCTTGACAAAGACATTTTGTTTTTATAAACTTTAACTTTTGAAGAATGATGATACTTTTTTCCTTTTTCCTCTTTCTCTTCTCACAGTGAATGGGATTTCCATGGGGGAGTTTTTGATATCTTCTCTTAAGTGTTACATGTAAATAGTTTCTTCAGACAGAGAGATAAGTACTTGCCCAGTGTTGCAGGGCTCCCCAAACCACAAAAACAGAAGCGTTCAGAATGTCTTAAGGCTTAAGTTGAGAAATTGAAAAATTACGACTTCTGAAAATATAATGCTGATAAAGATGAATTTGCCATGAGGAGAACTTCCATGACAGAGCCCCTAACTTGCCAGCACCCTTCCCAGCCCTGAGATTAGTTCTGTATATGTAAAAGGGCTTGTGGTGAGATACCGATGTAACAGACTATCATACTGATGTTAATATATTATGTATAACATTATTAATGCTTTCCATAACTTATCTGTGATGTTAACATTATGGAAAAATGCTTGACTTATAGCATAAGCAAATACTTCTTTTAGAAGATGTGTGCTGTGAAATTCTGTTTGATAATGCTCATTGTCATTGTTGTTCAGTTGCTAAGTCATATCTGACTCTGCAACCCTATGGCCTGTAGCCTGCTAGGCTCCTTTGTCCATGGGATTTCCCAAGCTAGAATACTGGAGTGGATTGCCATTTCCTTCTCCACAGGTCTCCCTGATCCAGGGATTGAAATAATGTCTCCTGCATTGGCAGGCAGATCCTTTACCACTGAGCCAACAGGAAAGCCCAGAAAAGTAGTTAAAATTGACCAGAAAGAAAAGACACAGTAATCCTTTTATAAATGAGTGTAAATAATTCTGTGAGCTTCTAAACTAGTGTTCTGTTATGGGGTTCTCACAGCAAGAATACTGGAGTGGTTTGCCATTTCTTCCTCCAGTGGACCACATTTTGTCAGAACTCTCCACTACGACCCATCCATCTTGGGTCACACTACACAGGATAGCTCATAGCTCCATTGAGCTATGCAAGCCCCTTCATCACAAGGCAGTGATCCATGAAGGGGATGAGTTAAGCTTTCAAATTATTGTGCTGGAGAAGACTTGAGAGTCCCTTGAACAGCAAGGAGATGAAACCAGTTAATTCTAAGGGAAATCAACCCTGAATACTCATTGAAAGGACTGATGCTGAATATGAAGCTCCAATACTTTGGCCACCTGATCCAAATAACTGATTCATTGGAAAAGACCCTGAAACTAATGGGAGAGATTGAAGCCCAAAGCAGAAGAGTGTGGCAGAGGATAAGATTGCTGGATGGCATCACTAAGTCAATGGACATGAACTTGGGAAAATTCTGGGAGATGGTGAGGGACAGGGAAGCCTGGCAAGCTGCAGTCCATGGGGTCGCAAAGAGTCAGACACAACTTAGAGACTGAACAACAAAAACAAAACTGGAAGATTCATTGATCTGCTTTGCTGGAAAGAAAAGTGAAGTCACTCAGTCATGTCCAACTGTTTGCAACACCGTGGACTGTAGCCTACCAGGCTCCTCCATCCATGGGATTCTCCAGGCAAGAATACTGGAGTGGGTTGCCATGTCCTTCTCCAGGGGATCTTCCTGAACCAGGGATTGAACCCAGGTCTCCTGCATTGCAGGCAGACACTTTACCCTCTGAGCCACCAGGGAAGCTTTTCTGGAAATCCTTAGTATTTTATTAAATTAGAAGTTATATGAGACCACAAACTTATTCTCATTTCTGTTAATATTTTTTAGGTATCCATTTCATAATGAACTCTATTAAAACTAAGACCTATTGTCTATACAAATACATTATAACAAAAATTAAACATATTTATTAACATTGTCAATCCTAAAGGAAATCAACCTTGAATATTCATTGGAAGGACTGATGCTGAAAATACTTTGGCCACATGATGTGAAGGGCCAACTCATTGGAAAAGACCTTGATGCTGGGAAAGACTGAAGGCAAGAGGAGAAAGGGACGACAGAGGATGAGATGGTTGGATGGCATCACTGACTCAATGGACATGAGTTTGGACAAACTCTGGGAGATGGTGAAGGACAGGGAAGCCTGGCATGTTGCAGGCCATGGGGTCGCAGAGTCGGACATGACTGAGCGACTGAACAACAACATGAACATTAACATTGTAAAGAACATAATTTCTACCAAAACACTAACTTTGGCAATCACTACAATTGCTGATTGCCTTTATGGTAAATAATTATAATCATTGGGATTATCTGACATCCCTTTTCAATTTTCAATTTGGCTGACAATACCAGCTTCCCCTTTGATCAGTGACTTTTCCTTGTGTTTATTAAAATAGAGATCTTCCTGAACTAGTAGAATCATTTTCTGAAAAAATAAAGAAGAAAATATTTGCCATATGTAACAAAGAATTAATTATGTTAATATCATAATATAAAATATTTTAGATATTCTATTTTACAGTGAGATAAGAAGCAAGTATATAATTCAGTAGAATCAGAGACTAAAGTATCAACAAGAAACAGGATAAATGAAAAAGCTGCAATGAATAGAAAAAAAAAATGTTCAACCTCCTTAAAAATAAAAAAAGGCAAATTAAAATATTGCAGTAATGAAATACAATTTCCAATCTATCAATTTGACACTATTTTGATAAAACAGACTGATTTATTAGTTGTAGGATTGTAAATGTGATATCTGAAAATAAACACAGAATTTAGACACAGAAATATACCAGAAACACCTGTTAACAAAAAAGATAAAATAGTCATGTCTAATGCTAGTCTGATACACTAGCAATACACTAGCAATAAACACTAGCAATAAACACTTTCAGCAATAGTGTTTATTTCTAAAACTCCTATTTAGTTTTTTTTTTTCAAAAATGCTAGGCTCTAACTTATAATGTCCTATTAATTGGTATCACTTTAGTTATTGTTTTTTTATTACTTTGACTGCAGTAAGCATAAGTTTTAAAAAAATATATTCCTTTAAATTCTAATATCTAATGTATTTCCAAGTCCTTTTCTACTTTTTGTTTCTTCTACTTTTTGTTCATGCTATTTCATTTTCTATTGCACTTAATTCTTTTTTTAAATAAGATGCTTATCATTACTGGTATTATTATTATTATTTTAAAAAAATTATTTGTTGAAATTCTTTTAGCCCTATGATGAAAGCTGTCTTCTTTCAAAGAGATGGTTTATCTTCCTCTATCAAACACCTCAGTCACTGCTTGCAGGGAGATGGGCTCTTTGACTCCACCCTCACCTTGGGCCTGTCCTGGCATCTAATGCTCTCTGCCATTCTCTGTAAATATAAAAACACAAAAGCATATACAGCACAGTGACTATACTTAATATTACCATATGATATTTTTGAAAGTTACAAAGTTTAAGTTATCAGAACAAATAAAAAGGAAGTACATGAAATTATGAATGTAACTGTCCCTTTTGTGGTAATCATACTGCAATATATACATTTTAAAAAAGCATAAATTCTTTCAGTTTGGCAAATGTCCTCAGGACAAAGTGAAGTTTTGCGTCCAGTTTGTCATCTGAGCTCCAGTTTATTACTTAGAGTTTTTTTTTTTTTTTTTAAGTACAGATGGTTTACAACATTATGTTGATTTCAGGTGTACAACAGAACAATTCAATATATTTTGATAGATTATATTCCACTTAAAGTTATTATAAAATAATGGCTATATATCCCTCTGCTGTATCCTTGTTGCTTATTTTATACTTAGTAGCTTTTATCTCTTAATCTCCTACCCCATCTTGCTCTTCCCCCTTCTCTCTTCTCACTGGTAACCACTGGTTCGTTCTCTATACCTATGAGTATTTTTATTTTATACACATTCACAGTTTTATGTCTTAGATTCCATATGTAAGTGATACCATAGAGTTTTTGTCTTTCTCTGTCTTATTTCACTAAGTATAATGCCCTCTAGGTACACCTGTGCTGTGCTGTGCTTAGTCACTTAGTTGTGTCTGACTCTTTGTGACCTCGTGGACTGTAGCCCACCAGGCTCCTCTATCCATGGGGATTCCCTGGATAAGAATAGTGGATTGAGCTGCCATACCCTCCTCCAGGGGATCTTCCCAACCCAGGGATTGAACCTAGGTCTCCCACATTGCAGGCAGATTCTTTGCCATCTGAGCCATGAGGGAAGCCCAAGAATACTGGGGTGGGTAGCCTACCCCTTATCCAAGGGAGTTTCCTGACCCAGGAATCAAACTGGGGTCTCCTGCAGATTCTTTAGCAGCTGAGCTACCAGGGAAGCCCCTAGGTCCATCTACATTATTGCAAAGAGAAGAATTTAGGTCCTTTTCATGGCTAATGTTCCACTCTTTATATGTACATCTTCTTTATCCTTTTATTTGTTGATGGACACTTAGGTTGCTTCCATGTCCTGGCTATTGTAAATAGTGCTGCTATGAACAATGGTATGCATATATCTTTTTGAATTAGTGATTTTACTTACTTCAAATATGTACCTAGGAATGGGATTGCTTGATCATATGGTATTTATATTTTCAGTTTTTTGAGAAACCTCCATACTCTTTTCCATAGTGGCTGTACCAATTACTTTCACACAAATAGTGTACTGGGATTCCCCTTATTCACATACTCTCCGTTTATTATAGGTAGACTTTTTTTATGATAGCCATACTGAAAAGAATGAGGTGATATCTCATTGTAGTTTTGGTTTGAATTTATCTGAGGATGCATTGGAGAAAGAAATGGCAACCCACTCCAGTGTTCTTGCCTGGAGAATCCCAGGGATGGCAGAGCCTGGTGGGCTGCTGTTTATGGGGTCGCACAGAGTCGGACACGACTGAAGTGATTTAGCAGCAGCAGCAGCGGTAGTGCCTAGCATTTCTTTCTTTGCCTATTGGCCATCTGTATATCCTCTTTGAAAATAAGTTTTCAGGTCTTCTCATGTTTTTTTTTATTGGGTTTTTTTTTTTTTTTTTTTTTTTGGTATTGAGTTGTATGAGCTATTTCTATATTTTGGGGTATTAACCCTTTGTTGGTCATATTATTTGCAAATATGTTCTCTCTTTTAGTATGTTGTCTTTCATTTTGTCTATGGTTTTCTTTGCTATGCAAAAACATTTAAGTTTAATTAGGTCTCATTTGTTGACTTTTGCTTTTGTTCCTTTTGCCTTAGGAGACAGATCTAAAAAAAAAAAAATAATAATGCCACTGTGATTTATGTCAAAGAGCATTCTTTTCATGTTCTCTTCTAGGAGTTCTAGTTCTTTAATTCAAGTTTATTTTTAGATATAGTGTGAAGGAGTATTCTAATTTCATTCTTTTACATGTCCAGTTTTCTTAGTACTACTTGTTGAAGAGACTGTATTTTCTCCAGTATTTGTTGTTGTTGTTGTTTTGTTTTGTTTTGCTACCTTTGTCATTGATTAATGACCTTAAGAATGTAGGTTTATTTCTGGGCTTTCTATTTCATGTTAGACTTTGGCTTCCATATCTGTTATCTGTTACTGTAATAATGCTATGTAAGAAGCAATCACAGTACTTCAGTTAAATACAAAAAATAAGTGCATATTGCTTACATACCTCAGATGGTCAGCCAGACAGCCTTGAAAATCTTGGTGAGACTTGTCTGACTGTGTGGGGACATCTGGGAGGACTGGGGTGATCTGATACCACTCCTCACTGATCTCATCCTCTGTCTGGGACTAACCTTGGTATGTCCCTTGTGGCTGACACAGAAGATACTACTACTGAACCAGGTTAACTTGCTTGATATTCAGTAAGCCAAACACTGAGACACCAAGGTTTGTAGCAGAGAAGAGGTTTATTCATGAGGCAGCCAAGAGAGGAGATGGGAGAACAAGACTCTGATGCGCCTCCCTGAAGATGAAAGGCTCAGGATGTTTAAGAAACAGGGTGGTCTGAGATGTGGGAAAGGTGATTAAAGTTAAAGAAAAGGTGAACTTTTTTTTTTTTTTTTTTTGCAGATTTATCTAAGTTACTTGCCTTTTCATAGGACATATATTCAGAAAATAGCAGCATTGACATGATCTGAGGGTGAATTTTTAGGCCCTATGACAGTTGGAAGGTTGGTGGTCTGTCCCAACAAGTCTTAAACAGCAGGACCTTGAACTGAAAAGAGCTGACTCTTAAGCAACTGTTACTATAGTCATCCATATTGCAAAACAGTTGTCTATGGAAGGTTGCTAAGGAATCTTGGGATACATTGTCTGCTGCTGCTGCTACTGCTGCTAAGTTGCTTCAGTCGTGTCCGACTCTGTGCGACGCCATAGACGGCAGCCAACAGGCTCCCCCGTCCCCGGGATTCTCCAGGCAAGAACATTGGAGTGGGTTGCCATTTCCTTCTCCAATGCTGGAAAGTGAAAAGTAAAAGTGAAGTTGCTCACTCATTTCTGACTCTTCGCGACCCCATGGACTGCAACCTACCAGGCTCCTCCATCCATGGGATTTTCCAGGCAAGAGTACTGGAGTGGGTTGCTATTGCCTACTGCTGCTAAATCAATTCAGTTGTGTCCGACTCTGTGCAACCCCATAGATGGCAGCCCACCTGGCTCCCCGGTCCCTGGGATTCTCCAGGCAAGAACACTGGAGTGGGTTTCCATTTCCTTCTCCAATGCATGAAAGTGAAGTCGCTCAGTCATGTTCAACCCTCAGCGACCCCATAGACTGCAGCCTTCCAGGCTCCTTCGCCCATGATATTTTCCAGGCAAGAGTACTGGAGTGGGTTATACATTGTCTGAGGCTGCCTGAAATTTGAAAGTTGTGCTATACACAGGAACAATTTAAGTAAGCTTGGTCAGTAAAGGGGGTTACAGCTTATTATTTATTAAGCAAATTATGGTTCAGAAGATCTTATTAATGATGACCTCAGTTTCAATATAAGTGAGAAATTCAAAACACATAAGTACCTTTCAAGCTCCTGCTTAGAGCATGTTTGCCAACTTGGTGCTGGACCAGGGCCACTGCATTACAAAGGGGTAGATACACTTTGGGTTGAAGAATGAGTGTATATTTTACAATTTGACTTACCTCTGTAATTTCTTGCTATCTTTTCAGTTCTGTGATGCTAGTAAGAAGTATTGTTTTTATATTTATCTAATAGTTTTGACATTTGCTTTGGTTTATTTAGTTTAATAAGTGAGAGAACAATGGGCTGTTTTCATTTATTTTTTCATTTCTATAATTACTAATGTATTTTAACATTTTGAGGCAAATATCATCACAATAAAGCACAGATAATGTTACACAAATGATTGCGTTGTTTGGACCAAGCGATATAATTCCGGGTAGCAGTTTTTTGTTTTTATAATTAAATAAAACATTACTTTATTTCTTAAGATACAATCAAATATATAGTTTCAACCATGAAGAAAATATGAACTGTACTTAATTTAAACCATCTAGGAGAAATCACTGCTGATAGATTGAAAAAATAATAAGATAGTGTTGTTCATTCTTTAACTTTTTTCATTTCACCTCAAAACACACTGAAAAAAACTTTGCATGTCTATAAATACTCCTCCACTACATACTTTTAATGACAACATATTATTTTATTCTCTTCTTTACCACAATTTAGTCAATCAAACTCCTATTTTTGATAGATAGGCTCTACTCTTTTCAATATTATATATAATAATGCAAGGATTATTCATGTAAATTTTTCTAGTTTTTTTTTTTAATTTAATTTCTTCAGGATGAATTACTTGAAATAGAAAAACTGATTAAAGTTTGTACCCATTTTCAAGGATGTGATTCATATTTCTGTATTTGCCCCCAGAGATGTGTACCCATTCCACACTGTAGAAATGAACAAGGGCCACTCCAGTGAGAAACAGTGGAGGTTGTCTGCACAAGGCATCAGTTATCATCACCTGCATTTAGCAGAGATGCTGAGGCCATTAGGCAGGTGAGAAAACCTTACAGAGAAAGAGAGAGTTCCTAATTGGAGACTATTGGCATGGAAACATTGGAGGCAAGCTAAGCAGCCATGCATTGTATGTGACTGGTTTGGGTACATACTTGGCTTTCTCTAGTTGGCCCTGTGGTGGAAGCGAGAGAAAAGAAACATTGCTTGCAGGTCACTGGTCAAATCCTGACAATTCTAGGTCAACAGTTTTAGAGATGTGGTTGTTTGGTCTGATCATTTCAAAACTTGTGGTCTGGCTTCCTAGACTTCCTTTGTGATCAGGGATTAGTTGGCATATAGGTTCTGGCTATTGCTCATCTGTGTGTTTAGTCTTTCAATAATGAAAAAGTTATCTAAGAACCAATGGTTAATATGCATTGTGATATTATTTTTTAAAATGCTTTTAAAATTAAATATTTATGGAAAAAGTTTAGTAAAATAATTGATCCATAGAAACTCTCAGCAAATACTAGCTGTTATTTACTCACTGAAATTTAACTTCTTAAACTAGTGTATTTATTTTATTAAACCTTATCAAATCTCAATGGCATTTAATATCCAACATGATTACCTTATTTCAGCCTCGGAGTATAACAGAATATCATAGATTGGTTGGCTTATAAACCGCAGAAATTTATGTATCAGAGTTCTGAAAACTAGTAAGTCCAAGGTCAAGTCACTGACAGATTTGGTGTACTGGTGAGAATTCTCTTCCTGGTTCATAGACAGCTGTTTTCTTGCTATGTGTTCATATGGTGGAAAGGGTAAGGGAGTTCTAGGGTTTCTCTTGTAAGGATGTTATCACATTCATGAAGGTGCCACCCTCTCACCTTTCAAAGGCCTAACTTCCTAATACCATCACACTGGGGATTGTGTGTCAACATAATGAACCTTGCAGAGACATTATATTCAGTGTAGCGATGGTGATGTGATAAGTTGTGAGGATATTCAGAGACTTCCATATTCTGTCCCCTAATGTGCACATTTAATGTGCGACCACTCCAGTACATCTTTTTTCCATTGCTCTGAAACTTGTCAGTTTCATTAGAGACAAGGATTTGAACAACCACCTTTCCTAGAGGTGTGTTTCTAAATAAAAAATTAGAATAAAATGTAAAGTTCCTTTTGCTGTCATTGGTTAACATAGGCTTTCTGTGGATGTGTATCAAGGAAGTTAATTATATTTTAAACATTTTAAGGGAAAATTATTTCCTTTTTTTGTCAACTAAGTTTAAATTTGCCTACCCATCAGGAAAAATAAAAATAAAACACTATGACTTCAAGATATAGGTTCATATTTCTTTCTTACATAAAGGAAGTTCAGACATAGCCAATCTAGAGAGATATACCATTTCTGTTAAAGATTTAACCTTTTGTCTTTCCACTTTATTATCTTCACCCTTTATTTCTATTCACACAGTGGTTCCCTGAGCCAAGATGGGTGTTTCACAGTTGAGTTTCAACCTCTAAGAAAGATGGAAGACAAATGGGCAGGAAAAAGTTCCTTTGGCTATAAGGTGACTTTAGTGGAAGTTCCTCAAACATATATATGCTAAGTTGTCAGCAGCCCAAATCTAGTCACAGGATCATATTCAGATATAAGGGAGACTGAAAAGTCTAATCTGGATTATATGGAATGATGGTGCTGTGAAAGTGCTGCACTCAATATGCCAGCAAATTTGGAAAACTCAGCAGTGGCCACAGGAGTGGAAAAGGTCAGTTTTCATTCCAATCCCAAAGAAAGGCAATACAAAAGAATGCTCAAACTACCACACAATTGCACTCATCTCACACTCTACTAAAGTAAAGCTCAAAATTCTCCAAGACAGGCTTCAGCAATACGTGAACTGTGAACTTTCTGATGTTCAAGCTGGTTTCAGAAAAGGCAGAGGTACCAGAGATCAAATTGCCAACATCCGTTGGATCATGGAAAAAGCAAGAGAGTTCCAGAAAAACATCTATTTCTGCTTTATTGACTATGCCAAAGCCTTTGACTGTGTGGATCACAATAAACTGTGGAAAATTCTGAAAGAGATGGGAATACCAGACCACCTGACCTGCCTCTTGAGAAACCTATATGCAGGTCAAGAAGCAACAGTTAGAACTGGACATGGAACAACAGACTGGTTCCAAATAGGAAAAGGAGTACGTCAAGGCTGTATATTTTCATCCTACTTATTTAACTTATATGCAGAGTACATCAGGAGAAATGCTGGGCTCGAAGAAATACAAGATGGAATCAAGATTGCCAGGAGAAATATCAATAACTTCAGATATGCAGATGACACCACCCTTATGGCAGAAAGTGAAGAGGAACTAAAAAGCCGCTTGATGAAATTGAAAGAGGAGAGTGAAAAAGTTGGCTTAAAGCTTAAACATTCAGAAAACGAGGATCATGGCATCTGGTTCCATCACTTCATGGGAAATAGATGGGGAAAAAGTGGAAACACTGTCAGACTTTATTTTGGGGGGCTCCAAAATCACTGCAGATTGTGACTGCAGCCATGAAATTAAAAGATGCTTACTCCTTGGAAGGAAAGTTATGACCAACCTAGATAGCACATCCAAAGGCAGAGACATTACTTTGCCAACAAAGGCCCGTCTAGTCAAAGCTGTAGTTTTTCCAGTGGTCATGTATTGATGTGAGAGTTGGACTGTGAAGAAGGCTGAGCGCTGAAGTATTGATGCTTTTGAACTGTGCTGTTGGAGAAGACTCTTGAGAGTCCCTTGGACTGCAAGGAGATCCAATCAGTCCATTCTAAAGGAGATCGGTCCTGGGTGTTCTTTGGAAGGAATGATGCTAAAGCTGAAACTCCAGTACTTTGACCACCTCATGCAAAGCATTGACTCATTGAAAAAGGCTCTCATGCTGGGAGAGATTGAGGGCAGGAGGAAAAGGGGACGACAGAGGATGAGGTGGCTCGATGGCATCACCGACTCGATGGACATGTGTTTGAGCGAACTCTGGGAGTTGATGTTGGACAGGAAGGCCTGGTGTGCTGCAATTCATGGAGGTTGCAAAGAGTCAGACACAACTGAGTTACTGAACTGAACTGAATTGATGTGTCTTTCAGAAGTTATGTATCTGTTATTAAGAATGAATAGAGGAAATGGAAGTTGGGTTAAGCAACTAGCAGTTTCTACAGCATTGATTCAGAAAAATTTTTCTGGATGCATTCTTCTTAGCTTGAGTTATTTTGTGGATATTCTTGTGATGTAAATGAGGTAATATCTTTTTCAAGGTACTGCAGTCTTTATTATAACTATTGCAATGGTATGATATATGTAGCTACCTAATTTCTGGTGTCCACTGCCATATGAATATCTGCTTTTTCTAAAGCAGGAAAAAGAAAACACTTTTTTTTCCCTCTGTAGTCTCTTTCTTTAAATGTCATTATATTTTTGTTTGCTTTTTAAATGTCATACTCTCTTAGGGAAAAAGATGCTCCTGAGGGGCATACAAAAATTCACAGATGCTGACTCCCTACCCTGCAACTCTATGCAACCTTCCTAGAACCCACACTCAGGACTTGATGGGGACAATGTGGTGCAGGTGCTAAGTCTGTGTGGTAGAGCAAGGGACTGAGACTCTGGTCTGCCCCAGGGAGCTGAGGGGGCATGATGCAGGGCCATGTATAAACCCAGACCCTGCCACTTGCTTCACTGTCCAATCATGCCTTGCTAACAAAACACAGATTCAAAGACAAAATTATTAAGAGTTTCAAGACGGTGACCACAGAGTATGAACCCCAAGTACCAGTGTGGGGTCCCCATCTGAACATGGAGCCCTGTGCACCTACACTGGTTACAACCCCTCAAAATCAACATCACTTGTAAGTTCTTCTACTCAGTCTATTTAACAAGCAACTGGGAAACAGATAACACTATTAACATGTTTCGGTAGAATTTTCTAGAGGCAGACCTGACATGAGTTTCTGTGAAAGTGGTTCTCTCAGAAGTTTTCCCAGAGAAGTGTGGTATGAACCTGGAGAAGTGGGGTGGGAAATGCAGGCACTCAGGCAAGGGTCTACAAGTTCTCATGGGAATCTTCTCCCATGGGCTCAGAGTTTCTGAGAGGGCCCAGGCCACACTTCTTAGTTGTCCTGGCCAGACCACAGGAGAATTGGGAAGTGTCTGCTCCAGACATGCCAATCAGTAGTTCAAGGACACCCTCCAGGAACATAAATTCCCAAGGACTTTCTGTTCTCCCTGCAGCACTCAGACAGGTGTAACTGGGGCAGCCTAGAGGGAGCCCTTCAGCAAAGAGATGGAGATGCTGATTACTGGAGAGCAAGCAGACAGATCCAGATACTTGGGGCCATACAAGGACAAGGAATATGACCCAGACACCAATAGTATGCCTGAAATAACATCCCAAACTGGACATATGCTTCACAGGCCATGTGTAGACTATTTATTCCTGCTAGAAGTATCTATAGGCAATCAGACACATTACAAAGGTTACTTCTGCAGGGGGAATATTTGCACCTTTCCTTGGTGACAAAGATGAGCATCATCAATAGTGCTGAAGTGACTAAAGAAGGACAAGTTTTCTTACACAAGAAACTAACATTCAGAGGAAATCAGGCTCTTCATGTTACAATGCCTTCTTGATAATGGAGATATAAAATGAAGCCACTGGAGAGTATTGCATGCATATGTATGTGTGCATTTTTCTGTAGAGTAGCTATAAATTTAATCAGCTTCAAGGTAATGGCCCCCAAAGGACCATTACTCTGGGTTTCTGTTCATGCCCCTGATCCACGCTACTTACTTGTGTTAAACTGAAAGGAAAAATGTTTAGGTTGATGAAAATTTCAATATAAATCTACATTTATTTATTAGTATTTTCCTTTTCACTTTACTTATTTGTTCATCTAATAAATACTGATTTATCATGTGGTGCCTGTGTTTTGGCAGAGAAGAACTCAGCTAGAATATCCGTGACCCCAGTAGTCCAAGGGGCTTCCCTTCCCCAATATCTCATCACATTTTCTAAGGTTTTTGCCTTCACTGTAGTTTTCACTAACTTACTGTACCTTTTTCAATTTATCACTAGTTTATTTTTTTATACTCCCCAATCACATAAACCTCAACAGATTTAACGGAGGATTGGATTAGCTAATATCCAAAGTAATTTTCAACTTTCATATTACATGATGGTGTAAGAATAATTTTCTAACAATTAAGTCATCTCAAATCGAAGTGGCCTTTTTCATAACACAGTGAATTGTTTATCACCGTAGTTTTTCACAGATATTCTGTTGGCTTAATATGCTGAAGAGATTATTCATGAATTAGAAAAAGAAGTTGAGAGAGATACCCCTAAAGATTATTTTCATCTTTTGAGCATAGAAACTAAAAAGTATTAAAAGAAGAAGAAGAAATATAAAATAGAACACAGAGAATGGCAAGGTATGTAAATTATTTCTTTATGGACTGAAACAAAGCTATTTCAGAAGGTTAATGGAAGAAGCATGTGGCAAACACAGTAAAGCACTACATTAAATTTTCCCAAGGGCCCAGCAATTAGGAAAAACATCTTTTTGAGGGAAAAAGTATCTTGGGCCTTAAAACCTGAGATTTAAGTATTGATAGTCAAACAAAAGTTTACTATAGACAAACTGGAAAACTAGGAGTTGGATTATGCTTTTATCTTTTTAATCACATGCAAGCATTCCCCTGCCAACCCTCACTGTCACCATGACATGTGACAGCATCACAAACTGCACCAGGATTTTTACTATATTCAAACATGGCATCATTGACTGAGAAATATCAGCAGACTCTTGTTTCTTTCTCAAATCATATGTATCAGGTTGACCCACTGAAATAATATTATAGGTCAAAAATGCTCAAAAGTCAAGGACTTCGTATGGCTTAATCTAAGTCCATTATGCAATGAAGATAATGGCGACTTCCTTCAAAAGGTCCCATGCACGCACTGCTGCACTCAGTGCCCCGACCCTGCAGCAGACCCCCACCGACACACACTTCTGCTGAAGACTCCTGGACACTCACGGGCAAGTCTGGATCTGTGTCTTTTGTCATTACTGCTCCTTTCTCCTAGGTCGTTTTGTTTGTACCCTCCAAGAGTCTGTTTTCCCAGTCTTGTGTAAATTCTGGCATCTGTATGGTGGGATTAATGGTGATCTACTCTAAGTGGGCTTATGCCACATCCCGGTCTGCTGCACCCAGAGCCCCTGCCCCTGTGATAGGCCACTGCTGACCAGAACCTCCACAGGATACACTCAAACACAGCTCTGACTCAGTCTCTGGGGGATCTCTGGATCATGGTGCACACAAGGTTTCTTTGAGCCCTCCAAAGAAGCCACGTCTTGGAAGCTATGGGGTTGATTCTAAATGCAAATTTTCCCCTCCCTCCTACCATCTCGCTGAGTCTATTCCTTTGCCCTTGGATGTGGGATATCTTTATTTTTGGTGGTATCCAACACTATCCTGTCAACCCCTGTTCAGCAGCAAGTTGTAATCTTGGAGTTCCTGCAGGAGAAGATGAGTGCAAGTCCTTCTACTCCTCCATCAGGATACATTGTATAGGATAAACTCTGGAAAAAAAAATTTTTTTTTTTTTTTCTTAAGGAGGTTGCCATCATTTCCATTATCTCCACCATAGGTTGGCCTCAGGTCAAACAACAGGAAGGGAATACAGTTCCACCCATAAACAGAAAATTCAAATAAAGATTTACTAATCATAGCCCCACCCATCAGAACAAGACTCAGTTTCCCACTTAGTCAGTATCTCCCATCAGGAAGCTTCCATAAACTTCTTATCCTTATCCATCATAGGGCAGTTCAGTTCAGTCGCTCAGCACTGTCCGACTCTGCGACCCCATGAATCGCAGCATGCCAGGCCTTCCTGTTCATCACCATCTCCCATAGTTCATTCACACTCACGTCCATCAAGTCAGTGATGCCATCCAGCCATCTCATCCTCGGTCGTCCCCTTCTCCTCCTGCCCCCAATCCCTCCCAGCATCAGAGTTTTTGCCAATGAGTCAACACTTCGCATGAGGTGGCCAAAGTACTGGAGTTTCAGCTTTAGCATCATTCCTTCCAAAGAAAGCCCAGGGTTGATCTCCTTCAGAATGGATTGGTTGACTCTCCTTGCAGTCCAAGGGACTCTCAAGAGTCTTCTCCAACACCACAGTTCAAAAGCATCAATTCTTCGGCACTCAGCCTTCTTCACAGTCCAACTCTCACATCCATACATGATCACTGGAAAAACCATACCCTTGACTAGACGGACCTTAGTTGGCAAAGTAATGTCTCTGCTTTTGAATATGCTATCTAGGTTGGTCATAACTTTTCTTCCAAGGAGTAAACGTCTTTTAATTTCATGTCTGCAGAGACTCTGGAGCCCAAAAAAATAAAGTCTGACAGTGTTTCCACTGTTTCCCCATCTATTTCCCATGAAGTGATGGGACCAAATGCCATGATCTTTGTTTTCTGAATGTTGAGCTTTAGACCAACTTTTTCACTCTCCTCTTTCACTTTCAGCAAGAGGCTTTAGAGCTCCTCTTCACTTTCTGCCATAAGGGTGGTGTCATCTGCATATCTGAGGTTATTGATATTTCTCCCAGCAATCTTGATCCCAGCTTGTGTTTCTTCCAGTCCAGCATTTCTCATGATGTACTCTGCATACAAGTTAAATAAGCAGGGTGACAATATACAGCCTTGACATACTCCTTTTCCTATTTGGAACCAGTCTGTTGTTCCATGTCCAGTTCTAACTGTTGCTTCCTGACCTGCATACAGATTTCTCAAGAGGCAGGTCAGGTGGTCTGGGATTCCCATCTCTTCCAGAATTTCCCACAGTTTATTGTGGCCCACACAGTCAAAGGCTTTGGCATAGTCAATAAAGCAGAAATAGATGTTTTTTTTTTTTTTCTGGAACTCTCTTGCATTTTCCATGATCCAGTGGATGTTGGAAATTTGATCTCATGTTCCTCTGCCTTTTCTAAAACCAGCTTGAACGTCAGGGAGTTCACGGTTCACGTATTGCTGAAATCTGGCTTGGAGAATTTTGAGCATTACTTTACTTGCATGTGAGATGAGTGCAACTGTGCAGTAGTTTGAACATTCTTTTGCATTGCCTTTCCTTGGAATTGGAATGAAAACTGACCTTTTGCAGTCCTGTGGCCACTGCTGAGTTTTCCAAATTTGCTGGCTTATTGAGTGCCACACTTTCACAGCATCATCTTTCAGGATTTGAAACAGCTCAATTGGAATTCCATCACCTCCACTAGCTTTGTTCGTAGTGATGCTTTCTAAGGTCCACTTAACTTCACATTCCAAGATGTCTGGTTCTAGATTAGTGATCACATCATCATGACTATCTGGGTCGTGAAGATCTTTTTTGTACAGTTCTTCCGTGTATTCTTGCCACGTCTTCTTAATATCTTCTGCTTCTGTTAGGTCTAGACCATTTCTGTCCTTTATCAAGCCCATCTTTGCATGAAATGTTCATTTGCTATCTCTAATTTTCTTGAAGAGATCTCTAGTCTTTCCCAATCTGTTGTTTTCCTCTGTTTCTTTGCATTGATCGCTGAAGAAGGCTTTCTTATCTCTTCTTGCTATTCTTTGGAACTCTGCATTCAGATGCTTATATCTTTCCTTTTCTCCTTTGCTTTTCACTTCTCTTCTTTTCACAGCTATTTGTAAGGCCTCTCCAGACAGCCATTTTGCTTTTTTGCATTCTTGTCCATGGGGATGGTCTTGATCCCTGTCTCCTGCGCAATGTCATGAACTTCATTCCATAGTTCATCAGGCACCCTATCTACCAGATCTAAGCCCTTAAATCTATTTCTCACTTCCACTGTATAATCATAAGGCATTTGATTTAGGTCATACCTAAAGGGTCTAGCAGTTTTCCCTACTTTCTTCAATTTAAGTCTGAATTTGGCAATAAGGAGTTCATGATCTGTGCCACAGTCAGCTCCTGGTCTTGTTTTTGTTGACTGTATAGAGCTTCTCCATCTTTGGCTGCATGGAATATAATCAATCTGATTTCGGTGTTGACCATCTGGTGATGTCCATGTGTAGAGTCTTCTCTTGTATTGTTGGAAGAGGGTGTTTGCTATGATCAGTGCATTTTCTTGGCAAAACTCTATTAGTCTTTGCCCTGCTTCATTCTGCATTCCAAGGCCAAATTTACCTCTTACTCCAGGTGTTTCTTGACTTCCTACTTTTGCATTCCAGTCCCCTATAATGAAAAGGACATCATTTTGGGGTGTTAGTTCTAAAAGGTCTCGTAGGTCTTCATAGAACCGTTCAACTTCAGCTTCTTCAGCATTACTGGTTGGGGCATAGATTTGGATAACTGTGATATCGAATGGTTTGCCTTGGAGACAAACAGACCTCTCTGTTCATCTCCATCATAGGGCAGATAGAATGAAACCCACAATAACAGAAAACTAGCCTAACTGATAAAATGGACTACAGCCTTGTCTAACTCAATGAAACTATGAACCATCCTGTGTAGGGCCACCCAAGAAGGACAGGTCATGGTGGATAGTTCTGACAAAAAATGTTCCCCTGGAAAAGGGAATGGCAAACCACTTCAGTATTCTTGCCTTGAGAACCCCATGAACAGTAGGAAAAGGCAAAAAAATAGAACACTGAAAGATGAACTCCCCAGATCTGTAGGTGCCCAATATGCTACTGGAGATCAGTGGAGAAATAACTCCAGAAAGAATGAAGAGATGGAGCCAAAGCAAAAACAACACTGAGCTGTGGATGTGACTGGTGATGGAAGTAAACTCCAAAGCTGTAAAGAATAATATTGCAAAGGAACCTGGAATGTCCATGAATCAAGGCAAATTGGAAGTGGTCAAACAGGAGATGGCAAGTGTGAATATTGACATTTTAGGGATCAATGAAATAAAATGGACTGGAATGGGTAAATTTAATTCAGGTGACCATTATGTGTACTACTGTGGGCAAGTTCCCTTAGAAGAAATGGAGTAGTCATCATAGTCAATAAAAGAGTCTAAGGTGTAGTACTTGGATGAAATCTCAAAAACAAAATGATCTCTGTTCATTTCCAAGGAAACCACTCAATATCCAGTATTCCAAGTCTATGCCCCGACCAGTAACACTGAAGAAACTGAAGTTGAATGGTTCATTGAAGACCTATAAGACCTTCAGGAACTAGAACCCCCCAAAAAGATGCTTTTCATTATAGGGGGATGGAATTCAAATTAGGAAGACAAGAATTACCTGGAGTAACAGAAAAATGTGGCCTTGGAGAACAAAATGAAACAGGGCAAAGGCTAACAGAGTTTTGCCAAGAGAATGCACTGGTCATAGCCAACACCCTCTTCCAAAAACACAAGAGAAGACTACACACGGACATCACCAGATGGTCAATACCAAAATCAGATTGATTATATTCTTTACAGCCAAAAAAGGACAAACACTATACAGTCAGAAAAAATAACACTGGGAGCTCACTGTGGCTTAAATCATGAACTCCTTATTGCCAAATTCATGCTGAAATTAAAGAAAGTAGGGAAAACCACAAGGCCATTTGGGTATGACTGAAATCAAATCCGTTAAGATTATACAGTGGAAATGACAAATACATTCATGGGATTAGATCTTATAGAAGGAGCGCCTGAAGAACAGTGGATGGAGGTTCATTCCAACCAGGAAGCAGTGATCAAAACCATCCTCAAGAAAAAGAAATGCCAAAAAGGCAAAAAGATTATCTCAGGAGGCCTAACAAAGGGCTGAGAAAAGAAGAGAAGTGAAAGGCAAGGAAGAAAAGGAAAGATATACCCATTTGAATGCAGAGCTCCAAAGAATAACAAGGGGAGATAAGAAAGCCTTCCTCAGTGATCAATGTAAAGAAATAGAGGAAAACAGTAGAATCAGAAAGACTAGAGATCTCCTCAAGAAAAGTAAAGATATCAAGGGAACATTTCATTCAAAGATGGGCACAATAAATGACAGAAATTGTATGGGCTTAACAGAAGAAGAGGATATTAAGAAGAGGTGGCAAGACTACACAGAAAAACTATACAAAGAAGATCTTCATGACCCAGATAACCACAATGGTGTGACCCAGACATCCTGGAATGTGAAGTCAAGCGGGTCTTAGGAAGCATCACTATGAACAAAGCTAGTGGAGGTGATCGAATTCCAATTGAGCTATTTCAAATCCTAAAAGATGATGCTGTGAAAGTGCTGCACTCAATATGTCAGCAAATCTAGAAAACTCAGCAGTGGTGACAGGACTGGGAAAGGTCAGTTTTCATTCTAATTCCAAAGAAAAGCAATGCCAAAAAAGGCTCAAACTACCACACAATTGCACTCATTCACACACAAAGTATTGCTCAAAATCCTCCAAGCCAGGCTTCAGAGTATGTGATCCATGAACTTCCAGATGTTCAAGCTGGATTTAGAAAAAGGCAGATGAACCACAGGTCAAATTGCTAACATCCTTTGGATCATCAAAAAAGCAAGAGAGTTCCAGAAAAACATCTACCTCTGCTTTATTGACTGCAC
This sequence comes from Oryx dammah, assembly GCF_014754425.2. Classification (NCBI taxonomy): domain Eukaryota; kingdom Metazoa; phylum Chordata; class Mammalia; order Artiodactyla; family Bovidae; genus Oryx; species Oryx dammah. The sequence continues at coordinate 1,535,898 of NW_024070187.1, forward strand.
TAAAGCCTTTGACTGTGTGGGCCACAACAAACTGTGCAAAATTCTGTAAGAGATGGGAATATCAGATTACCTGGCCTGCCTCCTGAGAAATCTTTATACAGGTCAAGAATAAACAGTTAGAACCAGACATGGAACAATGGACTGATTCAAAATTGAGAAAGGAATGTGTCAAGGCTCTATATTGTCACCCTGCTTATTTAACTTATATGCAGAGTACGTCATGCAAAATGCTGGGCTGGATGAAGCACAACCTGGAACAAGATCGCCAGGAGAAATATCAGTAACCTCAGATATGCAGATGACAACAACCATATGGCAGATAGCAAAGAAGAACTAAAGAGCCTCTTAATAAAAGTGAAAGAGGAGAGTATAAAAGTTGGCTTGAAACTCAACATTCAGAAAACGAAGTTCAAGGCATCCAGTCCTATCACTTCACAGCAAATAGATGGGGGAATAATGGAACAGTGACTGACTTTATATTTTTGGCCTCCAAAATCACTGCAGATGGTGACTGCAGCCATAAAATTAAAAGAAGTTTGCTCCTTGGAATAAAAGTGAAACGCAGAGACATTACTTTTTCAACAGAGGTCCGTCTAGTCAAAGCAATGGTTTTTCCAGTAGTCATGTATGGATGTGAGAGTTGGACTATAAAGAAACTTAGAGCCAAAGAATTGAAGCTTTTGAACTGTGGTGTTGGGGAAGACTCTTGAGAGTTCCCTGGACTGCAAGGAGATCCAACCAGTCTATCCTAAAGGAAATCAACCCTGAGTATTCATTGGAAGGACTGTAGCTGAAGCTAAAGCTCCAATACTTTGGCCACTTGATGCAAAGAGTGAACTCATTAGGAAAGATCCTGATTCTGGGAAAGACTGAAGGTGGGAAGCGAGGGGATGATAGAGGATGAAATGGTTGGGTGGCATCAACTCAATGGACATAAGTTTGAGTAAACTCTGGGAGATAGTGAAGGACAGAGAATCCTGGCATGCTGCAGTCCATGGGATCACAAAGAGTCGGACACTCCTGAACAACTGAACATCAATAAAGGACAAAAAGATGGGGGAAAAAATCAATTGTGGGTGGAATTTTTATTAACTTTTTGTATTTACTGGATTATTGCAGTGGGGAATAATAACTAAGACAAAAGTTTTCACAGAATAGGAAGATTTTTTTAAAGAAATTGTAGCATAATAAGGGGGCTTCCCTGGTAGCTCAGCTGCTAAAGAATCCGCCTGCAAAACAGAAGACCCTGGTCTGATTCCTGGGTAGGGAAGTTTTGCTGGAGAAGAGATAAGCTACCCACTCTAGTGTTCTTGGGCTTCTCTGGTGGTTCAGTGGAGAATCCACTTGCAATGCAGGAGACTGGGTTTGATCCCTGGGTTGGGAAGATCCTCTGGAGGAGGACATGGTAACCCAGTTCAGAAATCTTCCCTGGAGAATCCCCATGGACAGAGGAATCTGGTGGCTACAGTTCATGGTGTCTCAAAGAGTTGAACATGATTGAGCAACTAAGCACAGCACAGCATAAATAGGGCAAGGTACAAACTAGATATTTTGAGATCTGCACTTTTAAAAAGTCAAAAACAAAACTGTTAAGGAAAGTATTTTCAATGCCATGATTATGTAGGCCTGAGAACAGAACTCTGCATTCAGATGCTTATATTTTTCCTTTCTCCTTTGCTTTTCGCCTGTCTTCTTTTCACAGCTATTTGTAAGGCCTCCCCAGACAGCCATTTTGCCTTTTTTGCATTTCTTTTCCATGGGGATGATCTTGATCCCTGTCTCCTGTACAATGTCACGAACCTCATTCCATAGTTCATCAGGCAATCTATCTATCAGATCTAGGACCTTAAATCTATTAAATCCTTAAATATATTAAGAAGAGGTGGCAAGAATACACAGAAGAACTGTATAAAAAAGATCTTAATGATCCAGATAATCATGATGGTGTGATCTCTCACCTAGAGCCAGACATCCTGGAATGTGAAGTCAAGTGGGCCTTAGAAAGCATCACTACGAACAAAGCTAGTGGAGGTGATGGAATTCCAATTGAGCTATTTCAATTCCTGAAAGATGATGCTCTGAAAGTGGCGCACTCAATATGCCAGCAAATTTGGAAAACTCAGCAGTGGCCACAGGACTGGAAAAGGTCAGTTTTCATTCCAGTGCCAAAGAAAGGAAATGCCAAAGAATGCTCAAACTACCGCACAATTGCACTCATCTCACATGCTAGTAAAGTAATGCTCAAAATTCTCCAAGGCAGGCTTTAGCAATACGTGAACCATGAACTTCCTGATGTTCAAACTGGTTTTAGAAAAGGCAGAGGAACCAGAGATCAAATTGCCAACATCTGCTGGATCATGGAAAAAGCAAGAGAGTTCCAGAATAAACATCTATTTCTGCTTTATTGACTATGCCAAAGCCTTTGACTGTGTGGATCACAATAAACTGTGGAAAATTCTGAAAGAGATGGGAATACCAGACCACCTGACCTGCCTCTTGAGAAATCTGTATGCAGGTCAGGAAGCAACAGTTAGAACTGGACATGGAACAACAAATTGGTTCCAGATAGGAAAAGGAGTACATCAAGGCTGTATATTGTCACCCTGCATATTTAACTTCTATGCAGAGTACATCATGAGAAATGCTGGACTGGAAGAAACACAAGCTGGAATCAAGATTGCCGGGAGAAATATCAATAACCTCAGATATGCAGACGACACCACCCTTATGGCAGAAAGTGAAGAGGAACTAAAAAGCCTCTTGCTGAAAGTGAAAGAGGAGAGTGAAAAAGTTGGCTTAAAGCTCAACATTCAGAAAACAAAGATCATGACATTTGGTCCCATCACTTCATGGGAAATAGATTGGGAAACAGTGGAAACAGTGTCAGACTTTATTTTTGGGGGCTCCAAAATCACTGCAGATGGTGACTGCAGCCGTGAAATTAAAAGACGCTTATTCCTTGGAAGAAAAGTTATGACCAACCTAGATAACATATTCAAAAGCAGAGACATTACTTTGCCGATTAAGGTCCACCTAGTCAAGACTATGGTTTTTCCAGTAGTCATGCATGGATGTGAGAGTTGGACTGTGAAGAAGGCTGAGCACTGAAGAATTGATGCTTGAACTGTGCTGTTGGAGAAGACTCTTGAGCATCCCTTGGACTGCAAGGAGATCCAACCAGTCCATTCTGAAGGAGATCAACCCTAGGCTTTCTTTGGAAGGAATGATGCTAAAGCTGAAACTCCAGTACTTTGGCACCTCATGGGAAGTGTTGACTCACTGGCAAAAACTCTGATGCTGGGAGGGATTGGGGGCAGGAGGAGAAGGGGACGACAGAGAATGAGATGGCTGGATGGCATCACTGACTCAATGGACGTGAATGTGAGTGAACTCTGGGAGTTGGTGATGGACAGGGAGGCCTGGCTGGCTGTGATTCGTGGGGTCGCAAAGAGTTGGACACCACTGAGTGACTGAACTGAACTGAACTGAGAACAGAATACTGAAGTGAAAAAGGAAGTGGAGCATTGAAGGGCTACACTATCAGTGTCTAGAGACAACCAGAGTCATAATGAATTTTTCAGAAGTTCAAATCAACTATCTTACTTTATTGTTTCTGAAAGAACCTTAAAAATCAGCGCAGATTAAGAAAATCTAAACAAGTCACAGTAAGGGATGATACACAACAGAGGGTGATCATTTGACCTTTGTCTCCCTTTCAAATCTTTCATTTTTGTGGGCACTCACAAAGAATAGCTGAAAAGTAATCTAAAGATTATGTTTCATGTAATTTAAGCTTTTTTGTTGTTGTTGAATTCATATTCTCTCTAACACTATCAACCATCACTTATTTGGTGCCATCAGTTTTAACTTTTTCCCTCTGCAGAATAAGCTACTTTATATACAAGATTTTTGAACTGTCATTTTACTCTCCAGTGATGTGTTTTCTGAATTAGTTCAGAAAGATTAACAATATTCAACATCAGTATTTATGTGACTATGTGTTCAATTTGAAGAAAATGCCTAGTAAATTTAAAGTATAGATCAGAAATAAAAGTGGAGATGTGATTTAAATATTTTTTAAACTTTCTATGTATAAATTTAAAGCTGAGTAATAATATATTTTTCAGGTAACAGGGAATATGGAATCTAACAAAAGATCAGAAACAAATTTGGACAACAGAGTAGAGTTAGAATATCTACCTGGCCAAATATGGGCCAGGGGGCAGTAGTGAAATCTGCAAAATTAAGTTGGGTTATACTTACAGAATGCCATTGTGTTTGTCCCTATCGCTGTCATGACAATTTACCACAGATCTAGTGGCTTAAAATAATATTCATCTGTTGTCTAATAGCTCATGGGGTCAGAAGTCCATGTGGATTCAGCTGGGTCCTCTGCTCCAGATGCTATACACTCAAATTGAGGCACTGGCTGGCCTGGACTCAAGTGTGGAGGTTCTAGAGAGAAGTCTGCCACTAGGCTCACTCATGGCAGAATAATCTTTACCAGATAGTTGTAGGACTGAGGTCCCTCTTTCCATGCTGCCTGTCAGCTGAAGGTCATTCTCATCTGTTACAGGCATTTTCTGGCTGGAGCTAAATGCATACAGATATCACACGGATTAGGAGTGGAATTATCGAATGAATGTTTTAGAAAAGTATATTATTTGGATATGCCTTTGCTTAAAGGCATATTATTAAACTATTAAAAGGCATATTATTAAAAAATAATATACTTTTCTAAAACATTCATTCGATAATTCCACTCCTAATCCATGTGATATCTGTATGCATTTAGCTCCAGCCAGAAAATGGATATTTGGATATGACTTTATGGAGAAGGCAATGGCACCCCACTCCAGCACTCTTGCCTGGAAAATCCCATGGACGGAAGAGCCTGGTGGGCCACAGTCCATGGGGTCACTAAGAGTCGGACACGACTGAGCGACTTCACTTTCACTTTTCACTTTCATGCATTGGAGAAGGAAATGGCAACCCACTCCAGTGTTCTTGCCTGGAGAATCCCAGGGACGGGGGAGCCTCATGGGCTGCCGTCTATGGGGTCGCACAGAGTCAGACATGGCTGAAGCGAGTTAGCAGCATATGCCTTTAAGCAACTGAATATATCTTTAGGCAAATTTATTTTAATGCACATAGATGCATTTATATTTAGCAATGTTTATGAAAGCTTATATTTCTTTGAGTAATATTCATTTATTTAATGTAATAAAATTTGTGGCAGTGATTCTGTCCTGAAGTTTCAACTCTAACACAGCATATTTTAACTTTTATATAAAAATATTAATCTATTTTCAGTATTCATTTTCCTATTTTATACCAAGAGCTTCCTTTCTCTTAAACAGATCTGGAAGTATTTCTTCTTCCATAAAACTTTTTATTGTGAGTTTTCATCAAAATAACTATCTGTTCTCCTTCACTCAGTCATAGGTGATAATATTTCTATAGTTATTTTCACTAATCCTAACACTAATTGTATATTTTAATTTTTTTCTTATTCATAGGCATTCAGTGGTGTCTCAAAAATAACGCTCTTCATGTTCACTTCATGTTCACTCATATATTGTAAGTCCAATATATCTGTAGTTTTATTAATATTTCTTACCTTGAATTGCAAACTCATTACACAACAAGGATGTGATTTCTGCCAATAAGTTGTAATTTCTAGTGCAGCACAAAGACACACTAAGCATTTAATGAGTTACATTAGTAAGAAAGAAGAAAATGGTTATATTCACATTGACCATTTAAGAATATAGCAAGAATTAGCCTGTGATAATATGATGAAATAATGCTTGTAACAGGACTAATTTTCATTGTTTTCATCAGTTAATTGAAGACTGGAAATGAACACCTATTATGTGTTAGAAGATAATTCTCTGCAGGTCTTTTGTGTTAACTGCATTTTCTGAATATCTTTCAAGAATATTTGTGGAGTGAACAGCCTTGGAAAATAGAAATCATGTCTCTTCTAGGAGAGAAGAAGTTGTGTAGACTGTCCAGTGTAATAAAGATAATGTGTCCCTCTGAGGCAAAAATTTGCTATAAGGCATTGGGATTAAGCCTGAGGTTCCTTTCTTGTAGTATAAACCACTGTATATGCAGGTGTCACCTCTCTTGTTTTGCCAGCCCATGATAAGTGGGGCACAGGGAATTGGCACATCCAAATGATCATACTTTGGCTAGTGCAATTGCTGTGAGTAATTAACTGCCTCCTGTCTTGTTTTCTGTCAGCATCCATGAAACTGAGGGAGGCTGGCTTGTCAGCTTGTGAATAGGCTGAACCCAGACCCTTCCATGTTTTTGATATTATATTTCAAGAATTTGCTGCATTTATAAAGAAAACTAAGCTGTACCCTTGCCCTCATGTAGTTAATCTATTTTAGGCTGCTTTTGAGACAAGAATTACAAAGTAGAAAATCAGGGGGAAGGAGGGGTTTTTCTTTTTTGTTATTTTTTATAAAGTAGCCACAGTATTTTTATCAGTGTAATGCCATGACTTCTGGATTTTTTTTAAAAAAAATGAACTTTTCCTTTCTTTCCTTTCTTTCTTCCTTTCTTGAATAACATAACTCTAAAATTTGCTAAGAAGATACTAATTTTTCATTAATCAAAGTTTTATTCATCTAGAAAATTTAAAATCCTTTAGAGGGTCCTTTTTGTTGCTGTTTTCTTGTTTAATTGCTTAATTCTTTTTTTGTTTCTTTTATATTTTTTTTAGGATAGGTTTGACTTTTCAGTTATCAGACAGGGATATTGACTACTTTTTCTATTGATGCACACGTTTATGATTTTAGGTATGTGTAGCCAGAGCCACATTAGGGCTATAATTCCCCAAACTCCTAGAGGCTCCTTATGTTACTTTCCATTTTCCTGAATGACAGGACAGGTGGCCTCTTCTTAATTTGCTGATCTTTAGCACCAGTGTTCCATCCCCTATCTACTTCCAGACAGCCCTATGGGAGTTGTTTTAGGATTAGGGGAGGGAAATATGTTGCAAAATAAAAATTTTAAATATTAAAAAAATGATATGGGGTGATTTGAAGAAGACTGATGAGGAAGGCCAGTAGCAAGATTCTCAAGTCTGATTCCAGGAATCTTCCATCTGTTCCTTCAAAATCTAACCTCTCTTCTCATAGAGGAATCTATTTTATTAATAAGTAAGACATGAATTCTCACTCAGTCTGGAGGGACAGAATGGACTGATTCTTGAACTTTGGCCAAGAAGAACAGTCCTCATGACAAAAGGAAGCAGACAATGATAAACATATTTCACTCTTTCAGAAAATATTAATTAAGAGAAATAAACTGAGAATGTTGGTTGCACCATCTTGAAACAGAGTTGGAGTCTGTAGAGCAGGGCAGTGGCGCAATGAGAAATTGTGGGAGTGGTGAGGGGCTTTTCCTTTTCTAAGCCCAGTTGATCACTTAAACCTGGCACAGGACAGTTTTGATTTTTTTTTTCCCTAATACAATTCCCATATTAATTCTAAGATTGTTCAATGTTTTGTAATGAACTATATGAATGGTACTCCATATAATTGGTACTTAGAAGAGAGTGTATATGTGTGTAAGTATAACTGATTCACTTTGATGTACAGCAGAAACTAACACAACATTATAAATACACTATGATCCAATAAAAATTGATTTCAAAAAGATTATTTAATATTATATGGGAGGTACAAAGAAAAGCAAATGAAAGATTATAAACCTGGCATAAATCTTTAGAAGGAAGCACATTTAAATATACTGATCTAAAATACAATGCTACTTGTTACAAGACACGTACTAATTTGGCTCTGTCATTAATACCTTTATTCACTCCAAAAATAATTACTAAGGAAATATCAACCAAGGAATCACTATGCTAGTTGTTGTGGCAGGTACAATAAGTCCCCTACATATGAATGTGTTCTGTTCCAAGATTGTGTTTGTAGACCCAATTTGCTTGTAAGTCCAACAAAGTTTGAAGTACTCAACTAACACAATTGGATATATATTACTGCATTTTAATAGTTTTAAAATACTTTTCACATAAATAACACATTAAAAAACACGAAGAATAAGGAAAGCATTTTTAATCTCAGAGTATAGTATCTTGAAAAGTTCAGTAGAACAGTACAACAGCTGGCAAACAGGGGATGGCATTGAGTGAACAAGTAAAAGAGTTACTGACTGGTAGAGGAAGAGGAGGTGGGACATGGTACAGCTGAAGGATCACCGTCAATAGGAGGTGGAGGGCAAGTTTCAAAGTCATATATAGGGGACCTACTGTAATTTGAGGAGGTAGACATGCATCCCATCCATGAATGACTTCCAGGCTCAAAGAAGATATAAGGCACATGGAAAACAATGAGAATGGAGGAAGGATCTGATGACAGAGGTCTACAGGTATGTCTAGGCTTAGCCTCACAGCTTCACCCATGGGCAAATCCTCTTCTTTCTGCATAAGATATACCTGATTTGCACACCTAGGAGCTGCTGTGAAATTCTCTGTTTGCTTATATGACAAATATCTAGATATAGTGTTGCCACATACCAGGAGCTGTAGGTAGTTGGGTTCATAATATAATATGTGGAATAAAATTTATTATATTATGATTCTATTAACATTGCCATTATAATTATCTATGAGATTTTAAACTCAATTTAGTGAAAGTGTTAGTCACTCAGTTGTGTCCGACTCTCTGTGACCCCATAGACTGTAGCCCACCAGGATTCTCTGTCCGTGGAATTCTCCAGGCAAGAATACTGGTGTGGGTTGCCATTTCCTTCTCCAGGGGATCTACCCAACCAGAGATCGAACCTGGGTCTCCAGCTTTGCAGGCTGATTCTTTACTGTCTGAGCTACAAGGGAAGTCCCAATTTAGTACCTTGGAGCTAATAAAATCCCACACTGTCAGGAAAGGCAATAGTAAATACATATTTGATGAAATACACACATGATTTTGCTGAAGTAGTCTTTCAGCATAACTCATCAAATTGATACTAGATTAAACAATTCAGAGTCTCTTATTATATTCTATTATCCTTTGCTTATAAATTTTGCATCTGTTTCTATACTGGAAACTCTCCAAGCACAAAATAAACCACTCTTTTAAATATAGAAGTAAGTAACAACAAGCATATTTCCTGGCATTAAACTCTTATCTTGAGTATTAAATAGGAAAGAGAAAAACATTGCCATATGTATATTTTGTGCAAAATCCAAAATCATATTGATATTTAAATATATATTTGACATTCACATCTTCTAAAAATCTAGTTATCAGCCATCAACACACAGTCATCCCAATTTGAAAGACTAAACAAATTCAAACATATATATATATGTAAAGGTTCATATAAATGTAAAAGTTCCTGGGTAGGCTTTATTTTATCTAAGATGAATATATATACTCCCAGGTCCATCTAGTCAAGGTTATGGTTTTTCCTGTGGTCATGTATGGATGTGAGAGTTGGACTGTGAAGAAGGCTGAGCGCCAAAGAATTGATGCTTTTGAACTGTGGTGTTGGAGAAGACTCTTGAGAGTCCCTTGGACTGCAAGGAGATCCAACCAGTACATTCTGAAGGAGATCAACCCTGGGATTTCTTTAGAAGGAATGATGCTAAAGCTGAAGCTCCAGTAGTTTGGCCACCTCATGCGAAGAGTTGACTCATTGGAAAAGACTCTGATGCTGGGAGGGATTGGGGGCAGGAGGAGAAGGGGACGACTGAGGATGAGATAGCTGGATGGCATCACGGACTGGGTGGACGTGAGTGTGAGTGAACTCCAGGAGATGGTGATGGACAGGGCGGCCTGGCGTGCTGCGATTCATGGGGTCGCAAAGAGTCAGACACGACTGAGCGACTGAACTGAACTGAACAACCTATTTTCCGTGACTGTTTCTGGAAGTTTGAAATACCATAATGTATAACTCAGAATACTGAACCCAGCAGAGGAAAAATACAACTATTCAAATACTTCACTGTAAAGACAACTTCAATTTTCTTAAACCAGATATCAAGAATCACCAAAGTACTCATCAAATATTAATATTTCCTGAAACTGTACTATCTTGTGATGTGGGTGTGTGTGTTAATTACTCAGTTGTATCCGGCTTTTTTGGGACCCTATGTACTGTAGCCCACCCAGCTCCCCTGTCCATTGAATTCTCCAGGCAAGAATACTGGAGTGGATTGTCATTTCCTTCTCCAGGCGATCTTTCCAACCCAGGGATCAAACATGGGTCAGTAAAAAATCTCAGGCAGATTCTTCACTGTCTGAGCCATTGGGAAATCTCACTAGCATTTGGTATTGTACCATAACAAGAAATTAAAACATCTATGCTTTTATTCATTGGTTTGTTTATAGTGTGAAGATGTGGAAAGGGACAATGTTTTAAGTAGACTATTAACATGATCTATAGCAATAGTAGATGTCCACTCATATTTGATGGTGCCTCCTGATCTCAGTTCTTTCTAGAAGTTATTGGAACTTCCAGGGAGTATGTGTCTTAGATCACAGGCATGGGAAGAGTGGTGGATATATATTTTAACTGTATTTACATAAGTCTTGTGTCTCTGGTGGTAATAGCACAAAGAAAGGACTTCTTATATTAAGAACATCTCCACTCTTCACTTAATTTTGTTGCAGAGATTTTTACCATAACGTAGGAAATGCAATTTAACCCAATGTATTTCTCTGTAACTTTATTGGCATGTCAAAATCAATGCAAATTGCTACTCTGAGGCCAGAAGTTCCACAGCGATTCAAGTTTTATGCCAATCATTTGGCTCCTATTGTTTTTCAAAGCATCTTTAAAAGATTAGCAAACATCACTGTATGTTGAATTTAAAAAGTAAAACCAGTACACTGAATTTTTTTTTTCATTTCTCCAAACAAATATCTAGAGGCAAATAGCTCATTTTATTCTCTAATCTAGTACATACATATTTGTATATGTATCTGCTCAAATTTCGTATGTTAGAAGTTTGTGTTGAACATAAACTTGAACTATGTTATTGAATTAACAAGGCTTCCTTCATCTTGCATGCATGCTCAGTTGTTCACTTGTGTTCAACTAAGAGGGACCCTATGGACTGTAACCTGTCAGATTCCTGTGCCCATGGTATTTTCCAGGGTTGCCATTTCCTACTCCAGGGAATCTTCCCAACCCAGGGATCAAACCTACATCTCTTGAGTCTCCTAAATTGGCAGATTCTTTAGCACTACACCTACTGGGAAACCCTTTCCCTCATCTTACTTCAGCTTAATAGTTTCTTGTTATCACATTTTGTGTGTGTGTTTTGTAATCATATTTATTGTTATTTTATTTTATCCATAGTCAATATATAAATTATTGATTGCATCATTTGAAATCATACAAAAGATAATAGATTTGGTAATATTAGTAAAGTTTCATAATCTCAACTCATAACAAATCATTTTTAACACCAAATAATGCCATAGGATTAGTAAACGTACCACTTATAAGTTAGTAACAGTCCTCTGGACACAGGAACAAGTTATTAGATGAACTGGAGACCAACAGGTGTAAGAAGATGGAGAGAGGGAGAAAAGAGTTTGCCAAAGACAACCATTCTACCCTGCAATTTTCCCGGGGGAGGTTGTTATTTGTTGGTCTCTCCTCTTATCTGATTTCAAGATAGAACTAGTAGAAACTTTTAAATCAGAAAGAATGTCTAAATAGAAAAAAGGACCAATTTTTTCATGTTTGGTTCTAGCCTGTTTGTTTGTGTGCTACGTCACTTTAGTCATGTCCAACTCTTTGTGACCCTATGAACTGTAGCCCACCAGTCTCCTCCATCCACGGAATTCTCCAGGCAAGAATGCTAGAGTCAGTTTCCATGCTGTACTTCTGGGGATCTTCCCAGCAGTTGGATCAAACCTACATATCTTGCATTGGCAGGCATGTTCTTTACCACTAGTGCCAGATACTAAAGCATCCAGTTTAGACAGATACTAAAACATCCAGTTTACAGAAGTTAGAAACATGGTTAATGAATTAGATGAATCCAGCTAGTTATTCAAATTGGCTTTCCAGGCCCAGTCTCTACCTTCTTCTCTGCCCTGTTCTAGGCCCTGAGAGGCCAACATTTATATACCACTTAACTCCATTTTTTCTCCAGTATGCTTGAAGGTAGAGTAAGTGATGAGGCACACCTGTTAGTGATTGGAGGTGGGATGAATGGTCCTGTATGTTTATGTTATCCATGCTCCTCCATTCTGACATTGTCTTACACGTAATTCTAACCTCTATTACCCAGCCCTTCTGCCACCACTTCTGCTTTGATCATGAAGGACAGATACTAAAGTTTCTGGTATCTTTTTTCACTTAGGAGTTGTTATGAGTTCTCATTGTTTCAAGCCCTGGGTGCTTCCCCATCTCTTGTAGATTTTCTGTATGCTGCACATACTTCTGTAAATAGTCCCTTCAATAAACTGTCTTCAGTTAAACTGTGAATATACTATTTCATTTTTTTCCTGCTGGGACCCCAATTTTACACACTTTTTCTGGTTAAACACAACCTTGCCAGTCCAAGCTTATTAAAGAAAGAAGTCCTTTGTACTAACAAAAGCTAGTTTTCTTCTTTGTTTAGTCCAGTGTCAGAATGCAGGGTTTGATTACTAAACATAGACTCCACTTTAGCTCCCATTAGCCTTCTTACCCTGTGCTTCACACACTACAGAATGCATTGACAAAGGAAAGAATGAAACATGTACTGCACTTACCATGGAAGAAAACCAAGGTAGAAGAAATGGCAGAATCTCCTGCCTCTTACACAGATGTTTGTATTTAAGGAGTTCGTTTTTATGATACAATTATATATTCAGAATGTGTCTGTACTTATCCATGATTTTATGTGACAGATTCCATTCAGATAGGATAATACTGTGGTTCTTAATGCATCGCAATAATGGCAGCTATGGAACATAAGTTTACATCTTTCTGTAATAAGATATTATCTTTTTTAATATAATTCATTTATTTTGACCTATATAAGTTATGGACTGATATATGAAGTTCAGGGCTTCCCTGGTGGCTCAGAGGTTAAAGCGTCTGCCTTCAACGTGGGAGACCTGGGTTCGATCCCTGGGTCGGGAAGATCCCCTGGAGAAGGAAATGGCAACCCACTCCAGGATTCTTGCCTGGAGAATCCCACGGACGGAGGAGGCTGGTAGGCTACAGTCCATGGGGTCGCAAAGAGTCGGACATGACTGAGCGACTTCACCTTCACCTTCATATGAAGTTCATGTATAAAAAAACTACACAACTTGTATACTGATTTCTTTTCTTCTTTGGTAGAAATTCATAGATTCATCAGTGAGCCTCATCTTTAGTGCCCTAACTAGTATCTGTTAAAAATGATAGATTTTTGAGAAGATTTTAGACTAATTTGTACAAGAAAATGGGAACTTTCTAGTAAAGTGGACAAGAAGGAAGAGTGAGAAATGAAGATGAGGAGTTAGAGGGACTTAGACATCTAGAGAGTATATGGCAGTGCCCAACAAGGGAAGGCTGAAGAGAAGACCTATTGGGTTGTGAAAAAGCACCAGAAGAGTAATTTGGAAAATGACTGACTTATCCTTTCACATTTTTGCCGGAGTCCAGCCCCGGTGGATCCAGGGAATTCGAAGCGGGGATGGCATTGGTGAGAACTTATTTATTTATTAATATAGAAATATAAGATTAGATTAGGGAGAAATAGTGTAGTAGGAAAATTAAGTGGAGAAAGAAGGCTGAATAACTTGGTTTACATGGGAAGCCAATAAAGTTCCAGACAAGGAGCTTGCACCATTTACGTTAGGCCACTGGCGTCCTCTTGAATATCAGGGTGTGCCAGGTCTTGGGCTCCCCCTCACGTGGACCTTAAAAGCTGGGACAAGTAAGTAGACATGGGGAGCCTCCACACCTCAGATGGGAATTCAGCCAGAAATTAGAGAGGAGACACGGGGGAAACCAGTCCAGTGACTGGCCCCATCTTCTGTTGTTCAGAAGGCCTTTTATACTTTTGATAAAACATGGAGATCAAATGGATAACACAAAGTTATGCAGCGTTAGCAGCCCAGACTCTTATCAAAACCAGGCTTTTCTCTCTGCATACCTAATTGTATACACAAGTCTTAGGTGATTTATATCATCTTCTGGCCAAAACGGCCAATTAACATTTTACAGCCTTTTTTCTGATAAGGGTTTGTCAACCAGAAGACTTATTTGTGTTGATCTTCCCAAAGTCTGGTGCCACTCTCAGAAAGCACTAAATAAAGTTACATTCTTACATAGCAAGGACACAAGAGGAGTGCAGTGATATATAACAAAGAGAAAAGTAATTAACTCAAAATTCTAGTGTTGCTAACCTCAAAACTATTATATATCTTTCTCCATATCCCATTTACATTGATTAACATCCTCCCAGGTGCCTAAAAGATAAAGAATATGGAGGCCTGGCAGTAATTATTGAGTCAACAGTGAAACCCTGTCACCAATATGATTTTTAGCTCTTTAGAAAAGGCTCTGTATCTTTAAGATGCTTTAAGCTTTGTGCCTCTCACGGTTGGGGGGCTGTAAGCAATTCACAAGCTGTAAGAGGTCGGGGGAACCTGTTAGGCAAGCTAGAGAGCTATCAGAGGGGTTTAACTGAAACATCCCTTTCAAATGCAGAAGGCTAAAGTCCTGATTTGACTTTTTCCAGAGAATATTAGAAGAGTGGAAAAGCAGGCAGATTCTTATTTTTTGGGGGGTGGATGCTCAGGAAATTCCAGGGGGAAAACCTGAGGTCTGATTAGCCTTGCCGTCAGGGCTCTGCCGCATGACCTTGTCACGGGTGGAATTCCTCACGGTGGCTCCTGGCACATTTTCATCTCTGAAATATATTTATAGTTCTTAACATTAGCTATAATTGCTACCAGGTCCTGTATTCCAATTAAATCACTGTCACTTTTCTTTAGTTGTCTATGTCAGAAAAATACAGATTTGTTTTATTTTTTAATTTTATCAAAGTATAGTTGATTTACCATGTTGTGTCTAATTTCTGTTGTACAACAGAGTAACTCAGTTGTGCATATGTATTCTTTTCCATTATGATTTATTACAGGATACTGAATATAGTTCCCTGTGCTATACAGTAGGACCTTATTGTTTATCCACCTTTTGTATAACAGTTTGAATCCACAAATCCCAAACTCCCAATCCTTCCCTCCTCCCTTTCCATGCCAGCTTGGGAACCACAAGTCTGTTCTATATATAAATGAGCCTGTTTCTATTTCACAGATATGTTTATTTGTGTTATAGCTTAGATTCCACATATAATATCTTATGGTGTTACTCTTTCTGACTTCTACACTGATATGGTAATCTCTAGGTCTTCCATATGCTGCAAATGACATTATTTTATTCTTTGTAATGGCTGAGTTACCTTCCATACAGTGTGTGTGTGTGTGTGCACAGTCATTCAGTTATGTCTGACTCTTTGCAGCTCCATGGAATGTAGTCTGCCAGCCTCCTCTGTCCATGGAACTTTCCAAGCATGAATACTGAAGTGAGTTGTCATTTCCTACTCCAGTGGATCTTCTTAACCCAGGGATCAAACCTGCATCTCTTGGATCTCTTGCATTAGCAGGCAGGTTCTTTACTGCTAGTGCCACCTGGGAAGCCCACAGTGGCTCCACCAATTTACATTCCCACAGACAGTGCAGGAGGATTCCCTTTTCTCCACGCCTGCTCCAGCATTTATTATTTGCAGAATTTTACATGATGACCATTCTGACTGATGTGAGGTGATACCTCACTGTGCTTTGATTTTGCATTTCTCTATTAATTAATCAGCCCTATGTACATGTTCTTTGGAGAAATGTCCATTAAGGTCTTTTGCCCATTTTTCAATTGGGTATTTGTTTTTTTATTGAATGGTAGTATCTGTCTGTATAGTTTGGAAATTGTTGATCACATCATTGTTGAATATTTTCTCTCAGTTTGTGAGAGATCTTTTCATCTTGTTTATTGTTTCCTTTGCTGCACACAAGTTCATAAATTTGTTTACTTGTTGCTTTTATTTATTGACTTTGGAGACTGACCTAAGAAAATATTGGTACAATTTATGTCAGAGGATGTTTTGCCAGTGTTCTTTTCTAGGAATTTTATGGTGTGCCTTTCCTTATATTTAAGTCTTTAAATAATTTTGAGTTTATTTTTGTGTAGGTGTGATGGATTTTCTAACTTCACTATTTTACATGTTGCTGTCCAGCTTTCCTAACATCAGTAAACACAGATCTTCATAACAGCTTTCTACAATCTCTCAATCCCCTCTCAAACTATATTATGGACTCAACATCAACAAGCCAATGATACCAACCAAACTGTTTAGAAATCGTAATTAAAGGAGATTATCCATGGGTGAGCAAGATAACTAAGCTCCCAAAACTTCAATACCATTAATTCAAACTAAAACATATAAAAGTTTTAACAACTGTTTTGGTAATAAATCCCCATTAATTTGATCTAATTGGATTAATTTTTTATCCATATGAAGTTTGTTTCAAACCAGAGGATCCACTGTGCTTGATTTGAAAAGTGAAAGTGAAAGTCGCTCAGTCATATCCAACTCTTTGGTGACGATTATGGACTGTACAATTCACGGAATTCTCCAGGCCAGAATACTGAAGTATGCAGCCATTCCTTTCTCCAGGGAATCTTCCCAACACAGAGACTGAATGCAAGTCTCTCACATTGCAGGCATTTTCTTTAACAAATGAGCCATCAGGAAAGCCAAAGAATGCTGGAGTGGGTAGCCTATCACATCTTCAGAGGATCTTCCCAACCCAGGAATCGAACAGGGGTCTCCTGCATTGCAGGTGGATTATCTACCTGCTGAGCTATCAGGGAAGCCCACGTTTGATTTTAGGACTCTCATTAAACACATTTAATATATTTTGCCAGTATTTTTCTTTTTACTTCTAGTGAGTTATTTATATGGAAATACTAGGTTACATAGATATTTTACTTCCCTAAATATTTTCTAATTAATAAGCAGGAAAAAAAAGGAATTTTATATACTTCAAATGGAAAAGTATTAATATGTGTAGTTATTTTCTTTCTGAAAGTTATGAGGTTGTCAATTTCCTTAAGTATTCCATAGAATTTGTTTTACAGTTCATATCTAGGATTCATGTAGTGACTGCTTTGTTTTTCTTTTCTTTTCTTTTTTTCTGTAAATGCACAGAGCTCTTAAATTTTGTTTATTTAAAAGAGAATAAATGTATAAATTTACAGAGAATCTATCAATTTCAGTTATGGCTGTCAAGCTGTTAATGAATCATTTATTTTCTGTGAGCTGCAACTCCCTACTAACACCCACCTTCTGCTTCTATACACATTGAGAAAATCCTTGATGAAGTTTTCAAATATCTGGTTTTACTAAGGTAGTTCAGACTTGGATGAGACACAGTAATGTTATATATCCAAATAATGCTTTATATTAAAACCTTATATAGGTACTCTTCTATTAGTCAAAAATGTTAATTAAAAAAGAAAAATGCATTCCCTGCATACAGTGAAGGGATATCAGTGGCATTTTCTCTTTGATATTTTGTTAATCATGTGACATGTTATAGGTATTTAGAAGGATATGTCTGGAAATCAATTGTAATCCATATATTTGTTAGGTTCTCTGGATTTGGAAACAAGAAACCTATATGTGAGAAACCCAGCTCTATTATCTGTTGTTTCAGTGATTTAACAAAAGGTATGTAACAGGTATGACCTAAATCAAGCCCCTCATGTCTATACAGTGGAAATGAGAAATAGATTTAAGGGATTAGATCTGATAGACAGAGTACTTGATGAACTATGGACAGAAGTCTGTGACATTGTACAGGAGATAGGAATCAAGACAAAGAAAAAGAAATGCAAAAAGTAAAATGGCTGTGTGAGGAGGCCTTACAAATAGATGTGAAAAAAGAGAAGTGAAAAACAAAAGAGAAAAGGAAAGATATACCTCTTGAGGAACCTACATGCAGGTGAGGAAGCAACAGTTAGAACTGGACATGGAACAACAGACTGGTTCCAAATAGGAAAAGGAGTACGTCAAGCTGTATATTGTCACCTTGCTTATTTAACTTATAGGCAGAGCACATCATGAGAAACGTTGGGCTGGGGAAGCACAGCTGGAGACAAGTTTGCCAAGAGAAATATCAATAACCTCAGATATGCAGATGACAACACCCATATGGCAGATAGCAAAGAAGAACTAAAGATCCTCTTGATGAAAGTGAAAGAGGAGAGTGAAAAAGTTGGCTTAAAGCTCAACAACCAAAAAACTAAAATCATAGCATCTGTTCCCATCACTTCATGGCAAACATATGGGGAAACAGTGGAAACAGTGCAAGAATTTATTTTCAGGGGCGCTCCAAGGAGCAGCAGCTGCGCAGGTGCGGAAGGGCCGAGAGGAGCTACTCCACATTCAAGGTCAAGAGGAGTGGCCGTGAGGTGATAGCCCTCGTACAAGGTAAGGAGAAGCAGCTGTGCTTTGCTGGAGTAGCCATGAAGAGATAACCCACGTCCAAGGTAAGAGAAACCCAAGTAAGACAGTAGGTGTTGAGAGAGGGCATCAGAGGGCAGACACACTGAAACCATAATCACAGAAAACTAGTCAGTCTGATCACACGGACCATAGCTTTGCCTAACTCAGTGAAACTAAGCCATGCCATGTGGGGCCACCCAAGACAGAAGGGTCATGGTGAAGAGGTCTGAGATTATCTGGTCCACTGGAGAAGAGAATGGCAAATCACTTCAGTATTCTTGCCTTAAGAACCCCATGGACAGTTTGAAACGACAAAATAATAGGATACTGAAAGAAGAACTTCCCAGGTCTGTAGGTGCCCAATATGCTACTGGAGATCAATGGAGAAATACTCCAGAAAGAATGAATGGATGGAGCCAAAGCAAAAACAATATTCAGTTGTGGATGTGACTGGTGATAGAAGCAAGGTCAGATACTGTAAAAAGTAATATTGCATAAGAACCTGGAATGTTAGGTCCATGAATCAAGGCAAATTGGAAGTGGTCAAACAGGAGATGGCAAGAGTGAACGTCAACATTCTAAGAATCAGAGAACTAAAATGGACTTGAATGGGTGAATTTAACTCAAATGACCATTGTATCTACTACTTCAGGCAGGAATCCCTTAGAAGAAATGGAGTGGCCATCATGGTCAACAAGAGTCCAAAATGCAGTACTTGGATGCAATCTCATAAAGGACAGAACGATCTCTGCTCATTTCCAAGGCAAACCATTCAATATCACGTTAATCCAAGTCTATGCCCCAACCAGTAATGCTGAAGAAGCTGATGTTGAACGGTTCTATGAAGACCTATAAGACCTTTTAGAACTAACACCCAAAAAATATGTGCTTTTCATTATAGGGGACTGGAATGCAAAAATGGGAAGTCAAGAAACACCTGGGGTAACAGCCAAATTTGGCCTTGGAATACGGGATGAAGCAGGGCAAAGGCTAATAGAGTTTTGCCAAGAGAATGCACTGGTCATAGCAAACACCCTCTTCCAACAACACAAGAGAAGACTCTACACATGGACATCACCAGATGGTCCACACCAAAACCAGATTGATTATATTCTTTGCAGCCAAAGATGGAGAAGCTCTATACAGTCAGCAAAAATAAGACCAGGAGCTGAATGTGGCTCAGTTCATAAACTCCTTATTGACAAATTCAAACTTAAATTGAAGAAAGTAGGGAAAACCACTAGACCATTCAGGTATGACCTAAATAAAAGCCCTTATGATTATACAGTGGAAGTGAGAAATAGATTTAAGGGACTAGATCGGATAGATAGAGTTCCTGATGAACTATGGATGGAGGTATGTAACATTATACAAGAGAAAGGAATCAAGACCATCCCCATGGAAAAGAAATGCAAAAAGGCAAAATGGTTGTCTGGGGAGGCCTTACAAATAGCTGTGAAAAGAAGAGAAGCAAAAAACAAAGGAGAAAAGGAAAGATATAAGCATCTGAATGCAGAGTTCCAAAAAATAGCAAGGAGAAATAAGGATGCCTTCCTCAGTGATCAATGCAAAGAAATAGAGGAAAACAACAGAATGGGAAAGACTAGAGATCTCTTCAAGAAAATTAGAGATATCAAGGGAACATTTCATGCAAAGATGCACTCGATAAAGGACAGAAATGGTATGGACCTAACAGAAGCAGAAGATATTAAGAAGAGGTGGCAAGAATACACAGAAGAACTGTACAAAAAAAAGATCTTCACAACTAAGATAATCACGATGGTGTGATCACTCACCTAGAGCCAGACATCTTGGAATGTGAAATCAAGTGGGCCTTAGAAAGCATCACTATGAACAAAGCCAGTGGAGGGGATGAAATTCCAGTTGAGCTATTTCAAATCCTGAAAGATGATGCTGTGAAAGTGCTGCACTCAATATGCCAGCAAATTTGGAAAACTCAGCAGTGGTGATGGGACTGGAAAAAGTCAGTTTTCATTCTAATCCAATTTCATTCTAATTCAAAGAAAGGCAATGCCAAAGAATGCTCAAACTACCGCAAGATTGCACTCATCTCTCACGCTTAGTAAAGTAATGCTCAAAATTCTCCAAGCCAGGCTTCAGCAATACATGAACCATGAACTTCCAGATGTTCAAGCTGGTTTTAAGAAAGGCAGAGGAACCAGATCAAGTTGCCAACATCCGCTGGATCATGGAAAAAGCAAGAGAAGTTCCAGAAAAACATCTATTTCTGCTTTTTTGACTATGCCAAAGCATTTGAGTGTGTGGATCACAATAACTGTGGAAAATTCTGAAGGAGATGGGAATACCATACCGCCTGACCTGCTTCTTGAGAAAGCTACATGCAGGTCAGGAAGCAACAGTTAGAAGAGGACATGGAACAACAGACTGGTTCTGAAAGGTTGTTGTTGAATCACAAAAGGAGGCAGGGATTTTTGTCCCCTGGAGGAGAAGAATTCAATATGGGGCCAGAGATGAGGCTTGATCACTCAGAGCTTTTGTGTAATAAAGTTTTATTAAAGTGTAAAGGAGATAGAGAAAGCTTCTGACATAGGCATCAGAAGGGGGCAGAAAGAGTACCCCCTGCTAGTCTTCAGCTGGATGTTATATAGTTACTAGCAGTCTGTTAATGAAATAAAGGAATGTCTTAAAACTCAGAATGGCACCAGGACCCTCATCCATAAGATGCTTTTGGGGTTAATCTTGGCGCCAAATGGTTGATCTTGGACCATAAAATGATTAACTTGAATCTTGAAGACGGGCAGATCACCATACAAATAGTTTCATTTACATAGATTAGAGGAACAATATCTGAGTATAACACATTGGTTTGTCAAGTAGGTTCTGAGCCAAGAAGCAGAACCAACTTGAAGACAGAGTTTGGGGTAAATGCATAGTGCATTAGTATAGCTTAAGATAAACATTTCCATAAGAAAGATGCATTGGTTATCTCTAGGTTTGAGAATAGTTAACTTCTGGTGAAAGCTGGTGTCATTATGGCAACACAGTATTTTAAAGAAACCTCCTTTTAAATTTGTTTAGAGAAGGAAAAAATATCGCTAGTTTGTTTTCTCCTGCTTAAGCGAGACAAAAATGTCTGACACTTGCAGGCTATTTCCTCTGTTTGGATACCCCAGGCCTTCCTGCCTGTTACCCTCTCAGTTCCAAATAGGAAAAGCAGTACATCAAGGCTGTATATTGTCACCCTGCTTATTTAACTTATATGCAGAGCACATCATGAGAAACTCTGGCTGGATGAAACACAGCTGGAATCAAGATTGCAGGCAATCTTGAAATATCAATAACCTCAGATATGAAGATGACACCACCTTTATGGCAGAAAGTGAAGAGGAACTAAAAAGCCTCTTGATGGAAGTGAAAGAGGAGAGTGAAAAGTTTGCTTAAAGCTCAACATTCAGGAAAATAAGATCATGGCTTCTAGTCCCATCACTTCATGGGAAATAAATGGGGAAACCGTGGAAACAGTGTCAGGTTTTATTTTTCTGGGCTGCAAAATCACTGTAGATGGTGATTGCAGCCATGAAATTAAAAGACGCTTACTCCTTGGAAGGAAAGTTATGACCAATCTAGATAGCATATTGAAAAGCAGAGACATTACTTTGCCAATAAAGGTCTGTCTAGTCAAGGCTATGGTTTTCCCAGTGGTCATGTATGGATGTGACAGATGCACGATGAGGAAAGCTGAGCACCAAAGAATTGATGCGTTTGAACTGTGGTGTTGGAGAAGACTCTTGAGAGTCCCTTGGACTGCAAGGAGATCCAACTAGTCCATCCTAAAGGAGATTAGTCCTGGGTGTTCTTTGGAAGGACTGATGCTGAAGCTGAAAGTCTAATACTTTGGCCACCTCATGTGAAGAGTTGACTCATTGGAAAAGACTGATGCTGGGAGGGATTGGGGGCAGGAGGAGAAGGGGACGACCGAGGATGAGATGGCTGGATGGCATCACCAACTCGATGGACATGAGTGAGTGATCTCCGCGAGTTGGTGATGGACAGGGAGGCCTGGCGTGCTGCGATTCATGAGGTCGCAAAGAGTCGGACACGACTGAACGACTGAACTGACTGAACTGAAAATCAATGCAGACGGTGATTGCAACCATGAAATTAAAACACGCTTACTCCTTGGAAGGAATGTTATGACCAACTTAGACTCCAGTACTCTTGCCTGGAAAGTCCCATGGACGGAGTAGCCTGGAGGGCTGCAGTCCATGGGGTGGCTGAGGGTCAGACAAGACTGAGCGACTTTACTTCCACTTTTCACTTTCCTGCATTGGAGAAGGAAATGGCAACCCACTCCAGTGTTCTTGCCTGGAGAATCCCGGGGAAGGGGGAGCCTGGTGGGCTGCCGTCTGTGGGGTTGCACAGAGTCTGACACGACTGAAGTGACTTGGCAGTAGCAGCAGACAACATATTAAAAAGCAGAGACATTACTTTGTCAACAAAGGTCTGTCTAGTCAAAGCTTTGGTTTTACCAGGAATCATGTATGGATATGAGAGTTGGACTATAAAGAAAGCTGAGCGCCAGAAAATTGATGATTTTGAACTGTCGTGTTAGAGAAGACTCTTGAGAGCCCCTTGGACTGCAAGGAATTCCAACCACTCCATCCTAAAGGAGATCAGTCCTGGGTGTTCATTGGAAGAACTGATGTTGAAGTTGAAACTCCAATACTTTGGCCACTTGATGCAAAGAGTTGACTTATTTGAAATAAGACTGTGATGCTGGGAAATATTGAGGGCAGGAGTTGAAGGGGATGACAGAGGATGAGGTGGTTGGATGGCATCACCAACTCAATGGACATGGGTTTGGATTGACTCGGCAGTTGGTGATGGACAGGGAGGCCTGGTGTGCTGTGGTTCATGGGGTCTCAAAGAGTAGCACCTGACTGAGAGACTGAACTGACTGACTGATGTAATTTCCCTGTACTCTTTTATCTCTGTTTATAAAGTTGGATTAATAATGAAAATAGTGTCAATTTGAGAAGGAAGAAAAAAATCTTTGTAGAGGAAAATGTCATTTTGTTAGTGAAAAATTGGTCTATGCCACTTCATTAAAATGAAATTTTTGTTGTATATGATATTTACCATAAAAATGTGTTATTGTAAAAGTTCAAGTAAGAAAGTTATCAAGTAATCATAATATATATTTATTCAATTTTTAAATAAAAAATAGTAAAAATCTTACAGGTAATATTTTATTTTTACTGAATGACATATTTCTTATTCTTTCTGTAATTCATAACAACTTGCTACATACCTAAATCCTGATTCTATGCACAAACTCACACATTTAGTTATTTCAGCTTGCTAAAATTTTATCTCTATTAAGTAGATTTCTTAATCTGGTCTTATTTTTATTAAATAATACTATGATCATACATTTCAGTCTGTAATAAATGAATATAAGTAAATTAAAATACACTATAATAATTATTTAAGAAATACAATGCTGTAAAAAATCTTTTGACATTTTCTTTGTGACTGTAGACCCTAAAAAATTTGTCTTAGTAATGATGATTATTTATTATGCATGAATAGTTTATCTTGAGTTTTAGAGTTGTCTGTAATAACCAAAGAAATGCAACTTAATATTCTTCATATGTAGTATCTAGATTAATAGTTCTGAAACTTGAGTTATTACTCTCCTTTGAGAATTCTATGTTGGCTATTATCTTCATCCACAGAAGAATACTCGAATTCCCAGAGAATGGAAATTTTGCATAAGGTTTCAGAACATTACTTGGTATCTACTGAAGTCATTTCTCCATGGAACCCTTATTAGGATATTTTGCTTGAAATGTTAATTTTTATTTCAAAAAGTACTTAGACTTTAGAGTGTGTATGTTAGTCCCTCAGGCATATCCAACTCTTTGCAACCCCATGAACTGGTAGGCTGCAGTCCATGGGGTCGCTAAGAGTCAGACACGACTGAGAGACTTCACTTTGACTTTTCACTTTCATGCATTGGAGAAGGAAATGGCAACCCACTCCAGTATTCTTGCCTGGAGAATCCCAGGGATAGGGGAGCCTGGTGGGCTGCTGTCTATGGGGTCACACAGAGTCAGACATGACTGAGGTGACTTAGTAGCAGCAGCAGCAGCTTAGAATCGTAGGCAACTTATGTGAACACTAAAGTTTTATTTATTCTTTTGTAAAATAAGGCAATATTATGCCTATTTTATAGAATGTTTGTGAAGATTTTATAGAATGTTTTTAACTAAAATGCAAGTAGGGATATTAGCATGGTGTGTAGTACATACTAAAGGTTCAATAAAGATGACTAACATCATTAATCATCCAATATCATTCAATAACTGCAGATAGAAACCATAATGAGGTATCAGCTCACACCTATTAAAACTACTATTTTCAAAAAGACAAACAGCAAATATTGGGAAAAATGTGAAGAAAATGGAACACTTGTGCACTCCTGGTGGGAATATAAATTGATGCAGCCTTTGTCAAAAATGGGTTTCCCAGGGCTCTAGTGTTAAAACCTGCCTGCCAGTGAAGGAGATGCAATAGATATGGGTTCTATCCCTGGGTTGGGAAGATTCCCCGGAAAAGGACACGGCAAACCACTCCAGTATTCTTACTTGGTGAATCCCATGGACAGAAGACAAAGGATGTGGTAGGCTACTTTCCATAGGGTTACAAAGAGTCAGACACTACTGAAGCAACTTTGTAAGCACTCATGCTGTGGAAAAAAAGAAAAGGAAATTCTTAAAAAAAAAAAAACAAAAAAAAAAAAAACACTACAAATATAACTGCCATGTAATCCAACAATTTCACTTCTGAGTATTACCTAAAAGAAAACAAAAACACTAATTTGAAAGACATATGCATCCCTTTGTCCATATCAACATTACTTACAATAGTCAGTATATGGAAGCAATGTAAGTGTCCATTGATGGATGAATGGATAAAGCAGATATGAATATATGTACAGGCAATGGAATTTTACTCAGCCATAAAATGAATAAAATCTTGCCATTTGTAACGAGATGGGTGAGCCTTGAGGGCATTATGCTAAGTGAAATAAGTCAGAGAAAGACAAATATTGTATGATCTCACTTATGTATGGAATGTAAAAGCACAAAAAAGCTCAAACAGACAAAATGTAGAGAGCAGATTGGTGGCTGCCAAAGGTGGGGGCTGAGCAGAATGGGTGAAAGGGATTAAAAGGTATCCAAAAAAAAAAAAAAAACCTTCTGGTATAAAGTAAATAACTTATATGGATGTAAGGTATAGCATAGTGTGCTATCTGCTCAGTCAGGTCCGACTCTTTGCAACCCCCAAAACTACAGCCCACCAGGTCCTCTGTCCATGGAATCTTCCAGGCAAGAATACTGGAGTGGATCACTATTTCCTCTTACAGGGGATCTTCCCAACACAGGGATCAAACCCATGTCTCCCGTGTCTCTTGTATTACCAAATGCACCACCTGGGAAGCCCATAGCATGGTGACCACAGCTAATAATACAATGTTGCTTTCTTGAAAGTTGCTGAGTGCATCTCTCATCAAAAGAAAACAAAATAGTAACCACAGACAAATAAAAGTTTACTATTATTATCTTTTTTTGTATTCATAAATATTTTCATGACATTAACAATATCTGCATAATAACAGTAAAGAATCTGCCTGCAATGTAGGAGACAGAGGTTTGATCCCTGGGTCAGGAAGGTCCCCTGGAGGAAGGCATGTGAGCCAACTCCAGAATTCTTGCCTGGAGAATACCATGGACAGCTGAACCTGGCAGGCTACAGTCCATTCTGTCAAAAAGAGCCAGACACAAGTGAAGCGACAAATTACTCACCAAAAGAATTAATAATTTGGGCACGCATTTTAGCTTCAAAGAGATTCTCTATTGCAGTTGATATTTTGAATGTCTTCTGAAAGCCATTTTTCTTTGATGAAGCCAATGAATAGTGAATCATATTTTAATATGTTAAAACTGGATGCAAAAATGAACAAGAGAACATTAAGAAAAGTGCAAAAATAAGGTAAGATTAAAAGGTATGCTTTTGACCCCTTCAGCATATTTGCAACATAGGAATCATTGTGCCTCCATGTACATATTTTAGTTTTTCTTTTTTTTAAAGTAAATAAGATTTGCCTTATATATTGAGGTCCTACTGTGTTGGGTACCTATATATTTACAATTGTCATATCTTCTTGGATTGATCCCTTGATCATTATGTAGTATCCTTTGTTGTATCTTGTAACAATCTTTATTTTAACGTCTATTATATCTGATATATGTGTGATACAAACAAACTTATCTACAAAACAAAAATAGACCCAGATTCATAGAAAACAAATATATGGTTACAAATGGAGAAAGGGGGCAGGAGAATAAAGTAGTAGTTTGCAATTAATATATACATACTACTATATGTAAAATAGATACCAACAAGGACTTACTACATAACATAAGAAACTACTTAATATTTTGTAGTGACCTATGGTGAAAGGAATCTGAATAAGAATATATATGTAATACATATATATTAATATATATAATATACACACACATATATGTGTGTGTGTCTGTGTGTGTGTGTGTGTGTGTTTGCTACCCCATGGTCCATAGAGTTCATGGAATTCTCCAGGCCAGAATACTGGAGTGGTTGTCCTTTCCCTTCTTCAGGGGATCTTCCCAATCCAGAGATAGAACTGGTCTCCTGCATTGTAGGCAGATTTTTTTCCAGCTGAGCCACAAAGGAAGACCAAGAATACTGGAGTGGGTAGCCTATCCCTTCTGCAGTGGATCTTCCCAACCCAGAAAAAAACTAGGGTCTTCTGCTTTGCAGGTGAATTCTTTAATGAGCTATCAGGAAGCCCAACATTAATACATTCATATATATATATATTTTACATATATATATATTTTATATACATATATATGTATATAAAACTGAATCACTTTGCTGTACTCCTGTAATTAACACAACATTGTAAATCAACTATACTTTAATAAAAAGGGATCTCCATTTAAAAAAGATAGTAAGAAATACACAAATACACTTTTAATAAAATATCTCAGAATTTTAATACTTTTTAGGTGTAATACACTCATTTTCAAGACATATATTTACATATATTGGAAAGTTAGTTGACATAATACATGCATACCTTCTAAAGTAGTAATATTCCACTCCAGTCTCTTGCATTAAGCCAATACCATTCTTGCTTTTAGTTTTCTTGGTGCCTGCATTCATCAGTCTCTGTTACTTACATTTTAATTCTTGCAAATGTCCTTGACCCATATAAGGACAGATGAAATGTGGATTGTTTTTTATGCCCACCCCATCATTTCTGTCCACCTCACTCTAATATTTTAAGTGAGATTATCATGATTCATTTTCTTTTTATAGCTTTTTAACTTTACATATGTATAAAATCATTTATTTTTCATTTCTTAAACACTAATCATTAAGCATTAAGTTAGGGCTTTTGCTACAAACTATGAGAATTCTTTATACTCCACTGCTGGGGTCCAGCCCCTGCAGGATCCAGGGGAACCTGAAGGAAAAACGGCGTCAGTGATTGATTTAGAGAGAGATAAAGAAAGAATGTTGTAGATAAGAAAATAGAGGAGAGAAAGAGGCTGATATTCCTTGGTTTACATAGAAAGCCAATAAAACTTCGAGACAAGAAGTTTGCCCTGTTCACGGAGGCCACAGGTGCCTTCCCGGTCTCCCGAGGGAGGGAAGACGCAGAACGTCTTCCCATTCAGGTCTTAGAAACCCAGGCAGATAAGTGAACACAGGGAGCCTCTATGCTCCAAGGGATCCGCCTGAAAAAAAGAGGGAGGGAGAGGGAGAAAATGATTGATGACCAAGCTACTTCAGTGAGTGAGGCCCAATAGCTTTATTTTTAAAGGTACTTTTATACCTTGTCTTATACATAGAGGGAAATGAAAGATGCAAAGTCATACAGAGTCATCCCAAACGTTACACCTGTTTTGTCTTTATCGAAACCAGGACTTTTTCTGCAAATCTTTCCCATAAACAATATTGTGTATATTATCTTCTGGCCTTGGAGGCCTGTGGACATTTTATGACCATCTTTTGATAAAGGCTGTTCAACCAGAAAACTTATTTTCCCTTGAAATGTTTTTTCCTATATTTCTAATCTATGTCAACCTCAGAAAGTATTAAACAAGTTACATTTCTCATGGAGCAAAGATGCAGTGAGTTATAAGAAAGAACCAATTAGCTCAAAAGTCTGATGTGGTTAATTTCAAGGCTACACTTGTTTTTCTTACTTTTTAGCTATGTTAACTAATGCATTCCCAGGTGCACAGTGGATAAGAGATATGGGAATTTAGCAACAAGCATTGGCCCAATAATGAAATCCTACACCAGCACTACTCTAATAACTTTTAACTCTTTAAAAGGCTCTATGTTTTAGGCTCTCCATGCCTCTTATAGTTGGGAGGCTGTAAATAATCACATGCGTAGCTGCAAGAGTCTGGGTATACCTGCCAAGCAAGCTATAATGCTAACAGAGGGGACTTGATTGGAAATATTCCTCTCATGTCCAGGAGACTTATTAGCTATAGCCCTAAGTTGATTTTCTCCAGTGAAATGTGGTCAGAGATAGCCCCCTGTTACTGTCAGAGGAGTTGGTGAAAGTCATGAAATAGTAAAACAGACAGATTCTGGTTTTGGGGTAGATGCTTGATAAAGCCTAGGGAGCCCCTTGAGTTCTGAAGCCTTGCTTAACAGTTCTCTTCCGCATGACCTTTGTCATGGGTGGGATCTCCCATGGGGGCTCCTGGCACTCCACCCCTGGATTCCATCATTTATTCCCCTTCAACTTCCCATGCGAATCTCAGACAGAATATCCTGGCAGGTTGTATGTCATTCCCCCATATAAATATATATATATATATATATTTTTTTTTTTTCCCACCCTTGTGGAATGAAGTATAGAACAGTGTTCTCAAATACTTACACTTATTTTCTTTTACCATCACCTTCATTTCTATCCACTTGCATTCACTTAATATTTTTAATTCACAAGCTGATCTCAATACAGTTCAGTTCAGTTGCTCAGCCGTGTCCGACTCTTTGCAACCCCATGAATCGCAGCACGCCAGGTCTCCCTGTCCGTCAAAATTCCAGGAGTTCATTCAGACTCACGTCCATCAAGTCCGTGATGCCATCCAGCCATCTCATCCTCTGTCGTCCCCTTCTCCTCCTACCCCCAGTCCCTCCCATCATCAGAGTCTTTGCCAGTGAGTCAACTCTTCGCATGAAGTGGCCAAAATACTGGAGTTTCAGCTTTAGCATCATTCCTTCCAAAGAAATCGCAGGGCTGATCTCCTTCAGAATGGATTGGTTGCATCTCCTTGCAGTCCAAGGGACTCTCAAGAGTCTTCTCCAACACCACAGTTCAAAAGCATCAATTCTTCAGCGCTCAGCTTTCTTCACAGTCCAACTCTCACATCCATACATGACTATTGGAAAAACCATAGCCTTGACTAGACTGACCTTAGTCGGCAAAGTTATGTCTTTGCTTTTGAATATGCTATGTAGGTTGGTCATAACTTTTCTTCCAAGGAGTAAGCGTCTTTTAATCTCATGGCTGCACTCACCATCTGCAGTGATTTTGGAGCCCCAAAAAATAAAGTCTGACACCATTTCCACCGTTTCCCCATCTATTTCCCATGAAGTGATGGGACCGGATGACATAATCTTCATTTTCTAAATGTTGAGCTTTAAGCAAACTTTTTCACTCTCCACTTTCACTTTCATCAAGAGGCTTTTTAGTTCCTCTTCACTTTCTGCCATAAGGGTGGTGTCATCTGCATATCTGAAGTTATTGATATTTCTCTCAGCAATCTTGATTCCAGCTTGTGTTTCTTCCAGTCCAACGTTTCTCATGATGTACTCTGCATATAAGTTAAATAAGCAGGGTGACAATATACAGTCTTGATGCACTCCTTTTCCTATTTGAAATCAGTCTGTTGTTCCATGTCCAGTTCTAACTGTTGCTTCCTGACCTGCATACAGATTTCTCAAGAGGCAGGTCAGGTTATTTGTTATTCCTATCTCTTTCAGAATTTTCCAGTTTATTGTGATCCACACAGTCAGCAGCTTTGGCATAGTCAATAAAGCAGAAATAGATGTTTTTCTGGAACTCTCTTGCTTTTTCCATGATCCAGTTGATGTTGGCAATTTGATCTCTGGTTCCTTTGCCTTTTCTAAAACCAGCTTGAACATCAGGAAGTTCATGGTTCACATATTGCGTAGCCTGGCTTGGAGAATTTTGAACATTACTTTACTAGCATGTGAGATGAGTGCAATTGTGCAGTAGTTTGAGCATTCTTTGGCATTGCCTTTCTTTGGGATTGGAATGAAAACTGACTTTTTCCAGTCGTGTGGCCACTGCTGAGTTTTCCAAATTTGCTGGCATATTGAGTGCAGCACTTTCACAGCATCATCTTTCAGGGTTTGAGATAGCTCAACTGGAATTCCATCACCTCCACTAGCTTTGTTTGTAGTGATGCTTTCTAAAGCCCACTGACTTCACATTCCAGGATGTCTGGCTCTAGGTTAGTGATCACACCATCGTTATTATCTGGGTCGTGAAGATCTTTTTTGTACAGTTCTCCTGTGTATTCTTCTTAATATCTTCTGCTTCTGTTAGGTCCATACAATTTCTGTCCTTTATCGAGCCCATCTTTGCATGAAATGTCCCCTTGATATCTCTAATTTTCTTGAAAAGATCTCTAGTCTTTCCCATTCTGTTGTTTTCCTCTATTTCTTTGCATTGATCACTGAAGAAGACTTTCTTATCTCTTCTTGCTATTCTTTGGAACTCTGCATTCAGATGCTTATATCTTTCCTTTTCTCCTTTGCTTTTTGCTTCTCTTCTTCTCACAGCTATGTGTAAGTCCTCCCCAGACAGTCATTTTGCTTTTTTGCATTCTTGTCCATGGGGATGATCTTGATCCTTGTCTCCTGCACAATGTCACTAACCTCATTCCATTGTTCATCAGTCACTGTATCTATCAGATCTACTAGGTCCTTAA
The DNA here is from genome assembly GCF_014754425.2 of Oryx dammah. Classification (NCBI taxonomy): domain Eukaryota; kingdom Metazoa; phylum Chordata; class Mammalia; order Artiodactyla; family Bovidae; genus Oryx; species Oryx dammah. Next base: position 1,567,521 of record NW_024070187.1, read on the forward strand.
ATCTATTTCTCACTTCCACTGTATAATCATAAGGGATTTGATTTAGGTCATACCTGAATGGTCTAGCGGTTTTCCCTACTTTCTTCAATTTAAGTCTGAATTTGGCAATAAGGAGTTCATGATCTGTTCCACAGTCAGCTCGTGGTCTTGTTTTTGTTGACTGTATAGAGCTTACCCATCTTTGGCTGCAAAGAATATAATCAATCTGATTTCGGTGTTAACCATCTGGTGATGTCCATGTGTAGAGTCTTCTCTTGTGTTGTTGGAAGAGAGTGTTTGCTATGACCAGTGCATTTTCTTGGCAAAACTCTATTAGTCTTTGCCCTGCTTCATTCTGCATTCCAAGGCCAAATTTACCTCTTACTCCAGGTGTTTCTTGTCTTCCTACTTTTGCATTCCAGTCCCCTATAATGAAAAGGACATCTTTTTTGGGTGTTAGTTCTAAAAGGTCTTGTAGGTCTTCATAGAACTGTTTAACTTCAGCTTCTTCAGCGTTACTGGTTGGGGCATAGACTTGGATTACTGTGATATTGAATGGCTTGCCTTGGAAACGAACAGATATCATTCAGTCGTTTTTGAAATTGCATCCAAGTACCTCATTTCAATTCTTTTGTTGACCATGATGGCTACTCCATTTCTTCTGAGGGATTCCTGCCTGCAGTAGTAGATATAATGGTCATCTGAGTTAAATTCACCCATTCCAGTCCATCAGCTGTGGATGTGACTCTGATCTCACTTTGTCAGCAAAAATTCCTTCTTATAATGTACTGATTCATTCATGCTGAAAATTATGTTGCAGTTATTATCCACACAGATTTATGTATGATACTGTATTAACTTAATGGAGCCTGTTTTATAAGTGTGAACTCCTCAGCAGTGCTATTTCCTCAAGTTTTCTTGCATGCTCCGTGGTGCATTCTGGACACTCAGTAAGTATCCCCCAAAGTTGTTGGATTGTAATTAGAAGATGATGGCACTCAGGCATGTCATTTATGATTAGGCTGAATCTTTTTTGTAAAGTTAAGTCATTAGTGTCTATAAACAGGTAGTCTGACCTTAAAGGGGATGCAGAAATAGATAGTAGATTATTTTACTAGGTTTTCATAGAGCTCACTAACAGAGAGTTTATGATAAGAATAAAGCCTTCATAGAAAGAATATTAAATATGCTTTTACTGGACTTGGAGATTATAAAAAAATAGAAAATGTGTATTATCTCCTGCTCTAAAACTTTTAAACATAAAACTACATTCTCAAAAATCAGTCTTTTAGGGGAGGAGATTTACTCCCAGTTTTCTATGGAACATTTCCATCTGTTATTATATTAAAATATATTCTTCTCAAATTTAAATTTAAAATGGACCTTTTATAGAAGATGATTTAAAGTACTGAGAAATATTATTTATAAATAAATAGTAACAGATATTGTCTTGTATAATAATACCTTTCTTTTCAAAATGTAGTTGTCTTCCAATGACTTTCCCTTTTCCAAGTATTTTTTTAATTCATTATTATTAATTCATCACTTATAAAACCTTCATGAAAGGTAGAACCCAGAAAAGAAAAAAAAAAGCATTTTTTCAAAAATTTGCTCAAAAAACACAATGTTTAAAAATATAATTTGTTAAAAAGAACTCATATTCATTGTAAATATTGCAAGGAGTCTCTTTGGATTTAAAAAGTGTTTTAATTTATATACTTTTCTTTTTCTGTTTTTCTGCAGTTTATAGCTTAATTCCAAGACTAGGGATCAAACCTGGGTCCCTGGGCTCCCTGCAGTGAAGTGTGGAGTTTTAACCACTGGACTGCTAGAGAGGTCCCTAAAACAGCATTTTAAACTATGGCATTTTTCTTATGACTGCAATGTGAATGTCTCCTATCTACAAATCCTGGAATAGACTAAAAAATTACTCTTAGTATCATATTCAAGCAACCTCAAATTTATCACTTAATGAAGTTACTACAAATCAATTCAAACATGAGATTCAGTAAAGCTTAATATGCCCAATAATCTGTGACCACACTTTTGTACAGAGGTATAGCTTAGCAGCACTTCCTGAGATAAATGGAATTTTTCTATTCCTCAGTGTACAACCAGGTGATCATTAGCAACATGTGTCACTTGAAGACTTGAAATGTGGCTAGTCTAACTGAGAAAGTAAATTTCAGTTCTGTTTAGCCACATGTGGCAAATAGGTAACGTATCTGACAGTGTAGTCTTAGAGAAAAGGAGGACTTGAACACAGCAATAGTCAATTTCCTAGTAGGAAACTCATTGTACAGTCAACAGGATTTAACTGAAGAAAAAATAGTGGCAGTATATTGTGTTTCTGTGGCATGTGTAAAGTAAAATGCATGACAAAATAGCTCAAAGAATGGGCAGGGATGATTGGGAATTGTTGTAAGGCAACAATTATACTACTTTAGCTTCCCAAGTAGAATCCAGAAGGTGGAGGATCCTAATGACATGTTTACAGAAGCCACCTTGTAAACATCAGGCCACAAACAGAGAAGAACAGTAATAGCTAGTAGATTAGAGGAAAAGTCCCTAAGATTCCACCCTCTTTACCAATCAGCTTCTGTTTTTGTCCTTTGCTTAATTTCAGAAAAATGCATTCCCAACTCAGAAGAAATATGAAATCCCATAGTCACCATATCTTTACAGGGTGAGCCCAATCACCCATCAGTCAATCCTACCTGGATTTTAGATTGTATGGAAGGCTGAGGTATTTAGCTTTTTCCCATAATTTTTCACCATGATAAATGGTCAAAATTCCCTCTGGAGAAAGCTTGGGGAAGATTTACAATGTATACTTATTGCCCTATTATATTTTTTTCCAAAATAACCAGACCTGCCTCCAAGTTAGTATATTGCATGTCTGTAAACTAACTCAAGTCTAAGGTGTGGCTAATGGGTCTGTGAAACCCCAGTGGTAATTTGATTCAAATGTGTACCCAGCATAGACAGGTGCTGTACTTCATATTTTATTCAGAATCCTTGGTGAATACTCTCCTATTTATAACTTTGGCTCAATTCAATGCCACAATTTCTGTTCTTTCATATAATATTCTTAGAATATTTCCCAACACTCTCCCTTAGCTCTTGACAAATGAAATTATCAAAGATCTTGCAACAGTTTCTCCTTTTGGAAAGGACTGTGCTTCCATTGGCAACAACATTGCAGGAGGACTTTTAGATTCCAAATTTCAGCTTTATCTCATTTTGCCCAATGTCATGGCTGCATTCCTCCCAACAAATTTTCTTTCCTTGGGTCTAAATGATTTGGCAAGTCATGGATTTCATGGCACAGCAACATTGTAACTGCAATCCTACAGTCAGACCCTGACTGCCCTATGCTACTACAAATAAGAGACTATTTAAGGCTGCTGATGTTGGAGAAGACTCTTGAGAGTCCCTTGAACTGCAAGGAGATCCAACCAGTCCATTCTGAAGGAGATCAACCCTGGGATTTCTTTGGAAGGAATAATACTAAAGCTGAAACTCCAGTACTTTGGCCACCTCATGCGAAGAGTTGACTCATTGGAAAAGACTCTGATGCTGGGAGGGATTGGAGGCAGGAAGAGAAGGGGACGACTGACGATGAGATGGCTGGATGGCATCACTGATTTGACGGGCGTGAGTCTGAGTGAACTCCGAGAGTTGGTGAAGGACAGGGAGGCCTGGTGTGCTGCGATTCATGGGGTCACAAAGAGTCGGACACGACTGAGCGACTGAACTGAACTGATTAAGATTTTCTGTGTAGCCACCTGTGACATGAATTAGGAGTTCATTTTTTTTTAACGTATAGTTATATTCTTTAGAATAGTCAGAAGGAATCATTCCATCCCATAATCTTTGCAATAACTTTTTTTTACCAGAGCCATGAAGTGCCAAAGGCAATTGATAACTTAGTGATTTGCCCTCAATCAGTTGTTCATTATATGGCATTCCAGTGAAAAATTGATGTCACTTTGTCATATATCATATGTCTCCTCATATATAGGAGAGCAAACCCAATGCAGAATCCTACTCATAATACTATTGACAGTTAGGGTTGTGACGGAAAACAGGGCATGTTCAAAATGATTTTAATAAAAATAATTTAACGAAGACGGAGCTTAGTGAACCAACAAGTGGTGGTGAGGCAGGCAGTGGGTACTTGTGGTGGGAATCCTGAAGGGGACAGTCAAGCATAGTGCATCTGAAAAGACCTGGCCTGCACCGCGCTCAGCATGTGTTCTCACTGCAGATGAGAGCAACTAAGGTTAGAAATGCCGTGACACAGAGAGGAAAGGGGGGGAAGAAAATGTACCTTGGCCACTGCTCTCCTCCTACTCTCCACTACCTCCTGGTGCCCAGCCAAGGTCAGAGGCCAAAGCAGTCCCACTGATGCAATCTATGCTGCATTTTAGGATGAAAAGCAGAGAAGGGCAGGGCATAGAAGAGAGAACAGAGGTCAGCAAGAAACAATGAACAATTTTAAAGTGCCAATTAAAGGAACTTAGGCAATTCCAGAAAGACCAATATGTTAACTTATCTCATGACTACAGATTTTGAAGTAAAACTTAGGGGAGTAAGCATAGTAAAAGGATTTTGTAGTATAATCTATATGACATCCAAGAGCACCCTGTTATAGTAAAAGTGTTATGACTTGAAAACCACAATGGTATTCTTTGATAAATCTCATTATTTATAAAATATTTTCATTTTGTATGCGTTATCATGGTAAACAAAAGTAACTGTAAAATGCAGAGCTTCAGTTTACCAAGAAATTACATCAATTATGCAATTGTAAATAAATAATAATAAACATATGTATAATATTGTTATTTTCTTTGAGTCCCTTTGGTGAGTATATTACCATATCTAATTATGATTTAATTTGGTTTTCAGGTTATTAATTATATTGAACACTGTTTTATATACTTATCAATTGAATATCTTAATTGCTGTAACATCCTTTCAAGTAACTTGACATTTTGCATCTAGTTGTTTGTCTTCCTATTATTGAAATATAAGATTTTTTCATTTTTATAAAGTATAATATGTGTAAATAGACAAAGGTTCAGGTATTAATACAGATATGCTAATATAAATATAGATGTTTATAATTATTTATATTAAAATATGAAATTAATGTTTAATTAGTATAATACATAATATTGAAAGGTTGTTGTTGAATTACAATGCCGGGATTCTTGGCCCCTGGAGGAGAAGAATTCAATCCGGAGCCAGAGACGAGGCTTGATCACTGAGAGCTTTTGTGTAACAAAGTTTTATTAAAGTATAAAGGAGATAGAGAAAGCTTTTGACATAGGCATCAGAAGGGGGCAGAAAGAGTACCCCTCTGTTAGTCTTCAGCTGGATGTTATATAGTCACCAGCAGTCTGTTAATGAAAGAAAGGAATGTCTCAAAACTCAGAATGGCACCAGGCCCCTCACCCATAAGATGTATTTTGGGATAATCTTGGCACCAAATGGTTTATCTTGGGCCATAAAATGATTAACTTGAATCTGGAAGAAGGGCAGAGCACCGTACAAATAATTTCATTTACATAGATTAGAGGAACAATATCGGAGTATAACATACTGGTTTATCAAGTAGGTTCTGAGCCCAAAAGGCGGAACCGACTTGAAGACAGACTTTGGGGTAAATGCATAGTACATTAGCATAGCTTAAGATAAATATTTCCATAAGAAAAAGGCAATGGTTAACTTCAAGTGAAACCAGGTGTCATTATGGCACCATAGAATTTTAAGAGAAACCTCTTTTTAAATTTGTATAAAAGAAAAAATATCGCTAGTTTCCTCTTGCCGCTTAAGAGAGATAGAAATATCTGACACTTGCAGGCTATTTCTTCCATTTGGAGACCCCTGGCCTTCCTGCCTGTTACCCTCTCAATATGAATGAAAAAGTAAGTTGTGCAATGGGAGAAAAATATGTATAATATATTATTATGCATTATTTAAAATATCTTACTACATTATATATATATAATGAAATATATACAAACACTTATATGATATAATATTTTCTCCCACTCTATAGCTTACCTTTTTACTTATTTAATAAGCATCTTTCAAACATGGTGGGTTTATTTGAAAGAAATTTATCACCTCTTTTTCTTTTATATTCAAGGCTTTCTCCAAGCAAAAATATTTGCCTAGCACAATATTTCAAATTTTTCTCCTATGCTTCCTTTTAGAGAAGCATAAATTTGATTTAGCCCTTACATTTTGGTCTTTGTTTAATTTGGGTGAAATATTGTCTAAAGTGTGAGTTAAGGATCAATATGACTTTATTTCCAAATGTGCATATAGATATTATGACATCATTTGTTAAAAAGATATATAATTCTTTGCTGAATTTACCTGACATGTTGTAGAAAAATCAGTTTACCATGGATGTATCGCTATATTTGATAGAACATTCATATTCTAAATATAGAACATATCCATTTATTTAAATCTTTATCTCAGCAATGTTATATAGTTTTCATAGTATAGTTCTTCCATACACTTTTAACTTATTCCTAAGTAATCTTGTTTTCAGATGCTATTGTAAATGGTATTTGAAAATTACATTTTATCATTGTTTGTGGTCAGTCTATACAAATACAATTGATTATTGGTATGTGGACTGTCAATTCTGTAATTTGTCTTAATTCACTTCTAACTGCTTTTTGTGAGATTCCTAAGGCTTGTCTGTTTGATTCTGTTTTCTGAATACAAAGACAATATTGACTATGAATTATGAGAATAATCATCTGGTCTTGTTTCTGATCACAGAGAGAAAAGCTCTCGGTTTGCTTGTTGGACTGTTTATCATTATGTAATGTGTTTGCCTTTTCAGAAATATTCTTTATCAACGTGAGGGAGTAGCTTCCCTTTTCTTCCTAGTATTCTAAAATTTTATCAACAGGTATTGATTTTTATTAAATCCTTTTTTTCTGTATTAATTGAGTCAATCATCATTATGTGTTTAGTTTTTACTATGGAGCTATGCATTGTTATTATTTATTGTTAAACTAACAGGCTTCCCTGGGATAAGCTTCATTTGCTCATAATGTATCACCATTTTAAAACATTGTGCTTGACAGGGAACTCTACTTAATGAATTGTGGTGACCCGAATGGGGAAGAAGTCCAAAACAGAGGGGATATATGTGTATGTGTATGTATAACTGATTCATTTTGTTGTACAGTAGAAACTAATGCAACATTGTAAAGCAACTACACTCCAATAGAAATTAATTTAAAAATAAAAATAAAATTTTGCCCTTGAGATTTCTTCTCTGGCTCATAGACTCTATTTAGATATGCCAGTTGATTTCTAATTATTTGGAGATTTTCTAGATTTCCTTACTACTGATTTTTAATTTTATTTCATGGTGATCAGAAAACATATATTTGATTATTCTCCTCTTTCAAGTGTATCAAGTATTTTTGTTGCCCAGGGTCTGTCATTATTTTTATGAATGCTCTATGCACACTTGAAAAGAGTTTCTTTTCTGCAGTTCTTAAGTAGAGCTGACTAACAGTGTTGCTCTAGAATATATTTTTTCCTCTTCTACTATCAGTTACAGAAAGAGGAGCACTGAAATCACAGACTATACTTGTCAATTTGTCTGCTTCTCCAGAAGTTCTAGCAATTTTTACCTTATTTAAAATCTGTTAAAAGTGGTTTTTTGGTATCTTCCTAAGGAGTTAATCATTTTAACGTGATAAAATGTCTTCATTACTAATCACAGTGCTCTCCCTGAATTCTCATTTGTATGTGTTTCTTTACACTGTAGTTTGCTTTGTTTGTTGAGAACATAAGGCTTGGTCTCTATTTATATAGTCTGACAATCTCTACCTTTTAATTGGAATGTTCAAATATATTTAAAATATGTAGCAATACTTTCAGATTATAGTTTCTCATCCTGCTGTATGTTTTATTGTCTCATCTGTTTTTGCTCTCCCCGGCTCCCTATTCTCTTTTGCCTCATTTTGTTGTTCTTCAGTCACAATATCGTGTCTGACTCTCTACCACCCCAAGGACTAGAGCACACCAGGCTTCCCCTGTCCTTCACTATCTCTGGAGTTTGCTCAAACTCCTATCCATTGAGTCAGTGATAACATCCAACCATCTCATCCTCTGCCACCCCTTTCTCCTCCTCCCCTCAGTCTTTCCCAGCATTGGAGTCTTTTCTGATGAGTTGGCTCTTCGCATCAGGTGGTCAAAGTATTGGAGCTTCGGCTTCAGCATTAGTCCTTCCAATGAACATTTTAGGATTGGTTTCCTTTAGGATTGACTGGCTTGATTTCCTTGTTGTCGAAGGGACTCTCAAGTGTCTTCTCCAGCATCACAATTCAAAAGCATCAATTCTTCAACACTCAGTTTTCTTTATGGTTCAACTCTCACATCCATACACGACTACTGGAAAAACCATTGCTTTAATACTAGGCAAAGTGGTCTCTCTGCTTTTTAATATGTTGTCTAGGTTTGTTGTAGCTTTTCTTTTGAGGAGCAAAAGTCTTATAATTTTGTGGTGACAATCACTGTCCACAGTGATTTTGTAGCCCAAGAAAATAATATCTTACTATTTCCTCATCTATTTGTCATGAAATGATGGAACCAAATACCATGATCTTAGTTTTTTGAGTGCTGAGTGTTAAGCCAGCTTTTTCACTCTCCTCTTTCACCATCATGAAGAGGCTCTTTAGTTCCTCTTCACATTCCATCATTCGAATGGTATCATCTGCATATCTGAGGTTGTTGATATTTCTCCTGCCAAACTTTATTCCATCTAGTCATTTATCCAGGCTTGCATTTCACATGATGTACTCTGCATAGAAGTTAAATAAGCAGGGCAACAATACACAGCCTTGACATACTCCTTTTCCAATTTTGAACCAGTCCATTGTTTCATGTCTGATTCTAACTATTGCTTCTTGAACCACACATAGGTTTCTAAGGAGACAGGTAAGGTTGTCTGGTATCCCCATCTAAGAATTTTCCAGTTTGTTGTGATGCACAAAGTCAAAGGCTTTAGTATAGTTAATGAAGCAGAAATAGAGGTTATTTTTCCCTTGCTTTTTCTATGATCCAGCATATGTTGTCAATTTAGTCTTTGGTTTCTCTGCCTTTTCTAAATCCAGCTTATCCATCTGGAAGTTCTCAGTTCACACACTGTTGAAACCTAGGTTGAAGAATTTTGAGCATTACCTTGTTAGCATGTGAAATGAATACAGTTGTACAGTACTATGAACTTTTTTTTTTTTTTTTTTGGCATTACCTTTCTTTGGGATTGGAATGAAAACTGACATTTTTCTATCCTGTGCCCACAGCTGAGTTTTCCAAATTTATTGGCATAGTGAGTGCAACTCTTTAACAGCATCATCTTTTTAGGGTTTTAAATAGCTCAGTTGGAATTCAATCACTTCCACTAGCTTTGTTTATAGTAATTCTTCCTAAGGCCCACTTGACTTCACTCTCCAGGATGTCTGACTTTAGGTGAGTGACCGCACCATTGCGGTTATCTAGGTCATTATCACCTTTTTCTTTGTATAGCTTTTCTGTGTATTCTTGCCACCTCTTCTTAATCTCTTCTGGTTCTGTTAGGTCCTTGCCATTTCTGTTGTTTATTGCGCCCATATTTGCATGAAATTTTCCCTTGGTATCTCCGATTTTCCTGAAGAGTCTTTCCATTCCATTGTTTTCTTCTATGTTTTTGCATTGTTCACTTAAGAAGGCTTTCTTATCTCTCCTTGTTTTTCTCTGGAACTCTGCATTCAGTTGGGTATATCTTTCCCTTTCTCCCTTGTCTTTAATTTCTCCTTTTTCAGCTATTTGTAAGGCCTCCTCAGACAACAACTTTGTTTTCTTTCATTTATTTTTCCTTGGGATGATTTTGTTCACTGCCTCCTATATACTATTACAAAACTCCATCCATAGTTCTTCAATAATTCTCTCTACCAGATCTAATCCCTTGAATCCATTTCTCACATCCACTTTATAATCATAAGAGATTTGATTTAGGTCAGATGTGACTGGCCTAGTGGTTTTCCTTACTTTCTTAAATTTAAGCCTGAATTTTGCAATAAGGACCTTCTGATCTGAGCCATAGTCAGCTAAAAGTTTTTTTTTTTTTTTTTGCTGACTATATAGGACTTCTCTATCTTTGATTGCAAAGAATATAATCAATCTGATTTTGGTGTTGACCATCTGATGATGTCCATGTGTAGAGTCATCTCTTGTGTTGTTGGAAGAGGGTGTTTGCTATAACCAGTGTGTTCTCTTGGCAAAATGCTATAAGCCTTTGCCCTGTTTCATTTTGTATTGCAAGGCCAAACTTCCCTGTTACTTCTTGCCTTACTTAGGATTGAGTGTTTTTGGCTTCCCACCTGGTGCTAGTGGTAAAGAAACTGCCTGCCAATGCAGGAGACATAAGAGACTTGGGTTTGATTTCTGGGTCTGGAAGACCCATGCAGGAAGTCATGGCAACCCACTCCAGTATTCTTAGACATGACTGAAGTGATTTAGAATGCACACATACTTTAGAATTCAATATTGTCTCTATCTTTGGCTTATGATCTATGTTACCTTACTTTACTTTTATAATGATTTTCATGGTTTGGTATTCTTCCTTAACTATTGTCATCTACCTTCATACTATTATATATATATATTCCCTATATTATACTCTTTTACAAAAGTAAGACCCTTACCTCGATACACTTCCTCATTTCTCTTCACAGCCTTTGTCTGATTATTGTTTCTATTGATAAGAAACTCTACAGTGCAGTTTTAAATAATGAATTTTAAATAATCAATTTTAAAAATTTAATGAGACAGTATCTTTTATAATTACTTACATGTATACTATTTCTGGCTCTCACCATGCCTTTGTGTTGATACAATTTTGTATCTGGTGTCACTTTTCTTCTGCCTGAGAAAATTCCATAACATTTTTTGCAATATAGGACTGCTAGCATAAATTTCCTCAGTTATTATTTGTGTGAAAACTATTTTCCCTTTATTTTTGAAGGATATTTTCATTGGTATTTAATTTGAGTTGACAAGTTTTTTTGTTTTTTTTTTTTTTTCCTTCCAGATGAGCTAAAGAGAAGTTGCTGTGATTCTTATGTGATTCTTATATTTCTTGCCTTATATTAAACAGGTATTTTTCTCTCCAATGTTATTTAAGATTTTCTTTTAGTTAAAAGTTTTCATAAATTTGAATTTGGTGTACTTGAATACGATTTTCTTTAGATTTTGTCAATTTGGTATTTGATAAGCTTCTTGTATCTATGAATCTAATTAACATAAATTTTAGAAAAAAATGATTATGTTTTTCAATATTAATTTCTGCCCCATCTTCTCTCTCTTTTCCTTCATACCCTTCATTTGCATGAATGTTAAACTGCTTGATTTTTCTCCCTTATTTTACTCTTTTTCTATTGTTCACAGTCTTTTTTTCTTTCTATGAAAAGTTTAGGTTTTTTTTTGCTATGTCAAGTTTTATTTTTTAATGCAATGTCTAATTTTGTTTTCAATCTGTTTAGTAAAATTTCATTTCAGATATTATATTACTTAAAGTTATAAGTTCCACTTGGCTTTTAAAAAATATTTTTCATCTCTTTCTTGCTATATTTGTTTCCCTCTGAGCCAATTTATAATAGCTATTATAATGACTGTTTGCTAACACCATCATTTCTATATTTTTTTTTTTAGATTTCCTATATCAATGACAATAATCTTGACTATTAATTATATTTTGCTGCATCTCTTTATGTCTAATTATGTTTTATTCAGTGCCAGATATTCCATTGTTGAGAAACTAAATGTTGCTATCTTCCTTTAGAAGTGAACTACTTTCGTTTTAACCTGCAGATCATTTACATGAGGTTTAGTTTGTTTTATAAAGGCTGGCTTTTACTCTTTGTTTGTGAATGTCTACAGTTGAATTTACTCCATATATACTTGTCTGCTGATCTCTGCTGAGTATCCCATTATTCTACAAATTCTCTCCTCTCTCACTTGCTGGATCTTGAACTCCATGTCTCCTCTGGGATCTGCTTGGCTTCTATTACTCAGGTACTCCTCTTTCATTCCTTCTTTGCAGCGTGTAATCTCATGAACATGCGTGCTAGTGTATCACTCAAGGGGAACCTTATACAGATTTCTGGAGCTCTTTCCCTGAGGTCCTTTCCAGTTCTTCACAAATTTTAGCCATCTTCATTTCCCTGCATCTCAATCTGTATCTCCTCAATTAAGATAGGCAAACAGGTTCTGGTTTTGTTCTTTGTACCAGAATCCAGAATGTGCCTCAAGGCAGAAAACCAGAAAATCATAGGAAACTTCTCATTGTTTTACTTTTTAAAAAAATCACTGGTCTGTGCTATTTGGTTGACCATTGCCTGGAAACATTTGTGTAATATATTTCCCCAGTTTTATGTTTCTTTACAATTGTATATAGTTATATACAGTGGGTAAAAGGATCCCAGAGCAAATGAGGAAGAAATCTTCCCATCATTACTTTAACCTCATGTTGCTTCTTCCTCCTATCTATCTTGCCTCTTACATGCCTGAACTCTGTGATTTCTATTCTGTTCCTAGGTGTTTGTAACTTAACTTTTTGAGTGCCTGAATGCATCATGATCTGTCTTATGCTTCAAACATATTGTATAATCTAACCACATGCTTTGTAACTCTTTATGTAGTGCCCTCAAGTGAAATTATTAATGCTTTTCTAGCATTCAACTCATATGGATTCCATGTAAAAGCAAATGGTTGTCTTTATTTGTAAGTGATTTAAGTAATAAAATATATGGCAGTTTCTTCTTTAAAACAAAAAGTAGATTATTGAACAATATGATTCCAGATGCATTGAACTCTGTTTTAAATGGAAACTTTATGTGGTAATTTTAATATGAACTAAATGGTCATTACTTCTGTCATATCATATTTATATGCTGATTGTAGCTATTTTTAGAAAAAATTACCCTTGGGCAATTGCAGACTTGTTTGTAACAGATGAAAAGCCACCAGTTAATATTAAAGTTCTAAACAGTAATCTATATTTGTATTACTTAATTATATTGATGCAGTTTTATTTAATAAAATAAAGCATCAATCAATGCTCTCTATTAACAAGCTGTTTTAAAGGTGTTTCATGTCAGGTAGTAAACATTTTCTTAGATAGCTATTCTTCTATGAATAAAACTATATCAAACTTAAAATTATGTATAATTCATAATAGAATTATAGTTTGGATTGCATTTGATTTTCAAACCAATTATAAATATTTCTCCATTGTGTGTCTGGGAATAAGTACTTCTTAATATTCTCTGCAAGTGTTCTTTCTTCCTCAGTTGTCTCCAGAGGGACTGTAGATAATTATTAAATTCTACGCAATTCAGTAATCATATCAGTAAATATAGTTTAGATAAAGTTGTTCAGTATTACTGTCTATTTGTAGAGCTCTTGTGAGAGTAAATGAAATTCATTTTCTAAAATTCAGGTATTAGTTTTGATTATTTGACATCCAGAGTGACTGCCATCTGTAAAATTTTCAGGAAATAATGTCTTGCCAACCACTTATATGTTCAGTTCAATGATTTATAATCTGGCATAAAAGTAGGTATCTGCCAGCAATGCAGGGGACTCTGGTTCGATTCTTGGGTTGGGAAGATTACCTGGAGAAGGGAATGGCTACCCACTCCAGTATTCTGGCCTAGAGAATTCCATGGACCGTATAGGCTATGAGTTCACAAAGAGTCAGAGACAACTGAGTGACTTACACATAAAAATAGGTTAGATCCTCTGTTTCAATCATTTATTCTACCTTTTAATAATTGATTTCCTAGATTTTTGATCTATTTAGAATGCTTTTGGGTCCACATTCTTGAGGAAATGATGTAGCAGAATAGGAGCTTGTGCTGTGTATATATGTTTTGCCCACTACAATGATAGCAAAGACGTTATGATAGAATGCATTGAGCTGGGTGTCATTGTTACTAAAGCTCTAAGAATACCCATTAACAGCCTTTGTGATGTGCACTGTGAGGAAGGCATAATCAGGGCACATTGATGAATCTACACCACCAATACCATAGTTGCTCTGCAGTCTATCAGTCAGTCTTTCTGCTGCTAAGTCACTTCAGTCGTGTCTGACTCTGTGCAACCTCATAGACAGCAGCCCACCAGGCTCCCCAGTCACTGGGATTCTCGAGGCAAGAACACTGGAGTGGGTTGCCATTTCCTTCCCCAATGCATGAAAGTGAAAAGTGAAAGTGAAGTCGCTCAGTCATGTCTGACCCTCAGCGACCCCTGGACTGCAGCCTTCCAGGCTCCTCCATCCATGGGATTTTCCAGGCAAGAGTACTGGAGTGGGGTGCCATTGCCTTCTCCGTCAGTCTGTCTACTAACAAGCTGTTTTAAAGGTGTTTCGTGTCAGGCAGTGTTATAGTTAATCTTTAATCTGTCATTGAATATATGTGGGAATCTGGAAAACCATACACCTCTCAGAACTTTAGTTCCCTTCTCTGTTGGTAGCAGTTTAGTTGCTAAGTCATGTCTGATTCTTGGAAACCCATGGACTGTAGCCTGCCAGGCTCCTCTGTCCATGGAATTTTCCAGGCAAGAATACTGGAGTGGGTGGCCATTTCCTGCTCCAGGGATCTTTCTGAGCCAGGAATAGAACCTGGGTCTTCTGCATTGCAGGCAGATTCTTTACTGACTGAGCTATGAGAGAAGCCCCTCTTCTCTGATAATTGGAGAAAATTATTCTGCCCAGAAAACTTATGGTGAGAGCCAAGTTAGGCAACGTACATATGTAAGAGAGCCTGATACATTAATCACCAGATAATAGAGGGCTTAACAAATAGTAATTACTGTTGTCATCATTGCTATTTTCTGCAGTATAATAGTCCAAATTTATAAGAAGCAAACCAAATTGCTGCAACTCTCTGATCATAGAGTTACATTGTGTCAGCCACCAATTGGGTACAAGACATATACTATTTTCTTACAATTCTTAGTTTTCAAAGAAAACTAAGTGCTATTCAATTTAGAATGCATACTTATATTTAATCAAGAAATGGATATAATCCTCTTTGCATATAAAATACTAGCTTTTACTGTATGTTTGAATATTCCTTTCTTAAGTAGAGTTTGAAGGAACATACAAACTATTTTTTAATATATTTAGTCTTCATTATTCTTTTTAGTATATTTTTGTAGTTAAAACATTTATTAAATAAACTTTATAAAATATGAGTGGTTAACACTTACTTAAATGTCTTCTCAACAACAGGCCACATGCCAAGAAGTCTACACGCATTATCACACCAGAATTCCTGGTGTAATAATTAATTATATTTAAGAATCTTACTGTCTTTGAAAGTTAAAATATCTAGATGATTATTAATATTATTAAAAATAAAGAAAGCATTTGAATTATTATTATAGTGCTCAAATTTATCAGATTTTGGGGATCGAATCATGTATGGAGAGAGCATCCCATAAAATGATATAATATCCATCTGATAAAGCTTTTGATTTATTCTTCTTAAAAAGTAGTACAGAATACTTTTAAATAATCAACAGCCCATTTTCCAATATTTTATAGTATTTCATACATTTTAAACCATTTAATCTTTATTGAATGTCTTTTCTTCATAATTTTTTTACAGTAAAAACTTTTAAAAATCTTCATTATTTCAAAGTTAACTATGTTAGGAATCTGTTCTGTTATTTTTACCTTTTTTAAGAACTTTTACCTGTATTGATAGAATCTGTGTGTGTTTGTTTTGGTCAATCATTTTAAATTGTAGGAAAGGAACATATATATAGTCAATAACTAAACAGGTCTAACTTACACTGTTGCCACAAGCTGATGATTTAAATCTTCTGTGTTAAGATCTAATACCTCTCATCCCCTGTACTTTTCTCTTTTAACTCTTTTTGTTTTAATAGTAAGTCATCAACAGCTACAGACACTCTTCCTACCCACATTGAATTTTCCTTTACTAAAATATATAACTTTAGAATGTTACCACTTTAAACAAGGAACAATCTTAGGTACAAAGGACAAATACAGAATCTAATGGCATAGAACCCCAGTTAAAAGACATTTCAGAAGTTACTGAATTCACTCTTTAAAAATATTTGTTGATTTATTCCTTAATCATCCCAGTATGTGGTTGTGCCTCCTTATCTGAACAATAAAGTTTGTTCCTAAAATATAGGGGTGGGGGAAGTAGCCTGTTTTGACTTTCACAGATCTCGGATTGTCAAAACCTTCCTTCTACCTGCTAGACTATGTTCAAGGCAAGGAATAAGTGTTCCATTATTTCAGGACACACCTCCTTGGCCAGGCCCCTTGATATCAACCACTTAGCATCGTTCCCATGCTTTTCTCTAGCTCATCCAAGCTCCCCTCACCTCACATTAGGGGAAAACACCATGCAGACCCTGGTGTGGACTCTTCATTCTCAGGCCACTTTAAAGCTGCTTTATTTCTGCCCACGGCGCTCACTGCATCATTCTTGGTCTCTTCTTTCTATCCTTAGCGGTTTCTCCAGAATTTGAGGCCCATTGTTATCCTAAACACTGACTGGTGTTTTGGCTGTTGTTGATGGTCTCTCTCATTACCTGAGGAACATGCTATCTCAGGACCCAGAAGATACAAGTCTTCGGCTAAGACTCCAGCCCCAGACTGTCTGCCTCCACCTGACCTTAGGCAGCTCACGTCCTGTCGCTCCTCATAGGCTCCCGACTTGTGCCTCTCACGCGGGCTGCTTTCCTGTTGAACACACTTCCTGATATGGAAGCCTGGATGGCCCTTGGAATATCATTTCTGTTTTCCCAGGTATATTAGTAACATGGCTTTCCTGATGCTCAGGTTTCAGTGAATTGCTTTCTAATTTTTGTACACCTGTTATTTTCCACTCACTGGAACGTGAGTCTAGTTTGAAGAGAAAAATCACTAGATTTGATGAGGAAGAAAATCTATTGTATACTTATAAACAAAGATATCTGAGTGCTTTTACTAAGTCTTTTTGTCAGTATTTTTGGGCTCCAAAATCACTGCAGATGGTGATTGCCACCATGAAATTAAAAGACGCTTATTCCTTGGAAGAAAAGTTATGATCAACCTACATAGCATATTCAAAAGCAGAGACATTACTTTGCCGACTAAGGTCTGTCTAGCCAAGGCTATGGTTTTTCCTGTGGTCATGTATGGATGTGAGAGTTGGACTGTGAAGAAGGCTGAGCGCCGAAGAATTGATGCTTTTGAACTGTAGTGTTGGAGAAGACTTTTGAGAGTCCCTTGGACTGCAAGGAGATCCAACCAGTCCATTCTAAAGATCAGCTCTGGGTGTTCCTTGGAGGGAATGATGCTAAAGCTGAAACTCCAGTACTTTGGCCACCTGATGCGAAGAGTTGACTCATTGGCAAATACTCTGATGCTGGGAGGGACTGGGAGCAGGAGGAGAAGGGGACGACAGAGGATGAGATGGCTGGATGGCATCAATGACTCGATGGACGTGAGTCTGAGTGAACTTTGGGAGTTAGTGATGGACAGGGAAGCCTGGTGTGCTGCAATTCATGGGGTCGCAAAGAGTCGGACACGACTGAGCAACTGAACTGAAATGAAATGTAGAAATTTGAATTTATCTTTCAAAGATTCCTTTCCTTTTTCCTAGAAAGAAAGCAGACCTGTCTTCACTCAGTTCAGTTCAGTCACTCAGTCATGTCTGACCCTTTGTGATCCCATGGACTGCAGACCTATCTTAGCTGTCTGAATAAAGAATAGATCATGTTTATCCAAAATTTTATTAATTCATCAAAAATACATATAAGCAACAAATGGCAAATAAGTTTCAGTTGTTCCTTATTTTCTAATCATGCTATTCTTTTTGTAGTGGTAAATTAAAATGCTGACATAGTATTTTCATCCATACCTGAAAATAATTTAGAGCATGATACTAATTTTATTTTATTTTATTTTTTATTATTATTATTATTATTTAATTTATTTATTTTTTATTTTACTTTACAATTCTGTATTGGTTTTGCCATACATTGACATGAATCCACCACGGGTGTACATGCGTTCCCAAACATGAACCCCCCTCCCACCCCCCTCCCCACAACATCTCTCTGGGTCATCCCCGCGTACCAGCCCCAAGCGTGCCATATCCTGCATCGGACATAGACTGGCAATTCGATTCTTACATGATATTATACATGTTTCAATACCATTCTCCCAAGTCATCTCACCCTCTCCCTCTCCCACTGAGTCCAAAAGTCCGTTATACACATCTGTGTCTTTTTTGCTGTCCTGCATACAGGGTCATCATTGCCATCTTTCTCAATTCCATATATATGTGTTAGTATACTGTATTGGTGTTTTTCTTTCTGGCTTACTTCACTCTGTATAATTGGCTCCAGTTTCATCCATCTCATCAGAACTGATTCAAATGTATTCTTTTTAACGGCTGAGTAATACTCCATTGTGTATATGTACCACAGCTTTCTTATCCATTCATCTGCTGATGGACATCTAGGTTGTTTCCATGTCCTGGCTATTATAAACAGTGCTGCGATGAACATTGGGGTACATGTGTCTCTTTCAATTCTGGTTTCCTCAGTGTGTATGCCCAGCAGTGGGATTGCTGGGTCATAAGGTAGTTCTATTTGCAATTTTTTAAGGAATCTCCACACTGTTCTCCATAGTGGCTGTACTAGTTTGCATTCCCACCAACAGTGTAGGAGGGTTCCCTTCTCTCCACACCCTCTCCAGCATTTATTGCTTGCAGACTTTTGGATCGCAGACATTCTGACTGGTGTGAAGTGGTACCTCATTGTGGTTTTGATTTGCATTTCTCTAATAATGAGTGATGTTGAGCATCTTTTCATGTGTTTGTTAGCCATCCGTATGTCTTCTTTGGAGAAATGTCTATTTAGTTCTTTGGCCCATTTTTTGATTGGGTCGTTTATTTTTCTGGAATTGAGCTGCAGGAGTTGCTTGTATATTTTTGAGATTAGTTGTTTGTCAGTTGCTTCATTTGCTATTATTTTCTCCCATTTGGAAGGCTGTCTTTTCACTTTGCTTATATTTTCCTTTGTTGTGCAGAAGCTTTTAATGATAAAAACTCTCCAGAAAGCAGGAATAGAAGGAACATACCTCAACATAATAAAAGCTATATATGACAAACCCACAGCAAACATTATCCTCAATGGTGAAAAATTGAAAGCATTTCCCCTAAAGTCAGGAACAAGACAAGGGTGCCCATTTTCACCATTACTATTCAACATAGTTCTGGAAGTTTTGGCCACAGCAATCAGAGCAGAAAAAGAAATAAAAGGAATCCAAATTGGAAAAGAAGAAGTAAAACTCTCACTGTTTGCAGATGACATGATCCTCTACATAGAAAACCCTAAAGACTCTACCAGAAAATTACTAGAGCTAATTAATGAATATAGTAAAGTTGCAGGATATAAAATCAACACACAGATATCCCTTGCATTCCTATACACTAATAATGAGAAAGTAGAAAAAGAAATTAAGGAAACAATTCCATTCACCATTGCAACAAAAAGAATAAAATACTTAGGAATATATCTACCTAAAGAAACTAAAGACCTATATATAGAAAACTATAAAACACTGATGAAAGAAATCAAAGAGGACACTAATAGATGGAGAAATATACCATGCTCATGGATCAGAAGAATCAATATAGTGAAAATGAGTATACTACCCAAAGCAATTTACAAATTCAATGCAATCCCTATCAAGCTTCCAGCGATATTTTTCACAGAACTAGAACAAATAATTTCAAGATTTGTATGGAAATACAAAAAACCACGAATAGCCAAAGCAATCTTGAGAAAGAAGAATGGAACTGGAGGAATCAACCTGCCTGACTTCAGGCTCTACTACAAAGCCACAGTCATCAAGACAATATGGTATTGGCACAAAGACAGAAATATAGATCAATGGAACAAAATAGAAAGCCCAGAGATAAATCCACACATATATGGACACCTTATCTTTGACAAAGGAGGCAAGAATATACAATGGAGTAAAGACAATCTCTTTAACAAGTGGTGCTGGGAAAACTGGTCAACCACTTGTAAAAGAATGAAA
Organism: Oryx dammah; assembly: GCF_014754425.2. Classification (NCBI taxonomy): domain Eukaryota; kingdom Metazoa; phylum Chordata; class Mammalia; order Artiodactyla; family Bovidae; genus Oryx; species Oryx dammah. Next base: position 1,587,667 of record NW_024070187.1, read on the forward strand.
CTAGATCACTTTCTAACACCACACACAAAGATAAACTCAAAATGGATTAAAGATCTAAATGTAAGACCAGAAACTATAAAACTCCTAGAGGAGAACATAGGCAAAACACTCTCCGACATAAACCACAGCAAGATCCTCTATGATCCACATTCCAGAATTCTGGAAATAAAAGCAAAAATAAACAAATGGGACCTAATTAAAAATTAAAAGATACTAATTTTAAAATAAGAATATATGCAAAGAGAATATTTAGTGAGTTTAATATTGTTTTTCTTCTAAGACCACTATATTACCTTCTCACAATTAGTGAGTAGCTCATTTCTTCTTTTATTTACTTATTTCTAAAATTCTTCAAGGAAGATACAGGCTGGTTTAAAAATAAGTATAAACAATTTCATTCTTAAAAGGGTTAAGGGATGGTTTTGTATACTCAATGGTCTCTTAAAATAGGTTTTCAAATAGGATTAGAGCCAGTTGTTTTTAGTAACACTCCAAAAGTGTGTTACTTATACACTGTTAGGACAGGGTAAATAGTTAAAAAAAAAAAAAAAAAAAGATTCAAAGGATCTGTCAGTAGGAGTCAATTAGTTTCCTAGGGCTGACATAACAAAGTATCAAAAACTGAATGGTTTCAACAGTAAAAGTTTATTGTCTCACAGTTCTAGAAACTTAAAGTCCAAGATCAAGGTGTCAGCTGAGACTATTCCTTCTCAGGATCATAGCACAGCATCTGCTGGATCCAAGCTTTTGGTAGCACTCTGGCTGTAATAGCAGAGCTGCAAATTTCACCGGCATCACCTATATGCATCCATCTCTGTATCATGTGGATGTATGGCAAAAACCATCACAATATTGTAATCAGTAAAGTAGTTATCCTCCAATTAAAATTAAATAAATAAATACAGTATTTAATAAAATGAGGTTTCTAAAGAAGTGATACATGTAATTCACATTTTGTACCATAAAATATATTTCTCAGAACAGCTAACACTGAAAAGTATATTAGTTCATAAATATTTATTACATAGCTTGTCTTTACTTATAACAAATGTAAGCTTTATAGTCATAAGATTGTGCCAGATCATGGCAAAAAGGGAGGAATCTCTGTGGATCAGGAGACTGTTCTGCCTTAACTCTACTTTCAACTAGTCTCCAAATATGTTAGAACAGTCTACTGGGACTTAATCTGGTCATCTATAAAATGGTAGGGTGCTTTCCATTTTTACTGCCAAATATAAAACTCTATGATTCTGTTTTCAACTTTCACTGAATAAAGATTAGGAGGAGAAAATCATTTATAGGGCTTGCAAATAAATAATATTTGAGCAGATATATATATTTATGTGTATATATATATATATATATATATATATATATATATACACACACACTAAAATGTTATTTGTTTTGTGTTTTTGTGCACGTGTGTGTGTGTATGTGTGTGTACTTGATTAGGAATGTCAGGACCAATTGTTGTTTGCTTAATATCTTGAAACCACACAAGAAGCACATAAATTTGCTCTTTAATTTTCTGATTCGTTAAGTCAGAGTTTTGACATGAGTGAGGAGAAACTTCTATTTCCTTCTTTAATCCATTGAAAGTCTGAGAGGAGCTGTGCTGATGAACTCCAAGGAGACTAAGGTTCCTGGGGCAGTGGAGACTCTGACGGTGCAGTGGAGCAATACCACTGGTGTGAAATGATCCTTATTCCATTCCTTGGAGATCTGTGCGAAAATGTTCCGAAGCAACAGGTGGCTTGAAAACCGACAGTGAATCCAGCTCCTTCTTAGATGCCAGTGCGTCCATAGGGTGACTTTTCATTTTCTGAAATGTGAACAAATGATATATATTTGCCCTAAGGATTCATTTTTGTCCTATTTGTTCCTAGTTCAACTGATATATGAATTTTTTGAAAGTTATAGAAGACATTAGCAAAGATGAACTTGTTGATTAACTTGTATTAATATGTACTAGGAGAGCAAGGCTATCTAACTTTATCTGCAAAAATAAATCTTGGTTTTTAAACAAAATTTTCATTTGATTTGTCTGGCCAAGAAAGAAAAATACAGCATCAAAAAATCGTTTCTATTTAATCCTAAACTATGTCCACAAGGCTAAGTAAATATTAATATATGCTTAGATTCTTTAGAATTTTGAATAATTCTAACATCACTTTTTAAGATAATTGAAGAAAATGATCCTTTTCTTTCCTAGCAATTTATAAAAGGAGCAAATATCAGTCTTATGAAACTAAAAAGAAGATGCTGTTTCTGATGATATTCTTTTGTCATATAGCTGTGAAAAGAAGAGAATCAAAAACCAAAGAAGTAAAGGAAAGATATACCCATTTGAATGCAGAGCTCCAAAGAATAGCAAGGAGAGAGAAGAAAGCCTTCCTTATTATCAGTGCAAAGAAATAGAAGGAAACAATAGAATGGGAAGGACTAGAGATCTCTTCCAGAAAAAGCAATGGTACCCTACTCCAATATTCTTGCCTGGAAAATCCCATGGACAGAGAAGCCTGGTAGGCTGCAGTGCGTGGCGTCTCTAAGAGTCAGACACAACTGAACAACTTCACTTTCATACATTGGAGATGGAAATGGCAACCCACTTCAGTGTTCTTGCCTGGAGAATCCCAGGGACAGGGGAGCCTGATGGGCTGACGTCTAAGGGGTCGCACAGAGTTGAACATGACTGAAGCAACTTAGCAGCAGCAGCAGCAGCAGAGATGTCTTCAAGAAAATTAGAGATACCAAGGGAATATTTCATGCAAAGATGGGCTCGATAAAGGACAGAAATGGTGTGGACCTAACAGAAGCAGAAGATATTAAGAAGAAGTGGCAAAAATACACAGAAGAACTGTACAAAAAAGATCATCATGACCCAGATAACCACGATGGTGTGATCACTCACCTAGAGCCAGACATCTTGGAATGGGAAGTCAAGTGGGCCTTAGGAATCATCACTACAAACAAAGCCAGTGGAGGTGATGGAATTCCAGTTGAGTTATTTCAAATCTTGAAAGATGATGCTGTGAAAGTGCTCCGCTCAATATGCCAGCAAATTTGGAAAACTCAGCAGTGGCCACAGGACTGAAAAAGGTCAGTTTTCATTCCAATGCCAAAGAAAGGCAATGCCAAATAATGCTTAAACTGCCATGCAATTGCATTCATCTCACACACTAGTAAAGTAATGCTCAAAATTCTTCAAGCCAGGCTTCAACAATACATGAACCATGAAATTCCAGATGTTCAAGCTATATTTAGAAAAGGCAGAGGATCCAGAGATCAAATGGCCAACATCCACTGGATCATCAGAAAAGCAAGGGAGTTCCAGAAAAAATATTTATTTCTGCTTTATTAACAATAGCAAAGCCTTTGACTGTGTGGATCACAATAAACTGTGGAAAATTCTGAAGGAGATGGGAATACCAGACCACCTGATCTGCCTCTTGAGAAACCTATATGCAGGTCAGGAAGCAACAATTAGAACTGGACATGGAACAACAGACTGATTCCAGGTAGGAAAAGGAGTACGTCAAGGCTGTATATTGTCACCCTGCTTATTTAAGTTATATGCAGAGTACATCATGAGAAACGCTGGGCTGAAGGAAACACAAGCTGAAATCAAGATTGCTGATCAATAACCTCAGATATGCAGATGACACCACCCTTATGGCAGAAAGTGAAGAAGAACTAAAGAACCTCTTCATGAAAGTGAAAGAGGAGAGTGAAAAGTTGGCTTAAACCTCAAGACTCAGAAAACTAAGATCATGGCATCTGGTCCCATCACTTCATGGCAAATAGATGGAGAAACAGTGGCAGACTTTATTTTGGGGGACTTCAAAATCATTGCAGATGATGACTGCAGCCATGAAATTAAAGGATGCTTACTCCTTAGAAGAAAATCTATGACCAATCTAGATAGCATTTTCAAAAGCAGAGACATTACTTTGCCAACAAAGGTCTGTCTAGTCATGGCTATGTCTTTTCCAGTGGTCATGTATGGATGTGAAAGCTAGACAATAAAGAAAGCTGAGTGCCAAACAATTGATGTTTTTGAACTATGGTGTTGGAGGAGACATCTGAGAGTCCCTTGGACACAAGGAGATCCAACCAGTCTATCCTAAAGGAAATCAGTCCTGAATATTCATTGGAAGGACTGATGTTGAAGCTGAAACTCCAATATCTTGACTACCTGATGCGAAGAACTGACTCATTTGAAAAGACCTTGATGCTGGGAAGGATTGAAGGCAAGAGGAGAAGGGGACAACAGAGGATGAGATGGTGGATGGCAATGAGTTTGGGTAAATTCCAGGAGTTGGTGATGGACAGAGTTGCCCGATGTGCTACAGTCCATGGGATCACAATGAGTTGGACACGACTGGGTGACTGAACTGAACTGAAGAATCCAAACTAATCCAACAGTGCCTGTTGTAATTATCACACATTTTATGGGGTTGTGAGGATTGCTATTGATGCTTCAAAAGACTGAAATGAATTCCTTAGCTGCACTGTAATCTGTTTCAACTTCAGAAAATAGAGGTATCAAAAATTAGGAGCTATACTTTACAGAGAATAAAATCAAGTACCTTCAGGATTTATCTGAGCCATCATTCTGTCTTGAGTTTTGTAAGCTGATTGTCTAGTTGCTTCTGAGAATTCTGCAGGGGCAGAATTAATGTTTTTCTAATTGCAAAGGATGCTTGTATATACCAAATATAATCACAAAGTGAATTCCAACTATCAGACAAAACAGAAAAAAAACAGACCATTTTAGAAATGTTTTATTACATTGCACATTCTTATAAACCTAGAACAAGAACTTTTTAGTATTTTTCTGCTTTATTTTTCTCCCTCACATTATTCCCATCAATCTTATTTTGCTTGTTTAAGATTTTCCATAACTCTACATAAATATGTGGTTCAACATTTCCCCAGGAAAAATAGCCTTTCAATCCATGTCTCTTTCTCTTCCTTTTTTAAATCATCTATCGTAAGGTTTTTGTATGGTGAAAATTACTCATTTATTCTTCTCGATGGCCTGGGGCAGTGGCCCTCCAGTGCCATCCAGGTTTCCTCCTTTTCAACAAGGATGTGCTAAGAAATATCCTTTCTCCACTCTGAATGCTTTGTTTCCATTTTCAGGATTATCTTAAAGTTCTTATCTATATTGCTTTCTGATCTCTATCAATGTATTTATAACTTTGATGTGTGTGTTATTCACTCTGTCATGTTCGACTCTTTGTGACCCCTGTGGACTATAGCCTGCCAGGTTCCTCTGTCCATGGAATTCTTCAGGCAAGAATACTGGAGTTGGGTTGTCATTCCCTTCTCCAGGGTATGTACCCAACCCAGGGATTGAACTCAGGTATCTTGCATTGCAGGCAGATTCTTTACTTCTGAGCTATTTGGGAAGCCCTATAACTGTGATACTGCTTTGCATAGACTTTGTTTTTGCTTTTATTTTTTCAAGGCCCTTGCTAGTGTTTTCCTCCCAAGTTTCAATGTGTCACATTTGAATGGCCACACATAGCTTAAGCAACTTGATAACTTTAAACAAATTTTCTGTGGCTTTTAAACTAGTGTCTTAAGGCACACACCCACCTCACCCTCATCACTATGCTTCGAAATGACTCTGTCATCTTATCTGTGAAAAAAAAAAAATGAAAAGCGAAAGTGAAAGTCAGTTTTGTCTGAAAGTGAAAATCAGTTGTGTGTGACTCTTTGTGATCCCATGGGAGTAACCTGCCAAGTTCCTTCTTGTCCATGGGATTCTCTAGGCAAGAACACTGGAGTAGGTAGCCATTCCCTTGTCCAGGGGATCTTCATGACCTGGGGATTAAACCCAGGTATCCTGCTTTGCAGGCAGTTTCTTTACCATTTGAGCCACCAGGGAAGCTCTCATCTTGTCTGTACTAAGCCCTGACCTGGACCTCAATTCTTCTTTAAGATGAACTATTTAGACCTATAATGGTTCCTGGTGCTTGAGCCTTCTTTGACCCTTACATTCAATATTCTATTTATGTCTTAAATATTAATTGTATTATACCAGGTATTTTTTCAACCTGACTTAGCTGTGGGAGTCACATCCTCCTAATGACACAGCAAACTGCTTGACTACTGACACTGTCCCACATAATTTTAATATTAGCTCTTGCCTCTTAATTCCTAGCATGGTTCAGAAAACACAGAAGAAATAAATTGTTGTTAAATTGAATTATCAGTCTCTCCAGTAAAGCATTAGCAAATGTTTACTTGGTTCCTTGTCTTTGCCTAATACTGTGTTTCTTTTCTTACTTAATTACAGTCAAACTAATAAACCCTTTAGAGCTCATTTTAGTTTCTGAAGCTGGCAAAGACTAAGGTAGGTCTTATAGCATGGATTAGATGTGTATTTCATTTTGTTTTCTTTTTAAAATAGAGACCACTGAGGCCTTCGAGACCAAGGAGAAGCACCAAATCAGAATCTTTTGGGGAAGGCTGAGGTTCCAGCATTAGAATTACCACCTGCAAATCTCAAAGTTATTAGCCAGATGTAGTAATTGGGATATTGTTTTCAGAGCCAGAGGTTGGAAGCCAAAAGATGGCAGCAAAACAAATACAATTCAGTCATGTGTGTGAAATAATATTCAAGTGGATCCAAGATGGTTTCAGCAATAATTGTAGTCAATAGTATCGACAAAAACAAGTGTGGAATTCTGGATCATGTCTTATGATTGCTGGTGCACGTAGACACAAATTAGCTAAGTGATTCTGACATCCAAGACTCGTCTCTGATATGGGGGCCAGTGTCTGGTCATGCTCAGCTGTTGAATGCTTTGCTTCTTGTTTATTCCATAGGGTTTAATTACTGCACAAAATAGACTGTGCTCCCACAGGAGAACTGCATTCCATTACCTTTCTTTTAGCTTTGGATTGCTATATAAAGAGCCATCCCAGCAAGATTCCATGCTTCCAGCTAGCAAAGCACTTTGAGAGCTGCTTAAGGAAAAGTGTTAGATAAGTGCATCCTTGATATTGACTGTGTAGGATCCAGTGCTCCAAGGCTGTGCAGTATTAGAACTCACAGAGTGTTGAAAGCATTTTTGCCCTGATTTAAAAAATTTCAAAGCTCAGTGTGTGCCAGTATCTAATACAGTACTAGGTAAGTATTTATTAAACACCCTGGTTAGTAATTATTCTTGTAATTTATGAAGTATTTAGTTGAAAAGGCATAATAAACCATGATTATTAAATCACAACTGGTCTTATTTAGTGTGTAAAATATTTGACAAAGTAAATATTTTCCAGATTTATATTTAAGTTTTAAGGTAAAAGGAAACTAATTGATATAGCTCAACCACATAAATCAAATTAGCTTGAAATTAAAATCTAATATTAAAAAAAAAGACTTCAGAGTAAACAAAGGAAAACCAAACATGCATAAAGAAGTAAAGGATTAAGAAAGCCATTTAGTTACTTCAAGCTAAAAATCTCCTTTCTGTAACTTCAATGAATATTTTAAGCAAAAGTATCTAAGTCTAAATTATCTGGAAAGCTGCCTTAGCTTTTTATGGAAATTTTCATGGATGGAAACACAGACAATATTACTTTTTTAAACAGATTCATGATTTGCATTTTAGTATTTGCCACACAGGATTAAATTTACAGATTTCTATTCCCATCCTTCCCTTAATTAAGACAATCCTTTTAGATAGACGGATTAACAGTTATTTTTAAAGTAAGAAAATACCCACCTCATAATTACAGGTCACAGATGTCATCTGTGATCCCAGAGCTACAGAAATGTTTAAGCATTATCTACTTAACTTTGGATAGAACAGTTTTGGAAGAGTTTGGCTTTTAAGCTCCTTCATTAAAGTTTTCCAGATGTACTTTGTAAACTCAGAATGATGAGGAATAAATACTAGGTTTAGGGCCATCTAACTTATTTCTTTAATTTATTTTACTATTTTAAAGCAAGACACTTTTCACTAGGTAAACTTTAAACAGCCTATTGTTCTAAGGTTATTTTATTGCTATCTGTGGGGATTTTCAAGATTGGTTTATGTTAGAATCATCAGCGATCTGTTAAAGAAATGTCCACCTCACATTTTCCCTGCCAGCCTGCTGAATCTCAGTCTGTGGTAAAGTGAGTCTCATAGATCCATCTATGTGTTATGAAGTACCCCAAGGTGAGCCTCGTGGTCATAGAGCCACCTGTGAGAGTTCATGTGAGGTGGCAAATTTAGGTTGAAAAATTAGGCTATGCTTACAAGTACATCAAAGTATTCACTTCAGTAAATATTTTAACGAAAGATTTTTAGCAATCTTCGATGATCTTTAGCTTTTTAATTGCCAATACCAGTACTACCTTTTCCACTTTTTTACCTTTGCCAGAGTTTAAACAAATTGGAACGTCATATGGAAATGTCATTATTGTTGTGGAATAGAAAGCTAGTGAGAGATGAATTGCAGCTAGAAACTACTTTGAATAACTCCTATGTGATTAGGGACAAATTTGAACTCAAAAGCAGTGTCTGAAGACATATAAAAGCTAATTTCCTGATCTTTGCTTCACTTATGTGAAAAAAAACATAAAAGGTAGCAGAAGATTTGATTTAGTCACAATGTCTAGAAAATAGAAAGTACATGTATTACAATAAGAAAAAGAATCTGTCATTTTAAAAACAGAATACCAAATACCCTAGCAAAGAAGACACGATAACAGGAGAAAAGCGATCTTTTAAAAGTTAATATATTTTAATAACTCACTCCACGGGGATATTTATTTATTTATTTATTTATTTTTGGAAGAGCAGAGATTTAGATTAGCCTTTTATTTTCTCCAAACTGCATATCTATAAAGGGGACAATAAAGTCCTTAGTAGAGTCAGAAGCACGGGAGTTGCAGTAAAGCAGAAATGAGTGCTGTGGGGCTCCAACTCTTGGAGTAACAATACCTCTGACTCGTGTTGCTGATATCTTACTGAGAAAGGGGCAGGCTGCAGGCAGCTCTCTTTAACAACCAACTAAAGAAAGACATTTGCACTTGTTCCCAGTCTCTGTCTCTTATTTTTTAACACCTCATTGGATGCTTTTCACTTTAAGGTAGATCCTTTGGCCTAAGCAGATTATTGCAGATGCATTAATGACACAGCCAGCTAGCCATTCTTCTCAAGGAAGAGATTTGGCTCCAAATAGGACACTAAGCTCTTCAGCCTTCTGCTTATTTACCTCGTCAGCAGGATGCAGTGTCTCTGGGGGCTTAGTGGACTCCTGGGGAATCAGGAAAAAAAAATAAAAGCAGAGGCTGCAGTGGCTGCAAATGTGATTGCTAATAAGGGCTTGCGAGACCTAGGTTTCCTTGGTTTTCGTGACATTTATTAGGTACCATAGAAATTGAATTGTCTCCTATCTAGGGGAGAGGGAGTGCTCCAGGGACTAAACGGTACAGTAAATCGTCCTTTTGAGATGCAACAGTCTCTGTACTATTTGCTCTTGCATTTCTTTTTGATTCCCTTTCAGTATGTTTGACCTTTTGGCCAGAGATCCTGGCTTCTGCTGCACAGTTTCTCAAACACTATTTTTCCCCTTTTTGTTTAGAACTGAGCTTGGCAAAGCCAGGATATGAACTGTGCAGGTGGGCTCCTCAGGGTGAGTGAAGAGATAAGGGATCCAGTCAGGGACTGGCCACCTGCAGCCCTGCCAGTATGCCCCTCCACCAGATTTCCGTAATCCCCGCCCGGGAGATGGCTGGCAATGGGAGAAGTTCCATGGGCAGAAACAAAGAGAAGAGCAAGGAAGTCGAGGTAAGAGGAGGTTTGATTTGATAAACTAGAACAGCCAAGCAGACTGCAGCCAGACTGCTCTGCGTACCCTGGAGTGGCTGGGGCTCCGGAGCAGCTGGGCAACCCCTCCCAGTGTGTGACTGTCCCCTGGAAGAGAAGGGCTGGTGACTAGTAGGAACACAGGAAGTGTAACCTCTGCTTCCTAAGTGGAGGAACCAAATCCATGAGGGCACTTGCTGCTGAAAGATAAACACTTCTGCCTCTGTCCTGGCATCCAACGGAGTCACTTTGCCCTCGGGTGGCTCTGATACTGCTGTCATCCATTTTCAGACAGTGAGGCTGTTGATGGCTGCTAATTTTGCTTACTGTCCATTAAGCTAGAATGTTTGAAAATAACTTTCTTAACAGTGATAGAGAACCAAAAGCAGTGACATCTGTGTTACTGACAATATAGCATGAATTAGGACAACACTCCACTGCCTCATACAATCTACTGCTTCCATAGCCATTCTCAGGGATGTATTTGGATTACTTTTGCTTGTTGTCTCTTTCATTTATAATTTTTTCTTCTTCTTCACTAAAAAATATTTGAAACTTACGTGGGCTAGAAAAATATAATATTCAACTTATTACATTTAGGCTTTATTTTGCTGTGAAATCTAGCAGGATCTGTTGTAAGTGAAACTGCTTGAAAGAGGTCAGGAACTTATTTCAAAGCTTTTTAATGAGATTGAGCAAGCTAAAGGATATTGGGTGAAAATATTATAAATGCTGTTGCATTCCTTTAAATGGGATCTTGAGACAGAATGTCAGAATTTATAATTCTCTTACTCCCTCAATATAGCTGTTGTCTCAGGACTCGTTAACTTGGTGGAAAATGAGATTTTCCCACCTCCAGCTCTGTATGTTCATTTTTTTTTTTTTTTCTTAAGAATGGGTGGTGGAGACAGAGAGGGCAGGGAAACAAAACCCAAACCAACCAACTATCCAAACAAACCCAAAGGAACTGGAGTGCCAAGGAGAGCCTGATAGACAGAGAAATGAGCTCAAATCACCTTCAAGTGAGAAAAGACACGTGTAGCCTCTTTGTACTTTGTACTGATTTTGAAAATGTCACTGAAGAGTTAGCAGATTGTGATCTATCTAAAGTCTGCAGGAAACATCAGAAGATGTGTCTGACTCACGTAGACACTTTTACACTAGTCATTGCCATGCCATAGACACATGGCCTATTTGTAGGATTTTTGAGAATGAAATATCTCTACAAAGTAAGGAAGTGTATCAGCATAATATTAATTGGAAATACTCTCTGTGATATGTATCTGTCCTTTGACTTGGTGGTATGATTGCTAGAACATCAGAATAATCATCTCAAGTTTATTGGAGTGAGGTAGGGAGTGTGGGACACTGATCGATTCTGAAAATGTGTGTTGAAATGTTAAAAGTGAGATTTGTAAAAGATACACACTGCTTACTCATCATCTAGGTTCTTTGGATGATCCTAAAATAGTATGGAAGGAAACTTCATATGAGAATATTGAGTGGAATTTTGCGTAATATCCAGAATGATCAGCTTCTGGATGACATTTGGAAATGAAAATGCTATTTATATCCCAGTCCCCCACCACCTTTCTTTGGCATTATGTCAACACCAGCAATTTCCTGTCTACTTGGCCATGAATCAGATATAGTTCGGATAGCTTATGTGACTTTTTAAATAAATCACACTTGTCTTTTTTTTTTTAACTTGTTAGAAATAATAATAAAATTACTCAATCTCAAATGAAAATACCCACAATCTTCATGCAGATATTGATGTTAAGCCACATCTTCTGAATTCTCAAATGTCTTTTGAAAAATTAACCATTTATGAGCAGCTTAGTTTCTTCAGGGGCAAACAAACTTATTTTGTGAGAGTGTGAGTCAGGAGACATTCTTAAGAGCAAATTGGGTTAATTATGAGAGAAATAAATGAAACTCCTAGTTTACACAACATTTTTTAAAAGAGAGTTGTTCTGTATATCAGAAAGGAAACCACATTTCAGACTAAAGTATATCTTGGTTTTCTACTGGATGGAGTTAAAAGTATCTCTTTAAGAGTATAATTGAAACATACCATTAAATCTCATGGGCTATTAGTTTGTCTTGATGGACTAAATAGTTTGTCTTGATGGTCCAGAAAAGTTGTGAATGTCATTTAAGGTGGATAAATTAAAAAGCATGCCCAGAAAACAGCAAAATTCTGTAAAGCAATTATCCTTCAATAAAAAATAAATTAATTAAAAAAAGAAAAAACATGCCCTTGTGTGGGAAAGCAAAAAGAATCTATTCAAGATAATGATTTCTGTAATTCCAAGTGCTGATGCCCTCTAAAAAAGGAAAGACATCTTATGCACAAGGGAGTAGTTCCTGATGGTTGAGCAGCTAAGATAGCTCTTTCTCTGAAGTTTCCTTAATGCACTTTTTCTTGTCTTAAAGTTTTCCAAAGGATACATGTGCATATGGGGCCAACCATCTAATTTCAAATTTAAGACTTTGCTAATTTAAATGTGAGTCAATTTAACTTGTTCTATTAGAAATTTAGAATATCTCAAATAAACTAATCTATTAACTTGACATCAGTTTTTGTTTTAAGGCATATTTAAAGAAAAGAAAGTGTGGAAACTCTTTCTTAGTTACTATTGCACTCCAGAAGATTTAAGCTGTGAAAAATAAACAGATTAAGGTCTTAAAAAATAATAAATATAACCCTAAGCTTTATAATGAATATACATTTTGATGCATTTTGTGTGTGGTATAGTTATTTATCTGCTTAGATAATAAGCCCAGAAGTGCAAAATGCAAAATAAAATATTCCATCCAGTTTGGGTATAGCTGGTATTAGTGCTCAAGAGCATGGTCTGTCACTAAGTTGTGTCTGACTCTTTGCTACCCCATGGACTGTCCCCCACCAGGCACCTCTATCCATGGAATTTTCCAGGCAAGAATATTAGAGTGGGTTGCCATTTCCTTCTCCAATTAGTGCTCAAGGGAAGGATGCAAATTCTTCTTCCAGGAGGTCCTTGAATGCTTAAAGGATAGTGTATTTCAGACTTGGATTCCAGACACAAAGTTTTATCAGCACAACCAGAGATTATTTTCTTACAAAGTCAATGGACTAGTTGAAATTATAGAAAGTTTATATACAATGCAGTTAATCAAATGTATCAATCTATACTTGGAGATATTTTTAGTGATAGACTTGACTGAATGTTTCAAGAAAGTTCTGGAAATTAGCAATCAGACTTTTATTTGTATCATGGAATCAGGTTAGTTCATCCACATCTGCAGAAAGCCAAAAAGCACCCCTCTGATTAGGTCCATAGCTCTCCAAAATTCTCCAGAGCTCTTTTTCTTTCATTGAGGGCAGAGGCTGATCAGTTTAGCTTCTTTAAATCTCATTTGCATACTTTTCTAAGTGACCACTCACTTTTCTATTCATTCATTATTTTTCTTTTTTTGGTAAGGACAAAGGTGGGCTTTATTTTTATTATAAAAGAAAAAAAAATAACTCCTCGGGAATCTTAACAAAAGAAGGGGATATTTCACATTTAGAGAACAGATACAAAATTATACAAAAAAGATACAAAATTATAACTGTTTAGACTCCAGACTTGTCCCATCTCCTCCAGAGCAGAGATGGGGAGGAGACAGCTGAAGCAAACAAGCAATTCTGTAAAACAAAGACTTAGAAACCCTACAAATATGATTAAAATCGAACTTCTGTTTTGCTTTTAATGTGTGTGTGTGTGTGTGTATCAAAAGGCCTGCTTTAGTGACATGATAGTCCCACTGGAAAATAACCCAAATACCCCCTTGTCAGTAACATACTCAAGTTGACCAACCAACTCATACTTCCAAACCCTGTGTGTGCAAGTACATGTGTGTCTTTTAAACCTGGGGTTCAGTGGATGGCTACTACTATCTTGGGCTTCCACCTATTAATCAACCAATGTCAGCTTCCCCAGAAGGGAAAGCAGGGCAGAGAGAAGCCCTGAAGTGGCAGTGAGGTAATAACAACCCCAAACAGCCAACTTTTCCAGCATAGCCTTTCCCATCCCCAACCAAACTCAAAAGGAGATCCTTAATTTCTAAGCAGACTACTTGTCTCAAATTTGGGTTCCCTGTAACCAGAATGGCTTTTTCTCCCTAAAGAGAAAACAGACATTTATCTGCACACCCATGTATATAATTTTTTTTAATGTTTAAGTATAAAAACACTACTCTGCTTTGTGTTATAAATGGAGGATCCCACAATGAGAGTCTTTTCTTTTAAAGTAGGGTTATCCATCCATTTATGCTGATTCTGTGAAGGCATTGAGTCCCAGGGAGGGGAAGTTCACACCAGCAGATCTAGGGCGTTTTCCTACCTGACTTCTCACCCTTTCTTCTCTCCTAATTCTCGCTTTTAATAGAAAATTGGTTACAAACTCATAAATAATGGAACTTCCCACCAAGAAGGGAAATCCTAACCTAACCACAGAATCCAGTACCGTTCCCCCCACCCCCCACTCAACAACCACTCAGAAAAGTCCTCTGCATCCCTTCCCAATGACTGGGCTCTCTGTCCAGAGAGCTATGCCTATTGGACAAACACACCTGATTAAATGGAAGCAGTGGTTATGTGCCCCCACCCCCAACTAATGTACTAGAAAGCTTCAGTGATGGGAAAAAGAAAAGGGTGGGGGTAGGTAGGTGGTTGTGAAGTGATTAAGAACTTGACCCCCTCAATCCTGACCATAGGAAACAAGAGATATTAACTGGGTGTAAGCAGATATTAACTGCTTCTGAGTTATAGCTATGAAGACACTGAGAGGGGCAAAATGGGAGCGAGATGTAGCATTAGGCGGGGTTTTGGGGCTGCGAGTCTAGTCCACGTGGTACTAGTACTGGAAGGGCTCATGGCTAGTCCGTTCAGAAGACCACACACGGTGCAAGATGAAGCGGGCTGCCCAGAGACGATCCCCCACATCGACTCCTGCACAGGGCCCTGTCTGGAATCCCCACTGCACAGGCATGGCCTTGGTGACCATGCCCCTGATCTTGATGCCAGCGTACAAGCAGGCCTGACAGTGGGCCTCCACAATGTCCCTGCCAAAGGCCTTGTCCTCTCCCACACTGCAGTAGTATGGACCTTGGGGCCCAGGAAAGCCACTGGAAGGCCAACCAAAGAGGTGCCTTCTGTGCCCCTGAGGGTATATTCTTGCTTCATTCCAAACCAGGGGTGCTGGTTGCTCACCATGTCCATTATCCGTTTACAGTGATGCCATAAATTGGTCTCTGCAGGCTTTGGCTTGTACTTGAAGACTTCACAGAACACCAGCTTGTTGGGGTCCTTGAAGAAAGGGTCCTGAAACATGGCAGCAGGGACAAGATACATGTCACTCTTGGAGCCTCCAGACCGAAAAGTCCTAGACCATCCAAATTTCACTTGGGCAACTCTTCTATGCACTTGGGTTCAGGATCCAAGGTTCAGGTCTTACAGCACAGTCCTTCTGCAGTACCATCGATCCAGATGTACATAGCTTGGACTTTCTCACCCTGAGGTAGGGCCATGTGCACCTGCCTGATGGCTTTGTCCAAGCGGGAGCTAGCCAAGGTGGCCGTGGTGGAAGGTGTTCTGGGTGCTGTGCAAGCAGTGGGCTGGGCAGGCCACGAGAGCATGGTGAGGCGAAGAGAAGGGCAGGCTGAGGTGCTGCTGAGAGAGCCTGCTCTTCTCCCATTCTCGGCTCTCCACTCTTTTCCTTCTTTTTAACATATGTTAGCATCCCTTATTTGGAGAAGGAGATGGCAACCCACTCCAGTGTTCTTGCCTGGAGAATCCCAGGGACAGAGAAGCCTGGTGGGCTACGGGGTCTATGGGGTCTACGGTGGTCTATGGGGTCACACAGTCGGACACAACTGAAGTGACTTGGCAGCAGCAGCAGCAGCAACATCACTTATTATGCTGTAATTAACGCACATTAGGGATCTGGGCCTATAAGACATCTGTCTTTTACAAGTGGAATCAAATTCTGAGACCTCAAGGATAACTGAATTTCATACTTTATGACAGGAAAGTCTAATGATAGTGCAAATTCCAGTGTTTAGTTAATCTGTCACACATACACCTTACAACACTCATTTATAATCAAATGTCCCTAAGATCCGTTGTATTTAAAATGTAGAGATGAATCAGAAACCAAGCCCAATGTCACTGCCAGCTGCATTGCCTGTCGCCCAGCCCTCATTAGCACACTCCCTTACCCCTCTGATAGAGCTATGTCAGAGAAGAGGCTGGAACTCCTGGCGTCTAAGCTTTCCTCACTCTCAAACTGACCATGTGTGACAACCATGCTTTAGAAAGTGTTTCAGGGAGAGAAAATAAAAATCCAACCCCCCCTCAAGAAAAACAAATACACTTCTGCTTACATGTGCATTTTCCTTCACTTCTTTCACAATATTGTGATATTTCTATATTTTGATTTTTCCTTCCTTCTTCCTGTGATAAGCCTTTTAAGATATTCTATTTGTCTTTCCAACAATAGCCCAGGTAACTGCTGATCTCTTATGTGGCAATACCTTCATGAACTTCAGCAAATTAAGAAATAAAAAAGTATGGATTTTGGAATATTCTTCATTTTGAAATAGTAGCCATATTATAGATTTATTATTTATATCTTTAGTAGAAAATTGTAAAATTTAAATAGCCCATTCAGTCTCAGGGCCAGAGCCTAATTTGATATTGCTGCTGATGCTGCTGTTAAGTTGCCTCAGTCGTGTCTGACTCTGTGCGACCCCATAGACGGCAGCCCACCAGGCTCCCCCATCCCTGGGACTCTCCAGGCAAAAACACTGGAATAGGTTGCCATTTCCTTCTCCAATGCATGAAAGTGAAAAGTGAAAGTGAAGTCGCTCAGTCATGTCCGACTCTTCGTGATCCCATGGACTGCAGCCCACCAGGCTCCTCCGTCCATGGGATTTTCCAGGCAAGAGTACTGGAGTGGGGTGCCATTGCCTTCTCCGAATTTGATATTAGCCAACCTAATTTCAAAGTTCTGTGTGTTTCTTTCCAATTAAGGTACCATACCACAAACTTTTCACATTGCTTAACCAAACTTTGTGGATCAAGGGGTTCCAGAATTAGAAATCCCCTTAAAATTTATTCTTGTTAATTCCACAGCTGAATCCCACAGAGAATGAATAGCTTGATTATGTCATAGGAGTAGTTAGTGGTAAGTGAAAGTGAGTGTTAGTTGCTCAGTTGTGTCTGACTCTTTGTAATCCCACGGACTATAGCCTGCCAGACTCCTTTGTCCATGAAATTCTCCAGGCAAGTTATTGGAATGGGTAGCCATTTCCTCCTCCAAGGGATCTTCCTGACCTGTGGATTGAACCCATGAGTCCTGCATTGCAGGCAGATTGTTTTCCCCCTGAGCCACCAGGGAGTGCTAAAGTTGGGAAAAAATTATGGGCCTTCTGACTGCCAGGCTCTTTGTTCTTTCTAATATTGCTGAATTTAATAATATTTTTTTTTCTTTCAAGGCACAACATTACAATCCCTAGAATTAAAACAGTTCATATAATCTTCAAAATTGCTAACCTCTGAATGACAGAGTTTACATTTCTTATTGTGAGAGTTAGCTGTCCGTGACTCATAGGTTAGATAGAATATTAAATGCATCTAGTTTGTAGAATATAACCAGAATTAATTTAATTAAAATTTAGAAAATAAGGTAAAAATGAATAATAATGCTGAAAATTGTTTGGTAGAGAGGATACTAAACTGAGATTCAATTTATCTGAAATGTAGTCCTAGCTTCACTAAAACCTTTTAACCTTAAGAAGCTCACTTAACATCTCAAGTTTGTCCCCTAGAGAAAAATGTCATGTTTACTGGTAAACATACAGAAAGCAACTTTGCTAGATCTCATTTTAAAAATAAGAGTCTTTTATTTATTTATTTTTTCTGATACTCCTTTAACACATATGCTGGAGAAGGAAATAGCAACCCACTCTAGCACTGTTGACGGGAAAGAATGAACAGAGGAGCCTGGTGGGCTACAGTTCATAGGGTAGCAAAGAGCGGAACACAGCTTAGTAACTGAGCACACCTTTAACACAATCATGAGGTCAGGCTTCCAGTTTGGCACAGGCAGAATGGGACTCGCCTTCAGTGGACATCTCTTGTTTCCATTGTATACCATCCATTCTGCCTTCTGGAGACAGTGCTCAGAGAACCAGTTTTACCCATCTCATGACAGCCTTGATGGATTTAAAAAAATTAATACATTGTAATACCCTTTCATAGCCCCTGAGCACAAAAAATGGCTCAGGACTGGAAACTTAATTCCATCAGAACCAAAGCACATATAAAGCCTTTAGTAAACTACTGAAAGTTATAACCAACCTAGATAGCATATTAAAAAGCAGAGACATTACTTTGCCAAAAAAGGTCCATATACACAAGGCTATGGTTTTTCCAGTGGTCATGTATGGATGTGAAGTTGGACTATAAAGAAAGTTGAGTGCAGAAGAATTGATGCTTTTGAACTGTGGTGTTGGAGAAGACTCTTGAGAGTCCCTTGGACTGCAAGGAGATGTAACCAGTCTATTCTGAAGGAGCTCAGTCCTGGGATTTCTTTGGAAGGAATGATGCTAAAGCTGAAACTCCAGTACTTTGGCCACCTCGTGCGAAGTGTTGACTCATTGGAAAAGAGTTTGATGCTGGGAGGGATTGGGGGCAGGAGGAGAAGGGGACGACAGAGGATGAGATGGCTGGAAGGCATCACCAACTCGATGGACATGAGTTTGAGTGAACTCTGGGAATTGGTGATAGACAGGGAGGCCTGGCGTGCTGTGGTTCATAGGGTCGCAAAGAGTCGGACATGGCTGAGCGACTGAACTGAACTGAAGAGAAGCCTTTCTGTTCCTGAAAACCTCTGGAATAGACTAGCTCTCTTCTTCTGGATGGTTTATATGATGACATGAGGTCTGCAACTGGATATTGTAAGGAAAAAGGTTGGTGCTTGTAGGAGACCAGGAAGTCCTATGGGTGCTGGAGCTGATTATAAATAGGTAGGACAGAAGGAAAGAAAGAAAACATAGATTCTGCATGATGTTTGTTGAGCCGCTGGGTCAATCCTTCCTTGAAGCCAACCCTTATTCAAAACAAAATGACTTTCCAATGAAGTGATTCAATATATGTTCTTAATTATTTAAGCAATTTTCTCATTTAGTCGTTACATCAATTACAACATGACAGGGTCCTAACTGATTCTTTTGCAAAGTGTAATTTCAGTTGTTTCTTGTGTTGTTACCTGTGCAGTAGCTAATTCCTGAGTGTGGAAAGAACTGCACTCCAGGTAAAGCTGTCACAAACATTAGTTTATGAATAACCTGTCCACATAAGTTGTCCCAAGTGGTGCAGTGGTAAAGAATCCCCTTGCCAAGGAGACACAGGGGGTGCTGGTTCTATCCCTGGGTCTGGAAGATCCCCTAGAGAAGGAAATGGCAACCCACTCCAATAATCTTGCCTGGAAAATCCCATGGACAGAGGAGCCTGGCGGGCTACAGTCTGTGGGGTGGCAAAGAGTCAGATACGACTGAGAAACTAAACACATGAACACATTTACCCAGAATGATCTGTATTAGCCAAGGGGAGTGCATTTTGAGCAGGTGTGAGCTTGACACTACAGGGACAATGCGAAGGGGTGGAAAGGCTAATTTTCTTTCTATTTTTCCACTTTCCAAGGCTCTCTTGAGTCTAAATTGAATACTAGAGTCCCATGTGCTTAGAGTTAATTCCTCTGAGTATACTAATAGTATTGAAATAATTTTCTATAATGAAAACCAGGAAATTTCTAGATTATTATTTGCTTTCAATTAAAATTATCATAATTCACATTAATTTTTCTTGTTTAAAACAGATGTTGTGGATAATTGCATTCATAAATAAGACTCAATAACGCATTTTATTGACTATTAAATGAAAATAGTAATTGTTCGCACACCCTGGTCAGTAAATTGTGGGCTCAGTTAGGCAGATAGATGATTAAAATTCCTGCCTGGCATAGATTTTATAAATTATTATGAATGTGCAGCTGATTTAGTGGCTCTGTAATCATTGTGTTAGAAAGGTTGTTGAGCAAAATTATTGATGTGGAAGTGTGTAGGAACATGGGAGGAGCAGATGTACCTACCCCTGTTTTATTAATTAGGATATTTAAAACCTGTGGATTAGCCAATATTTAACTTGATTCTTTGCAGCACAAAAGAAGCACTGAGGATGCCAGCACGGATTTAGAATCCCTCAGTCTTGAGGTACTGTTGAAGGGGGAGTGGCAGCGTGAGCATTGCTTTTCCCCAGCTCATTCCTACAAAATCACCCTGAGCCACTTGCAGCGCCTTCACAGCCTCCAGGTGGGGATGAGAAATGACATCTATTCAATGCTCATTCTCTCCGCTGTCTCTGCAGCCCTGTTAAATAATTGAAATAGGCATGACATGAGGGTAGAACTGGTGATGATACTTGGCTCTTAAAAGAGGGCAAGGAGACTGAAGCAGAGGCTGGAGTGCTCCCGGGTGTGGGCTTCCTGATGACTCCGTTTATCATCTGTATGCGGCAGGCAAAGAAGACAATTGCAGTGAGCTCTCTTACCTAACAGCTGACAAAGAACACACATTCTCTGATACGAAAGAGCTCTTTGAATTCTTTAGGATTTGTGCTTTTGATGTCAACGACAAAAGAGTTTCTTAGGAAAGGATTCTGGCATCAGGAAGTTGCTGGACACACAGTGCTTCAGGGCACAGGGAGGCTCAGGTGTGAGATAGAGTGAATAAACATTTGTGAAGTGAGTCAAAGATTTGTGACTATGTTTGCACAAATAGTCACGTTTTTAAAAGATAGGAATTATTCCAACCTGTAAACCTAAGAACATTTACTCCTAAATAAGTTCCACAAAGTGGTATAAGGCTATGAATGTTTCCTGGCTGAAACTTGTGTGTTTAAGGTGTACAGTTAGAACTCATAGCACAGTTTTACTTTCCAGTTTTATTCACAACTATTGTTTTTACAAAGTTACAAAATATGAAAGAGATTTGTTACTGTAACTTTTCAGTTCAGTTCATTTCAGTTCAGTCGCTCAGTCGTGTCCAACTCTTTGCGACCCCATGAATCGCAGCACGCCAGGCCTCCCTGTCCATCACCATCTCCCGGAGCTCACTCAGACTCACGTCCATCGAGTCCGTGATGCCATCCAGCCATCTCATCCTCTGTCGTCCCCTTCTCCTCCTGCCCCCAATCCCTCCCAGCATCAGAGTCTTTTCCAATGAGTCAACTCTTCGCATGAGGTGGCCAAGTACTGGAGCTTCAGCTTTAGCATCATTCCTTCCAAAGAAATCCCAGGCCTGATCTCCTTCAGAATGGACTGGTTGGATCTCCTTGCAGTCCAAAGGCCTCTCAAGAGTCTTCTCCAACACCGCAGTTCAAAAGCATCAATTCTTTGGTGCTCAGCCTTCTTCACAGTCCAACTCTCACATCCATACATGACCACAGGAAAAACCATAGCCTTGACTAGATGGACCTTAGCCGGCAAAGTAATGTCTCTGCTTTTGAATATACTATCTAGGTTGGTCATAACTTTTCTTCCAAGGAGTAAGCGCCTTTAATTTCATGGCTGCAATCACCATCTGCAGTGATTTTGGAGCCCCAAAATTCAAGTCTGACACTGTTTCCACTGTTTCCCCATCTATTTCCCATGACGTGAGAGACCGGATGCCATGATCTTGTTTTCTGAATGTTGAACTTTAAGCCAACTTTTTCACTCTCCTCTTTCACTTTCATCAAGAGGCTCTTTAGTTCCTCTTCACTTTCTGCCATAAGGGTGGTGTCATCTGCATATCTGAGGTTATTGATATTTCTCCCGGCAATCTTGATTCCAGCTTATGTTTACAATGCTTCAAAAATTTAAATTCTGGCAAGACATTTTGTTTTAATATAAAACTACTCTCTCTATGACCATTTACAATGAAACTGCTACTGTAGTACATTCAAGTGTTGGAAGAAGTGATGTTCCCCTAGCATAGTAAAGGATTTTCCTATGACTTCCGTGTTACCATCTTACTCATGCATTCTGTTTGACGTCCAGGGAGAGCATAAGAGGGACTTCATGCTTTAGAATTAGAGGGAATCTCTCGTGTGTTACATGATCCTATGTGGACAGATCACAGAGTTAAAAACCTATCTGGAGGAAACGAACTGAATTTAAATCTGAACTTTGCCTCTTCTTAGTTGTAGAACCTCCATAAGATAACTTAATACCTCTGTGACTCAGTTTCCTCATGTGTCAAATGACACATGTGGCACATGTGAGAAGTGTCTCATAAAGTTATGAGAATTAAAGTGAGTTCATGTATCTAAATGCTAGGAATACTGGGGACAAAATAAACAGTATTGAGTGCTTGATAAGTGAAAGTATAAATCAAACCCTTATGTTTTACATCAAGCTATTTTATTATCTGTTGTAAATAAGACTCACTAGCACTTTCCACTAGTGAAATGATGAAGACCTATTTACGGTTGCATAAGGTCATAGAGCAAGCATTTTATGATAAGGATGATAATTCAAAATAATGAAAATAAAAAACGAACTCACTGCTATTTGAAGTTTGCCTGCTGACCTTTACATGAATA
The DNA here is from genome assembly GCF_014754425.2 of Oryx dammah. NCBI lineage: Eukaryota > Metazoa > Chordata > Mammalia > Artiodactyla > Bovidae > Oryx > Oryx dammah. The sequence goes on from NW_024070187.1 coordinate 1,610,152, forward strand.
GACCCTTTGTTTGCCTTAGATAAATGAAACCTAACCTATGACTTTAATGTCTGACCAACAGTCTCACAGCTACTGAATCAAGAATTTTGGAGACTCAAGAATTTGTAGAAAAACACGTACTATCCTTCATTTCTGTTCCATATTTATATTGTCAAGTGTTCTTTACTTATGCTACTATTTCTCAACATTTAATGAGCCTTTAAAATTGAATATTATGAATATTTGTTATTATGAGAATTCTTTTTACTTTTCTTCATCTTTATTGTGGTTATGCTCTCAATTTCCATTTGTTGGTAAAATAAACTATTTATTATATAGAATAAGCCATGCTATGAAAAAATAAAATAACCAGTGATACTTAATGGGTAAGCTTATTGAAAATTTCCATATGTAGTAGTATCCTGTGAATATCTGAGCACTTAGTTCAGTTCAGTTCAGTTCAGTTCAGTCACTCAGTCATGTCCGACTCTTTGCGACACCATGGACTGCAGCATGCCAGGCTTCCCTATCCATCACCAACTCCCAGAGTATGCTCAAACTCGTCCACTGAGTAAGTGATGCCATTCAATCATCTCATCTTCTGTCGTCCCCTTCTCCTCCTGCCTGTATACCAGCATCTGGGTCCTTTTCCAGTGAATCAATTCTTCACATCAGGCAGTCAAAGTATTGGAGCTTTCAGCTTCAGCATCAGTCCTCCCAATGAATATGCAGGACTGATTTCCTTTAGGATTGACTGGTTTGATCTCCTTGCATTCCAAGAGACTCTCAAGAGTCTTCTCCAACATCACAGTTCTAAAGCATCAGTTCTTCTACACTCAGCCTTCTTTAGGTCAGTTCTCATATCCATACATGGCTCCTGGAAAAACCATAGGTTTGGCTAGATGGACCTTTGTCAGCAAGGTAATGTCTCTGCTTTTTAAGATGCTGTCAAGGTTGGTTATAGCTTTTCCTCCAAGGAGCAAGCATCTTTTAATTTCATGGCTGCAGTCACCATCTGCAGTGATTTTGGAGCCCAAGAAAATAAAGTCTGTTACTGTTTCCATCATTTCCCCATCTATTTGCCATGAAGTAATGGGACCAAATACCATGATCTTAATTTTTTGATTGTTGAGTTTTAAGCCAGCTTTTTCCCTCTCCTCCTTCACTTTCATCAAGAAGTTCTTTAGGTCTTCACTTTCTGTCATAAGGGTGGTGTCATCTATGCATCTGACATTATTGACATTTCTCCTGGCAACCTTGATTCCAGCTTTTGCTTCATCCAATCTGGCATTTTGCATGATGTGCTCTGCATATAAATTAAATAAGCAGGATGACAATATACAGCCTTGATGTCCTTCTGTCCCAATTTGAAACCAGTCTATTGTTCCATGTCTGGTTCTAATTTTTGCTTCTTGACCTGCATACAGATTTCTCAGGTGGTAGCTAAGGTAGTCTGATATTCCCAATCTTTAGGAATTTTACACAGTTTGTTATGATCCACAAAGTCAAAAGCTTTGGTGTAGTCAATAAAGCACTTAGAGAAATGGCAATTGTGTGTTTTTTTTTTTTTTTTCATTTTTATAAATCAAATTAACACTATTCTTTGCAAAATTTTCTCATACCCTTTCTTTTTCTCTTCTTCTGTGACCCTTATAACTGGAATGTTGGTGAGTTTGATTGTTCCAGAGGTCTTTGTGACTATCCTCAATGCTTTTCATTCTTTCTACTGTATTCTGCTCTTCAGAATTTATTTCCACCATTTTATCTTCCAGCTCACTGATCCATTCTTCTGCTTCAGATATTCTGCTATTGGTTCCCTCTAGAATATTTTTAATTTCAGTAATTGTACTGTTTGTCTCTGTAAATTTATTCTTTAATTTTTCTAGGTCTTTGTTAATTGATTATTGCATTTTCTCCAATTTTTTCAAGGTTTTTGATCATCTTTACTATCATTATTCTGAATTATTTTTCACTTAGTTTGCCTATTTCCTCTTCATTTATTTGGATTCCTGTGCTTCTAATTTGTTCCTTCATTTGTGTAGTATTTCTCTGCCTTTTCATTATTATTTTTTTAACTTATTATGTTTGAGGTCTCCTTTTCCTAGGCTTCAAGTCTGAATTCTTTGTTCCTTTTGGTTTCTTCCCTCCTAAGTTTGTTTCAGTGGTTTGTGTAAGCTTCCTATAGGATGAGATTTGTGCTGAGTTTTGTTTGTTTTTCCTCTGATGAGCAAACTTGAGTGAGGTAGTAATCCTGTATGCTGATGATTGGCTTTGTATTTTTATTTTGTTTGTTGTTTAGATGAGGCACTGTGCACAAGATTCTACTGATGGTTGGGTGATGTTGGGTCTTATATTCAAGTGGTTTCCTTTGTGGGAGTTCTCACTATTTGATACTCCCCAGAGTTATTCCTCTAGTAGTCTAGGGTCTTGGAGTCAGTTCTCCCATTCCAAAGGCTCAGGGCTTGATCTATGTTTTTTAAGCAAGGTACAATTTTCAAGTTTGAAAATATGTCTTTTATCATTCAGTGGTCTCTTAAAAGGTCCTAAAATCCAGCTGGAGGAAGTCACATAAAGGAAATAATGACTGACTGAATGGAGAGCTGGATGGGAGGTATCCCTAGGGCTCAGACTAGCAGGTTAGTCTCCTGGTCCTTCTAAATCTTTTTTTTTTTTTTTTTTTTTTTACTGTAAGTCCTGTTTATTGTGTAGTGGTTTATTTACATAGTACTTGTACATTTTAGATAATTGAGACTGTTTGTTGCCATTATCCTTAATTTATCCTTAATTTTTGTTGCCATTATCCTTAACAAATATTATGGGCTGAATGATTTCTGTTCCATTTAATGGCCTCATTTCCTCTCCCACTTCATTTTACACTTGAATGTACCTTTACTTACTGAATGATAAATTCATTGATTAATAATCTACATAGCATCAAGTTTAAGAAAACCGAGTCATAAAAACACCTTGCATGTAGCATATATTTCTGTTTCATGTCATTTGTTTTGGTCTGTTGCCCATCCAGATGGACTCTAGCATATGCCACTTTTATCACAAAAGATAAATAATAGAAAGATGAACTTCCAGCCTGAGGAAAATCATTTTCACTTTTACATTAAATACAATTTACACTCTGTAAAAGGAGAATATTAAAATACATATTCCTGTTATCCTGTCACATATCAGCTTTATTGTCAGGAATCAATTTCCCAAAAAGCATTATTTCTTCCCTGAAACCTATCACCAAGCTTACTGATGTCTTTTTGAACATATTTTAAAACATTTTTATTGCAGCACCAAATTTGCTTTAACTTGTAGAAAATGTCATAGAAAACATGCTGAATTTTGCAGTGCTGCTCTTACATTTTCTTACTTGAAATAGCATCATTACATGTTGAACTGAAGCCCATTAGCATAGGATATGAACACACAAATACTACTTACCAGCTATGTGTACAGTCATGATGGGGTGTGTGCTCCTATTTTCCTGGCAGTGCAAAAGCTCTAATCCTCTCTCATGAGTGCCACTTCTAGTTGTTTCTTGTAAAAACCCTTATAGAAGCTGGTGATCACTCTGGAGACCACCTGTACAACCTGCCCTGGTGGGTCTCTCCTGAGAACAATTCCAGCCTTGTGCCTATGGCTAGCTGCAATGCCTATCTGCTTCTCCCTTGTGAACTGGAGAGCATAGCTGTTTCTAGGACCTCTGAATCCCACAGATCAAGCCCTACTACAGAGCCATCTTCCTCCCTACTTTGCATTGGCCAGGGGAAGGAATTAAGCTTAGTCATTCTAATTAACACACTGTGGCTAGACATGGTGGTTTGGATAAACAATTCCTGAGCCAGGAAGTCCACTTTTTATTTCGTTGCATTTTTCAGGGTTGATTTCACTTCAGTGTTGTTCGTTGGCTGAGAGGTAGATGGAAGAGGAGTAGTGTTGAGTGAGAGAGGAAGTGATTGCCCAATATTAGGATTTTGATGTTTGGATCTACAATCCCAGGCTTCTCTTAAGTGCAAATAATATAGAGTGCCCAGTTGGCAAGAATGCCCTGGCACAGTCAGAAAGCCTTTATTTAGTGCTGGATAGAGAGTAAGAGTTCAGAAAATGCTGGCCAGTGTAATAGTGTTTTTGATTAGTGCTTTTTGTATGCATTAAATGCTATGAATGTATTATTAATAATAATAATACAAAGACAGTAATTGACATTTTTCTGTATTTTAGAGAAAAACACAATACATGATAGTAATTACTGTCTTTGAAACAAGTAGTAAAATGTTTCTGAATGCTAAATCTGGAAATTTCCCTGATAGAAATTAAAGTCTATGTTTCCCTTTCACTTTATTAATTTTTTAAATTTCCAGAATAGGAATGTCTTTAAGCAAGCTTTAAAATGCCTTCCAAAAGCCAAAACAAGACCTTTATTTTTCATGGATACACACACCCACACACACACACACCCACACACACACACATATACACACACAGAGTCCAAGGAGCATACAAGAGGCTACTTGCAAATAAAGGATTCTAGTGGGGATGAATACAGACAGCCCTGAATCTGATGCTCTGACTAGCAGAATGATGTTTAGTCTCCAAGTCCCTGTCCAACTCTTCTGTGACCCCATGGACTATAGCCCACCAGGCTTCTCTGTCTATGGGATTTCCCAGGCAAGTATACTAGAGTGGGTTGTCATTTCCTTTTCCAAGAGATCTTCCAAACCTAGGGAGCAAACCTGCATCAATGGCATTGGCAGGTGGATTCTCTACGACTGAGCCATCAAGGAAGTCCAATCAAGGTGAATACTTGCAGCAAATGTGTACTTAACAGTAGCAAATACCAGTAGGATGAAAGATATTTCCAATCATGCTGGGGTACTCTGATGGATGCTTAATGGATAGTATTGAATCAAATAGAATTAAGAATGAGTACTTTGATGGTTAATTTCATGTGTCGAATTGGAGTATGTTTTTTCAATGAGATTAACATTTAAATTGGTAAGCAGATTGCTCTTCATATTATGAATGGGCCTCATACAATCATGTGTAGACCTGAATAGAACAAAAATAGTAGTCTCCTCAAGCAAGAGGAAATTTTCTGGTAGATTGTCTTTAACCTTATCTGCAATATCTGGTCTCCTGAGTCTCTGCCTGCTGCTTGACACTGCAGATTTTGGACTTTCCAGTCTCCATAATTGCATGTGCCAAGTCATTATAAAATATCTCCTTATTTATATTAATATATATACATATAGGTGTATATATGTGTGTGTGTGTGTGTGTGTGTGTGTGTATTCATATACATTGTTGTTTGTTATTTAGTTGCTAAGTCATGTCCTACTCTTTTGACACCCCATGGACTTTAGCTCACCAGCCTCCTCTGTCCATGGGATTTCCCAGGCAAGAATACTGGAGTGGACTGCCATTTCCTTTTCCAGGGACTATTCCCAACCTAGGGATTGAGCAATATCTCCTGCATTGGCAGGCAGATTCTTTACCACTGAATCACCAGGCAAGCCCCATTCCTATACATACATACATATATATATATATATATATATATATATATATATATCTTGGTTCTGTTTCTCTGGGGAACACTGACCTTATGACCACCATCAGCCTTTGAATGTTCCTCCTAAATGTACTTGCTGAAGGAAGGAATGGGCCTGGGAAAACTAACTGGGTGGTGGGGCAGAAAGTGAGAGTAGGAAAAACATTGGCAGCTTTGAATAAAGTATTCGTTGCTCTGGTAATATTTTGATTGTGCTAGTTATGTAAACTGCCAAAATGATTTGCATTTCTTGAAAGTTAAAAAAAAAAATGGGCCAGGACACCAGTCACACAGTGAGATTAAGTATGAATCCCTGATCATGACCACTTATTTTCCCTTTCTTCCTCACTGTTCACTGCTCTGGACTCATCTCTGTCAAGGACCAGGCTTGACTGTCAACAGGTTAACTCTGTAGAAGATAATTTGACAGTATCATGCCTTAATTGACTGATTATTTCCTACTGCCTTCCCAGTAAATTGAATTTCCTTGTCATGGTACACAAGGTCCCTTAATGATTGGATGCCAAAGACACTTCTCCTTCCAAGTCTCACTGGAGTCATTTCACTCTGATTGCTGTGAACTTATTGATCTACTGATTACTGTCTGAATAGACAATCATGCTGGCATTCCCTCTCTACCCTGGATGTTCTTCTCCTGCTCTTTGGTGATTGCATTTTTCACCAACTAAAAAGGAAACTCAGCTATAAAATACTTTCCATTCCAGAGAGTCAGAAAAGTCACCTCCTTTTTGCTTTCAGAGCATATTTTTGCATGTCTGTGATCACACCATCATGCCAGTTTTTAGCAGACTTTGCAGCATGCATGGCTGACTTTTTCTGCTGGAGCTGACAAACTTAGCTTGGAAAATCAACTGTACTATGTGGTAACTGGCTGAGGTGGAACATATTTACTCCTTAAGGTCCATTTCCTCATCTGGAAAACTGTGAAACTAGTAGGACTGTTAGGAAAATTAAATGTTTTAATACATGAAAGTATTTAAAACAGTGCCTGTCTGGTATTTTTAAAAAGCTATAAAATATTAGCTTTAATTAATCTATTGATCCTTCAAAAAATATTTATTGAGTCCCTGTTATGTGCCAGGCATTGTTTATCATCATCACCCTTATAATTACTGAATTCACATTCATTTTTAAATGCTGAACATTTGGTCCAATAAATGTCTCATAGATATTCATTATATGTTTATTAGTATAAAAATTACTTCAGTCATTTTTTAGGCTTAATCACTGAAAGATTAGATACTCAGCTTCCATTCTATTTATTAGGTAAAAATATGCCACCTATAGCTATGCTAAGCATGCTTTATTTAAGGAGAATGTTGTTCTCTTTAATGGTTCACAATAGAATTAACCTAATTAAGATAAAATAATATTTTCTTTGTATGCAAAATAATTATGTTTCTACCTTGTAAAATTACACTGGTGACAACAATTTATAAATGGTATGATTGTGTGTTCTCATCTTAATAAAATGTAGCAAATTTTAGTATGATTAGATATAAACTGTAAGCTTTGAAATATTAATACTCTCAACTCTTTGAACCAAAATCAATATAACTTTGCAAGAGCTACATATGTAACATTAGTTGTAGTATTACCACACAACCTCAAATGCCATATATACTTACATTTTATAATTTTTGTGTTATCATGTCTAATATTTCTCAATCTCTGATATATTATGAATTACACTGAAAACTGTGAGAAATACAAATAAAGGTGTGTCCTTTTTCACACTGAGATAATGCATACATTCTTAGGTATCAAATACAGGACCTATTAAGTGAACAGACCATAATCTGTTACTATACCACATTCAGTTATTCATACAAAATTAGTAACAAAGCAACTGACTGTTATGTGATCTGATTATGTGGTTTTCATATGTCTAAACCTGTTCATTTGGGGATAATGGGTATAGATCAACTTGGTTTAACTATGCAGTGTTACAGTCTTCTTAGCCTCAAGGTACAGATTTTACAAATTTGGAGCTATTTTAGAGGTGAACCTGTCAACTATTTTGGTAAAAATGTCATACACAGTAGGAACAGAGCTAAGAAAGACACAGATCCGGGTTCTGGCTGTCATCTGGAGCTGTTTTAGAATGTTACTGTCTCATTGTCTTGAAAGAGAGCCCTATGCTCGCTCACAAGGAGCCCAGTCTCTGGGACCAACTTTCCAAGCTCAGTTCTATTAACATCCTCTCTGTGACTCAGTTTCTTGACTGTGCAATAGGGATGCTGAAAATAACAGTCCAAACCACACAGGGCAATCATGAGGATTCGGTGGGTTGATATGTGTAAAGTACTTAAAATAGCACACATCTAGTCCAGTGAAAAGTATATCCCTGAACATCTCACCCTAACAAGACATCTTTTCTCTATGTTTGAATAAAATGCTTTAGGAATTTTAGCCCATTACAGCCATTATTCCTTAAAATAATAAGACCACATGTTTGGAAATACAAAGTTCTATAGAGAAATGCAGTGCACTCTAGGAAATCCTTATAAGTAAAAATTACTTATAAAATGTACTTTTAAAATTACTTATAAAATCATAGTTTAAAGCAAAATCTCATCCTTCCCACTTGTCGTCCCATTGTCTATAAGTAGCTTTGATTGTGCCCTATTTATCATTCTCCTTGGTTCTAGTGAACTTGAACTTGACCATTTAATGCAGTATTTATGAATCAAAAGTAGGAGGTGTCAGTGGACTTTGACATGTTCTGTGTGTTTGGAGGAAATCACAGCTGGGAGGGACTTTACATAGAAAGTCAGGGACGCCTTAAATGAAGAAGCCCTACTGATCATGAAGAGGTTTAAAGGACAGAGAAATCACAAAGCGGAGCAGGCCAGGATGAGAAATTGAGAAACTTAGTAGACAAACTTACTTTTACCTGATTTATAGTTTCTGGGACTAAAAGTCCTAGAAGAAAGTGTTTGGGGATCATTTTAACCTCGAGATTCTTAAAATGTGGTTCTAGACCCATAGCATCAACATCATTTGGGACGTTGTTAGAGATGCATATTCCTAGGCCACATTTCCGGCCTCAAGAATCAGAAACTGTGGGGGATGGAGTCCTACAGCCTGCTTTTCACAAGCCTTCTAAATGGAGCCACTGTCATAACCTAGCCAGATGGCGTGTAGACAGTCATTCACATGTATTGTTTATTAAGTTAAAGGTAATGAAACATTTTTAAAATATCATTGTGATTTATACATTACTGCTGCAGATGGAGGTCCTATGTTTTGGCTCATCCTGAAAATGAAGATGTAGTTATTTTCTGCTCTTTTATTAGCAATAAAGAAGATTTAAATACCTAACAATAAAAAGCAGTATTTGCTTAATATCAAATGGTTATTCGTTGTGATAAACACGATAGATAGTCAGAGGAAATGGTAACACCCATAGGGCAGGTGATGGTGGATGGGATCAGGACATGGATTTTAGGGGAGGTAGGTTGTCCTGTTCTAGCTCTGGTTTCAAGATAAGCCTCCTGATGACTTATGAGTAACAGACACCCCAAGCTTGATGGCTAAAGCAACCATGTATTATTATCTCTAATAGTTCTGGGTTTGCTGGGCTCAAGTGGGAGGTTCTTGCCTGGGATCTTATCTTGTCTTCAGGTACAGTCTGATTACTTAACAGACCAGAGTTCTTGGCTTCCTTAGTGAATAGAAATTGATCATAGGTCAGACAAAAAATGTATGCAAGACTTTATTTTGACCCCTCTGCTCCAGTGGGCAGCAAGAACAAATAACAGATTCTCTTGCTGACTGGCCAAGTCAAGCTGGGGAGTCAAGCTGGTTCCTCAGTATGGGGTAGAGGTAGGGCTGTGTCCAGGGGTCAGTCAGCAGGGTTGGCTTAGGTGGTTTGCCCACCCCTTTGGTTGTACTGAGTGTAGGGGTGTGTGTGGTAATCTGCTTTTTATTTCTGACACCTTGCTTTTTGTCTCAGATCTTCAGAAGTGGCAGCTGAGGGGTTTTTTTTTGTTTTTTGTTTTTTTTTGTCTTTTTGTATTTTTTGTCCATAATTTTCCCCAACTGTACATCACACAGCTATTTTTAGTCCCTTATGGTTTATCTGTGGGCTTCCCTGGTGACTCAATGGTAAAGAATCTTCCTGCAATGCAGGAGATGGGGGTTTGATCCCTGGTTTGGGAAGATCCCCTGAAGGAGGGCATAGCAACCCACTCTAATACTCTTGCCTAGATGATAACATTGACAGAGGAGCTTGGCAGGCTGCAGTTCATAGGATCGCACAGAGTCAGGCCCCACTGAAGTGACTAAGCAGCAGCAGCAACAGCAGTCTATTTGTATTTTGTTGCTTGAGGAGACATTTGTCCAGGTACAAACACTGCAGCAAACTGAGTTCACCAAAACTCAGAGGAGGCTGGATTCCATGAGCACTTCTTCACTCACAGGTCATGACCTCTTTCCCTCTGCCCTCAGCATTGAGGGCATATCCATGTGACTTGGCCTTCTCACAGAATCTTTGTCTCAGAGTTGAAGCAGTCACAGGTTTAGTCCCAATTCAAGGGGAGAGAACACACAAGTGTGAATGCTTGAGGGTCCATCTTTGGGAGACTAATGACCACAAGCGAAGTAAAGTGAGAGTTGCCCAATCATGTCTGACTCTTTGAGACCCCATGGATTATACAATCCATGGAATTCTCTGGGCCGTAATACTGGAGTGAGTAGCCTTTTCCTTTTCCAGGGGATCTTCCCAACCCAGGGATCGAACCCAGGTCTCCTGCGTTGCAGGCAGATTCTTTACCAGCTGAGCCATAATGACCACAAGTCACTGACAGTCTCTAAAAAATGTTGACTATGGCTTAGACAATTTCTGGAGTATTGTTTCTTGCATGCAGCTTCACCTTTTATGAGCTTCCAACCTTGCCTCCATAAACTGTAACTCACCAAAGAAAACAGTAAAATGTATCTAAAGTGGATATCATCAATTTTCTATTCCCATGGACTTTGGTTTTCAGTTAGTTACCAGTATGGACTGTTGAAATTTAAAAAAAAAAAAAAAGAAAGAAAAGAAATTTCAGGTTATAAAACTACTATCAACCTTCCAGAAAAATATAGCCTTATGCTTATGAAACATTTTGGCTTTAATTTCATCTCTATAATCAGCCCACACCTTATCATAATCTCAAAGTGATTTTATATAACCAGTGCACATGTGTATGTAAGTTTCTTAAAGTCAATAATGGCCTATAAATTCATTTTAGTGGTTTTTGGAGGAACTTTAGCCATTATAATATCATTATTCCTTAAAAGAATAAGACCCAGATGTTGGAAATACAAAATTCTATAGTGAAAAGTAGTACCCTCTAGGAAATCTTGATGAGTGAAAATAAATATGAATTTTCTTATAATTTTATGAGTGTACAGACTCTCTTGCTCAGAGTATCTCATGAGATGAAGCTAGATGCCATTCCTTGTGTGAGAATCATTAAAGTTTTACCAAATAAGCAAAATAAAAAATTAAGCTCTACATAATTAAAAATTACTTTAAAATTACTTATTCTCTAAAAGCTAGTAAAGGGTTTTAGAAGATTTAAATTTATACTAAAAGGCTTATAAAATGATTCTTCATCATAAGGCCAAAAACATTTCATCGTTAGTATATTACTATAGTATCTAAGGTTTTAAAGTTAAGGAGAATGGGATTGTTTACATTTTATAATTTAGTTTTTTTTTTTTTTTAAATTTCAACACTCTTCAGACTTGAATGCCTAAAATGAACATTTTTTTCCTCTATGGCTGACTGTAACACATTATAGTTATTGTGTATACATTAAAGTCCCTGCATTCTCTACATCAGTTAATTAGGGATGGTGGACCTGTGACTTCCCAAATTTGACATCTCTTCCATCCAGCCACCTCCACCTTAGAGCAGTACTCCAAGTTGCTCCCTCCCTATACTTTTTCCAGCACCTAACATGGGCCTGTCATTCATTAATGTGCTCAATAAGTATTTGGTGAATGAATGAAAACTTTGTCTCCTTAGTTGGATGGGAAGCATTCTGGGTCCTAGATGACTTCAACTTGCTCCTGAGTTTCTAAGATCACTTGGATTAAGGAAGTACTGTGCTGTGCTTAGTTGTTCAATCATGTCTGACTCTTTGTGACCCAATGGACTGTAACCCTCGAGGCTCCTCTGTCCGTGGGATTTTCTAGGTAAGAATACTGGAGTGGGTTTCCATGTCCTCTTTCAGGGTATCTTCCCAACCCAGGGAACAAACCCAGGTCTCCCGCATTGCAGGAGGATTCTTTACCATCTGAGCCACTAGGGAAGCCCAAGAATACTGGAGTGGGTAGCCTACGCCTTCTCCAGGCATAGATTAAGGATAACTATATCCTTTTTTTTTTTTTTTTTAATTGCAGCTTTTCCTCATTGAAAGCTTTGCAAAGTCTAGGTGATTGGCTTTTGGGGGGCAAAATATTAGAAAAATATTTTAGAAATGAAGTTTAGCATTGACACCAAGTTATATTTATTTATTTATTTATTTATTTATTTATTTTCCAAGTTATATTTAGTATTAGCTTTTAAAACATTCTATTTTTACAGATTAGTTCAAGTCACAGTTTAAACATTTTAACAGACAAATATTTCTTAATTTCAAAATACAAAGAAATCTTAAAATTTTCCACTTTGCCCCCATAAAACTGTGTCATAGGAGTAAAATGAATGGAACAAATGAAAATTGCTAGAGCACTGAGAAATGATGAGCATTTCTTCTAAAAAATAATACTATGTTTGGCTAGTTATAGCCTTTCATCAAGGGGTTCCAAGTATGCTAATGAAAATTAGCACAGTTTCCTCAGTACATTAATACCTTTAGCCTCACAAGGTATTTTTAAGTACAGTATTTAAGAGAAACTGTTTTAATCTTATTTTAAAACTTTGGTGAGAAGGACTCAAAGAGAAGTTACACAAAATATTAAATCAAAGAATAGTGAAGTCATTTGCTGAGAAAGAGATGTGTAAGCATTTCTGGGCCAGGCTGGCTGAATATCTCTTCGGTCATTTATGCTGCTTCAACTGATGACAAACTGTGATAGGATAAGATACTATTGTGACCCAGTGGAGCACAAGTTTTAAGGGAATAGAACCATGTAACTTTTATTATTTCTTTTTTGCATCCATTTAAGTGAACTACTTAAAGTAGAAGAGCTGACTCGTTTGAAAAGACTCTGATGCTGGGAAAGATTGAGGGCAGGAGAAGGGGACGACAGAGGATGAAATGGTTGGATGGCATCACCAACACAATGGACATGGGTTTTAGTGGACTCTGGGAGTTAGTGATGCACAGGGAGGCCTGGCGTGTTGCGGTTCATGGGGTCTCAAAGAGTCGGACAGAACTGAGCAACTAAACTGAACTGAAGTGAACTACTAGTTAAAAAAAAAAAAAAAAATCAGTGGTACTCAGCCAGTCTCACACAATCACAATGGTAGAAACATTTGACTTTTATTATTTTAAATGAACAAATTGGTGTTCTTTGTAAATACAAGAGATACATATATTAAACCTCCCTATGACTATTAACACTCAGCATTTACTATATGAAATGGGAATATTTGCTATTTAATAATTCTTCTATAGATGTTAGTGTAACATAAGTTCTCTATTGCTGCTGATATGGATTGAATTGTGTCTCCTTCAAATTCATAAATTGTATCCCTGATGCCCAATGTGATATTTTGGGATAGAATCTATAGAGAGCTAGTTAGAGTTAAATGAAGTAGTAAGGGTGGGACCAAATCCAGTCGGACTGATGTCATAAAGGAAAAGACCCAGAGAACTCTCTGCACACACAGGGGAAGTCAAGGGAGAGTATGGGAAGGGGTGGCCATCTGCAAGCCAGGAAGAGAGGTCTCACCCAAAAACCAGCTCCAGCAGCACCTTGGTCTTGGATCTCCAGTCCCCAGAACTGTGAGGAGATAAATTTCTATTGCTTAAACCCCCAGGATATGATATTTGACAGTCTGAGGAGGTTGACATGGCTATTGAATGAACCACACCGACTTTTACTGGCTCCAAACTCTCATGATGCTCTTTGCTCACAATTCCAAGGGTCAGGAATGTGTGTCCAGTTTGGCAGGAACAACTCTCTTCTGCCTCCTGTGGGGTGGATGGCACAGACCAGCTGGACATGGAGACTTGCAGGCGACTCCATGCACACACTGGGGCTCAGGTTCTGGCTGCTGGTGGAAGATCACAATTTTTCTCCACATGGTTTCCCCTTCCCACATGTTTTTAATTCTCTGGGTGGCTGGTGCCACCTGGGAAGCCCCACTCTTTTCCTGACAAAGACTAAATTTTACCTTTTTAATGTTTTGTGATCCCAGCTTTTTCTAAAATAGTTGGTATCTTACATGAATAAGGAAACAACTTATAAGAGTGTATAAGAATAAAAAGAGAAAATATTAATTCATTAATTTACAAAATTAATAACTGTTAACTTGTTTGCTACCTACTATGTGATAAGCTTCTGGACACTGGACATACCAGAGTATGCAAAGTCCCCAACATTTTTATCTCTAAGAATGATGCTAACACCGTCCTCAGAGCTATAACTTCCTGAAAGTGAAAGTCAAAGTCTTAGTTGCTCAGTTGTGGCCAACTCTTTGCAACTCCATGGACTGTAGCCCTCCAGACTCCTCTGTTCATGGAATTCTCCAGGCAAGAATACTAGAGTAGGTTGCCATGCCCTTCTCCAGGTGATCTTCCTGACCCAAGGACTGAACCTGGGTCTCCTGCATTGCAAGCAAATTCTTTACCACCTGACCCACCATGGAAGCCCCTAACTTTCTAATGGTTCAATAACTAAAAAACACTTTTGTATTAAGTCACATGGGAATTGAAATTATAAAAAACAGAAAAAGAAATAAAATGATTAGGAGGCAATCAGGAAGGGAAAGTTTGCTATTTTAAATAAAGTAGATTAAAGTTGTCAGGAAAAAGGTAAAATTTGAATTTCAGAAGGTAATTAGGAAGTTAGACCTACAATGTCTGGAGGAAGATCCTTCTACATGAAAATTTTACTACAGGAAAGCTCTGTAATGTTCTAGCAAGAATGGTTGAAGCATCATGAGGAAAAATCAAGTCAAGAATTATCCAGGACATGCAGAATATTTCAAGCTATTGTAAAGCTCTGATTTTTATTCTAAGTGTGATTAGAAATGTTTAAGTTTTTAAAAGTTTTTTTGAAGGCAGTATGGAAAACAAACTGGAGAAACATGAACTAAATGGAGAACCCGTTAGGAAGCTTTTTCAGGAGTCTGGGAAAAGTGATGGTCCAGATCAGACCCAGGGGGATGCTTGTGATGTGCGCAGAGCTAGGCCGTGCACCAGATACAGTGAAAGTGGAATAGAACTATACATGGGGGAAGGCGCAAGGATACAAACAGTCCAAAATAACTTAAAATTGCTTGGCCTGGGCAGCTCAATGACAAGGAAGAGCAAGCTTCAATATAAAGGAAACTGAGAGTTTAGCGTATATGTATGTGGAAGGAGCTAACACTGTATCTGCCTTTCAATAGATGCTCAGGTAATTTGATATCCTTTCCCTCCATGACTTTTTTCCCCCTACAATATAATAAAAGGTATAAAAAAAAAAAAAAAGTAGAAAAGAAATAAAGGAAGGGCAGAAAAGAGCCAAGCAGTTGATTCATCAGCAAAACAGAATTCTGGCTAGGAATTTTCATATATTTAAAGCAAACCTGTGGCAGATTCATGTTGATGTATGGCAAAACCAATACAATATTGTAAAGTAAAAAAAAAAATAAAATAAAATCTGAAAAAAAAGCAATATGGAGGACTCCCCAAAAAAAGCAAATTTGAAATCAGTGGATGGCATGGTTTCCTGGCAACATACTGCCATCCATGGGGTTTGATTACAGTTTGATTTGGTTGCGTGAACTGAAAAGAAATCCTAAAACCACTGTTCAGATTAATTTCTCATTACAGTCACTACACATGTACATGGAATTTCAGAAAATAATTTAGCACATTACATTAATGAGTATACAGCTTAATGAAGTATTTAGAATTTAGTGTCATGGTTTAATTACACTGCTATATTTTTTTTTCCAAAGAAAAACTTATTCTCAGTTATAACTATGAAGTTTCTGTTAGTAAATTAAAATTTCAAAATGTGCTAAAACATGCAGAAATTCTACTATATACTTAGCACAATTCTTAAACAGTTGAAAATAGTTGCTTAAGTAACGAAGGTTACATGAAGTTTTTCCATTTAGATGACATACATTTTCTCAGTTTCTAATAACACAGACATAATTTAGACATTCTGGGATAAGTGGAATGAATGAGCAACAGAGATTCTTCTTATTATTTATTCTTATATATTTATTGGTTCAAATAAATACTCATCACAATATGTGCAGTTATGAAATCTTCTGATGAAGTGCAACCTTACCAGGATTATTTCAAATTGAATAATAAACATTCTATTTAGATGCTATGTTGTGTTTACCATAAAAAATCACCTTGTCATTCCATAATCTACTTGTTCATTTTCTCCCGAATTATTTGTCAGTTATTTAAACACACAGACACATAAATATTTTAAATAATGTATGCATCACATATTAAAATGTTATTATGGCTCAGACAGTAAAGAAACTGCCTGCAATATGGGAGACCTAGGTTTGACCCCTGGGCTGGGAAAATCCCCTGGAGAGGGAATGGCTACCCACTCCAGTATTCTTGCCTGGAGAATTCCAAGGACAGAGGAGCCTAGTGGCTACAGTCCATGGGCTTGCAAAGAGTCAGACACGACTGAGTGAATAACACTTTTATTTTACTGATATCAGGCTTCCCTGATGGCTCAGACAGTAAAGAATCTGCCTGTAATGCAAGAGACCTATGTTTGATCTATGAGTCAGGAAAATCCCCGAGTCAGGAAGATCCCCTGGAGAAGGGAATGGCAACTCACTCCAGTATTTTTGCCTAGAGAATTCTAAGGACAGAAGAGTCTGACAGGCTGTGTTCCATGGGGTTGCAAAGAGTTGGACACAACTCAGTGACTAACACTTCCACATTTTCTTATTTTGTACCCATATAGAAAATACTCTCCATGATATCATTGTTATTTGTTACTTAAAGGAATAATTAAATGACAAGTAAAGATTAGTACTAATTAGTAATGAGCTAAAGGCCTTGTTGTCTGGTGTGTCCACTCAAAGGGGACATTCTAGTAACAGTACTGGCTTCCTTCTCTGGCCAATTCCATAGTGGCTTTAATGATAGGATTTCCAAGTCCAGAGTAATCATGTGCTGTGTTATTCCTGTAACAGTGGTTCAGCAAATACATTCGAGGCCCTACTCTATTATAACATTTAAATAAATATGTACTGAATGACTGAATGAGATGAGAATTATCTGGCTTGAGACTGTGACTTGAGCAGATTTTTCTTTTTTTTTTTTTTTTTTTGACTTTTTATTTTGGAATGATTTCATATTTTCAGAAAAATTATGAAGATACTAAAGAATTTTCACATATACTCATCATTCAAATTTCCCTATATAACGTCTTACATAATTGTAATTTTTATGCTGTTTTGTCAAAATTAATAAAATTAGCATTGTTACTATTCTACTCACTGCAGACTTTTTCTGAGTTTCATCATTTTTCCACGTCTTTTTTCATGTCCCAAGATGAAATCTTGGATTTAATCATCATGTCTCCTTGTCTGTTTCTATCTGGGACTATTTTTGAGCAAGCTTTTACATCTTTGTCCAAATAATTGAATGTTTTGCATTTCTAGTATGTTTTATACAGAAATGAACGTTGTTTCATTTATTTATCAATTCAATGAACATTTATGATGTGTAGGTCATAATACACTATTCTTGGCATTGGAATATAAACATGATGAGATTATTTTTATCCTACTTTCACTTTTCACTTTCGTACATTGGAGAAGGAAATGGCAACCCACTCCAGTGTTCTTGCCTGGAGAATCCCAGTGATGAGGGAGCCTGGTAGGCTGCCGTCTATGGGGTCACACAGAATCAGACATGACTGAAGCCACTTAGTAGCAGCAGCAGAGACACTCATAATTTATTGTGAGCAAATAATCCCAGAATTTACATAAGTGCTGTAAGAGAGGAATTGGAAGGGTGGAAAGGAAAAGATCTGACTCCTACTGGAAACAAAGCGCAGGTCTTCAAGAACCCTAAGTGAGAGATCTGCAGGAAAATGGGAATGTTCAAAGAAAGACGTATATATGCAGCCACAGAGGTGATATGTGATGATAAGAGATTGAAAGGTTGTTGTTGAATCACGCAAAAATGCCGGATTCTTGGCCCCCGGAGGAAAAGAATTCAATCCGGGGCCAGAGATGAGGCTTGATCGCTCAGAGCTTTTGTGTAATAAAGTTTATTAAAGTGTATAGGAGATAGAGAAAGCTTCTGACATAGGCATCAGAAGGGGGCAGAAAGAGTACCCCCCTGCTAGTCTTCAGCTGGATGTTATACAGTCACTGAAGTGAAGTCACTCAGTCGTATCCAACTCTTTGCGACCCCGTGGACTGTAGCCCACTCAGACTCCTCTGTCTATGGGATACTCCAGGCAAGAATACTGGAGTGGGTTGCCATTTCCTTCTCCAGGGGATCTTCCCAACCCAGGGATCGAACCTGGGTCTCCTGCATTGCAGGCAGATGCTTTATCCTCTGAGCCACCAGGGAAGCCCTAGCAGTCTGTTAATGAAAGAAAGGAATGTCTCAAAACTCAGAATGGCACCAGGCCCCTCACCCATAAGATGCATTTTGGGATCATCTTGGCACCAAATGGTTCATCCTGAGCCATAAAATGATTAACTTGAATCTTGAAGAAGGGCAGATCACCATACAAATAGTTTCATTTACATAGATTAGAGGAACAATATCTAAATATAGCATACTCAAGTTTGTCAAGTAGGTTCTGAGCCAAGAGGTGAACTGACTTGAAGACAGAGTTTGGGGTAAATGCATAGTACATTAGCATAGCTGAAGATAAACATTTCCATAAGAGAAATGCATTGGTTATCTCTATGTTTGAGAATAGTTAACTTCAGGTGAAACCAGGTGTCATTATGGCAACACAGTATTTTAAGAGAAACCTTTAAAATTTGTATAGAGAAGGAAAAAATATCCCTAGTTTGTTTCCTCCTACCACTTAAGAGAGATAAAAATGTCTGACACTTGTAGGCTATTTCCTCCATTTGGAGACCCATGGCCTTCCTGCCTGTTACCCTCTCAAGATGATATGAGATGATAACCTCAGATATGCAGATGACATCACCCACATGGCAGCAAGCAAAGAGGAACTAAAGAGTCTCTTGATGAAGGTGTAAGAGGACTGAAAAACTCACCAGCTTAAAACTTAACATTCAAAAAAAAAAACTAAGATCATAGCATCTGGTCCCAGCACTTCATGGCAAATAGATGGGGAAACAGTGGAAACAGTGACAGACTTTATTTTTGGGGGCTCCAAAATCACTATAGATGGTGACTGAATCCATGAAATTAAAAGACAGTTTTCCTTGGAAGAAAAGCAATGTCAAATCTAGACAGCATATTAAAAAGCAGAGATATCACGAATGTCAATATAGTCAAAGATATGGTTTTTCCAGTAGTCATTTATGGATGTAAGAATTGGACCATAAAAGGCTGAGCACTGAAGAATTGATGCTTTCGAACTGTGGTGTTGGAGAAGACTCTTGAGAGTTCCTAGGATAACAGGGAGATCAAGCCAGTCAATTCTAAGGGAAACCAACCCTGAATATTCATTGAAAGGATTTATGCTAAAGCTGACGTTTCAATGCTTTGGCCACTAGATGCGAAGATCTGACCCATTAGAAAAGACCCTGATGCTGAGAAAGATTGAGGGCAAGGGGAGAAGGGGGCAACAGAAAATGAGATGGTAGGATGTGATTGTTGACTCAATGGACATGAGACAGTGAAGGACAGGGAAGCCTGGCATGCTGCAGTCCTTGCAGTTGCAAAGAGTCAGACATGACTGAACTACTGAACAACAACAGAGGTGAAGAGCACAGCACAATGACAAACAAGATTGGAACATAGAGTGAGAGGGTGAATGATGAGGAAGTTGCATGGCGGTGGAGGTGAGGGGGAGAGGAGTCAGATCTGGAAGGATTTGTCTATTGTGCTAAAAACTGTGGGCTTTGTTCCATAGACAGTGAGAGCCACTGAATTTTTTTGTTTGTTTGTTTGTTTTAAATGGAGACTGTAAAACTTTTTCTCTCTGTAACAGTGATTATTATAAGATCATTGGATCATACTGGGGAATTATTCCTATTAGATTTTTTTTTTCAAAACACTGTGTCTTTCTCAAAGTTTCATTTTCCATTAATGTTTAATGAGAATTAGTAAAGATTCTAGGACTAAAGCTATTGTTCATAAACGTTTTAAAAGTTATCTTTCTCTATAAGCAGATTTTAATAATAACCAATGAAAATATACCCACATATCACTTCCATTGTCCAAATTTCTCATTTTTTCTTGCAAATGAGAAATATAAAGGCATCCCTAATTGTTCAGTGGTTAAGACTTTGCCTTCTTGTAAAGGGGTGTGCGTTTGATCCCTGATTGCCTGTTGTGAAGATCTGATTCATTTGAAAAGACCCTGATGTTGGGAAAGATTGAAGGAAGGGAGGCGAAGGGGATGACAGAGGATGACATGGTTGGATGGCATCACCGACTAAATGGACATGGGTTTGGGTGGACTCCAGGAGTTGATGATGGACATGGAGGCCTAGCGTGCTGCAGTTAATGGGGTTGCAAAGAGTCGGACACAACCGAGCGACTGAACTGAACCAGAGAGCTAAGGCCCCATATGCTTCATGGCCAAAAAGTCAAACCATAAAATAAAAACAATATTGCAACTAACTCAATGAAGACTTAAAAAATGGTCCACACCAAATATATATACTGGGACACTAAAAGCAAAGACAACAAAATCAAATTAAACAAGCGAGACTAGATCAAACTAAAAAGCTTCTACAGAGTGAAGGAAATCTTCAACAGAATGAAAAGGCAACCTCCTGAATAAACGGAAATATTTGCAAACTGTAGGTATATGACAACTTGTATAATATCCAAAGTGTATAAAGCACTCATACAGCTTGTCAGCAAGAAACCAGCTGATTAAAAATGGACAGAGGATCTGAGTAGACATTTTCCCAAAGAAGACATACAGATAGCTGATAAGGCACTCAACATGGCTAATCATCAAATAAACACAAATCAAAACCACAGTGAGATATCACCTCACCCTTGTTACAATGACTATTATCAAAAAAAAAAAAAAACAAGTTTTAGGGAGAATGTGAAGTAAAGGGAATTCCTATATAGTGTTGGTGGAAATGTTAATTAGTGGGTGCAGCAACTGTGGGAAAAAGTGTGACGTTTCCTCAAAAAATGAAAAACAGAACTACCATGTGATCCTGCAATTCTACTTCTAGGCACTTATCAAAAGGAAATGAAAAAATAACCCCAAAAGATATCTGCACCTCCATGTTTATTGCAGCATTATTAACAATAGTCAAGACTTGGAAGCAACCTAGATGTTTATCAATAGGTGAATTGATTTTTTAAATATGTGATATGTGTATACAGTTCAGTTCAGTTCAGTTCAGTCGCTCAGTCGTGTCCGACTCTTTGCGACCCCATGAATCACAGCACGCCGGGCCTCCCTGTCCATCACCAACTCCGGAGTTCACTCAGACTAACGTCCCTCGAGTCCGTGATGCCATCCAGCCATGTTATCCTCGGTCGTCCCTTTCTCCTCCTGCCCCCAATCCCTCCCAGCATCAGACTTTTTTCCAATGAGTCAACACTTCTCATGAGGTGGCCAGAGTACTGGAGTTTCAGCTTTAGCATCATTCCTTCCAAAGAAATCCCAGGGTTGATCTCCTTCAGAATGGACTGGTTGGATCTCCTTGCAGTCCAAAGGACTCTCAAGAGTCTTCTCCAACACCACAGTTCAAAAGCATCAATTCTTCAGCGCTCAGCTTTCTTCACATCCAACTCTCACATCCATACATGACCACAGGAAAAAGCATAGCCTTGACTAGACGGACATATTTTGGCAAAAAAATGTCTCTGCTTTTGAATATGCTATCTAGGTTGGTCATAACTTTTCTTCCAAGGAATAAGCGTCTTTTAATTTCATGGCTGCAATCACCATCTGCAGTGATTTTGGAGCCTCCAAAAATAAAGTCTGACACTGTTTCCTCTGTTTCCCCATCTATTTCCCATGAAGTGATGGGACCGGATGCCATGATTTTCATTTTCTGAATGTTGAGCTTTAAGCCAACTTTTTCACTCTCCTCTTTCACTTTCATCAAGAGGCTCTTTAGTTCTTCTTCACTTTTTGCCATAAGGGTGGTGTCATCTGCATATCTGAGGTTATTGATATTTCTCCCGGCAATCTTGATTCCAGCTTGTGTTTCTTCCAGTCCAGCGTTTCTTATGATGTACTCTGCATAGAATTTAAATAAGCAGGGTGACAATATACAGCCTTGACATACTCTTTTTCCTATTTGGAACCAGTCTGTTGTTCCATGTCCAGTTGTAACTGTTGCTTCCTGGCCTGCATACAGATTTCTCAAGAGGCAGGTTAGGTGGTCTGGTATTCCCATCTCTTTCAGAATTTCCCACAGTTTATTGTGATCCACACAGTCAAAGGCTTTGGCATAGTCAATAAAGCAGAAAGAGATGTTTTTGTGGAACTCTCTTGCTTTTTCCATGATCCAGTGGATGTTGGCAATTTGATCTCTGGTTCCTCTGCCTTTTCTAAAACCAGCTTGAACATCAGGAAGTTCATGGTTCACGTATTGTTGAAGCCTGGCTTGGAGAATTTTGAGCATTACTTTACCAGCATGTGAGATGAGTGCAATTGTGCGGTAGTTTGAGCATTCTTTGGCATTGCCTTTCCTTGGCACTGAAATAAAAACTGACCTTTTCCAGTCCTGTGGCCACTGTTGAGTTTTCCAAATTTGCTGGCATATTGAGTGCAGCACTTTCACAGCATGCAATATTATTCAGCAGTTGAAAATAAGTGTATCTTCTCATTTCTGACAACATGCACGGATCTTGAGGGCATTATGCCAACTGAAAAAGTCAGGCAGAGAAAGACAAATAGTGTATGATCTCACTTACATATGGAATATATTAAAAAAAAAAAAAAAAAAAAGACCAAACTCAGATGGTGAGCAAAATAGCTGCAGGTGGTCAAAAGATACAAACTTCCAATTATAAAATAAGTAAACTCTGGATATGTAATGTACAGCATAGGGATTATTGTTAAGTTCTCATCACAAGAAAAAGTTTGTAATTATTTGTGGTGATGAATGTTAACTAGACTTCTTGTGATAAATTCTCAATATACATAACTATAGCATACATAATTATAGCCAATAATTATGTTGTACATCTGAAACTAACATAATTTTATATGTCAATTATAATCTCAATAAAAAGTACAGTGGATGTGGTCAAACCTGAGAACAATAGAGGGACATAAAAATGTTGATAAAAATCTGGAATATAAAGCAAAGTTAATCCTTTATAGAAGGATTAACATTTTAAAATATCAACAAGTGTAATACTTTGTTTAAATCTCCAGGTTAATCACCAAAGGAAGGAATTGTACACTGAATTTATGCCAGGTACAAGGGAAAATTTATAAATTTTCAAGCAAGGCGATGCTATTATTTTGTGTGTGTGTTGGAAACCAGTATTGGTTAGACTTTGTTACTCACTGTATGGTGAATATCCCTTGGCACTTACTGAATCCATTCCTGCATCTGTAATAGAATCCTCTATGATATGTGAGCACATTCAGGTTTTAGGAGCACTAATTTAAGGTATGAAATTTTTTATGAAGACATATGTGATAGCCAAAAATAAAATCATAGCTATAATTTATTTTTAAAAGAACAAAACTTGTCAAGACAATGTGCATACTAAAATTCTTCTAGAAAGAGAGTACCTTGCTTATGACTATTGAGCCTTTAAAATATGCATTTTATTTTTACCTAAGAGCATGCAGGGACAAATGAGAAAATTGTTTTCAAGTATCTTTAAATGTCACTTCATTATACTCACTCCTTCAGATTATGCATTTTTAATGACAATAAAATTTACTATATCAACCTTCCAAGAAAGTTTTAGATGTGGAACTTAGATGCTGAGTTCCTTCACTTACCACATAAAATTTTGGATTTATGTTAAGCTTAAAAATTGCTTTTTAAAAATTATGACTTTCTCAGAAATTTAATTATGGTATCAATATTCTATGTGATTTCTGCAAGTATTATAATTCCCTAAGTGTATTCTAAGTGAAATTTTAATAAATGAAGTTTAGAAATTATTTACCTCTCATAGGACCTATGTCCTTTATCCAATTATTTTGTTTTATATATTTAGAAGTATCTATTTAGAGCTTTTTTTAATTTATTGGAATATCAGTTCAGTTCAATTCAATTTAGTTGCTCATTCGTGTCTGACTCTTTGCGACCCCATGGACTGCAGCACGCCATGCCTCCCTGTCCATCACCAACTCCCAGAGTCCACTCAAACCTATATCCATTGAGTCGGTGATGCCATCCAACCATCTCATCCAAATAGTGCTTTACAATGTTGTGTTAGTTTCTACAGTACAGCAAAGTGAATCAGCTATATACATGTAATCTCCTCCCTTTTAGAATTCCTTCTCATTTAGGTCACTATAGACCCCTGAGTAGAGTCCCCTGTGCTCTACCATATGTTCTTTTTGGTTATCTGTTTTATACATAGTATTAACAGTATATATAAATATATACACACACACATATGTGTGTGTGTGTATATATATATATATATATATGTCAATCCCAGTCTCCCAATTCTTCCCACTCATGCTTTTCTGCTTAATCACTTAAAAAGGTAAAAGGCATTCCTAGCTTGAGGCCGTCACATAAACAACCTGTGGGCTGGGTCTGGCCTGCAGGCTGGATTTGCTGACTTCTGATATAAGACCATGAGTTTATAAATGGTTGATTCCCTACTGACCGTAGAAACATCAAGAGTCCGTATACCTTAACTGTGACATGGAGTTTATATTTTTGTTGATTTAGACAAAAACCAGAGACTGAAAGAGAAAGAGGTAGAAGCAAAGAAAACTAAAAGTCATTGTGAATCTAGTATGTACAAAACCCCTTGCTCAGCATTTTATCTTTTCATCTCCTTTGAACTTCACCACGCCCTAGTGGAGGCAGTAGCATCATTGCCATTTGACATATGAGAAAAATGGAAGCTTAAAAAACTTTTCCAAGTCATTCAGCAAGTCAAAAGCAGAATTAATCCAGGTCTGATTCCAAATCTTGAGAGAGTT
This sequence comes from Oryx dammah, assembly GCF_014754425.2. Lineage (NCBI taxonomy): Eukaryota > Metazoa > Chordata > Mammalia > Artiodactyla > Bovidae > Oryx > Oryx dammah. The sequence goes on from NW_024070187.1 coordinate 1,635,122, forward strand.
ACACTAACACATTTGTGACATGACTTACCAATGAAATATTGTTGCTGAATGAAAAGACGCTGGGATTCTTGGCCTCTGGAGGAGAAGAATTCAGTCCAGGGCCAGAGACAAGGCTTGATTTCTCAGAGCTTTTGTGTAATAAAGTTTTATTAAAGTATAAAGGAGATAGAGAAAGCTTCTGACATAGGCATCAGAAGGAGGCAGAAAGAGTAGCCCCCTGCTAGTCTTCAGCTGGATGTTATATAGTCACTAGCAGTCTGTTAATGAGAGAAAGGAATGTCTTAAAACTCAGAATGGCACCAGGACCCTTACCCATAAAATGCATTTTGGGATAATCTTGGCACCAGATGATTCATTCTGGGCCAAGATACGATTGACTTGAATCTTGTAGAAGGGCAGATCACCATACAAATAGTTTTGTTTACATAGAGTAGGGGAACAATATCTGAGTATAACATACTGGTTTGTCAAGTAGGTTCTGAGCCATTAGGCAGAACCAACTTGAAGACAGAATCTGGGGTAAATGAATAGAACATTAACATAGCTTAAGACAAACATTTCCATAAGAAAAATGCATTGGTTAACTCGAGGTTTGAGAATAATTAACTTCAGGTGAAACCAGGTGTCATTATGGCAACACAGTATTTTAAGAGAAACCTCCCTTTAAATTTGTATAGAGAAGGAAAAAAATACCTCTAGTTTGTTTTCTCCTGCTGCTTAAGAGAAATAAAAATGTCTGACACTTGCAGCCTATTTCTTCTGTTTGGAGACCCCTGGCCTTCCTGCCTGTCACCCTCTCACCAACAGAAGTGCATGCAATACACTAAAAAGAGTTTTAGAGGAAGGTGAGGGAGAGTGTCACATAAAATGAAGTGCTTGTTTCATATATTCAGTTACAACTCCAAGTGTCAAACATTGGCAACTCAACACAAAACCCCTAAGAGCAGTGGATACCTTTTATTTAAAATTTCATTCATGATAGTATTCTTAATCATAATAAAAATTGTTAAACAAAACAAAAACAAATGTAATGCTTGTTTAGAACTTTTAAGTGAACTTCTGACAAATACTTGGAAGGTAGCGGGAGGCAGTCCAAATACAAGGATACAAAGCCCAGGAGGACATATTTGGAGCCTGAAAAGTCGACATATGGGAGACCCCTTTTACATTCCCAGTGGATGAAGCATTGTCTTTCATTTTACTCTCTTTCATTTATCTTCCCCTTTGTAATTTTTAGCCTTCATAGCCTGATGAAAATGGAATCCATTAACATTAGTTTTACTTTTTTGTCCCTGTTCTTGACCAAAATTTTTCAAAAAGTAAACTCATTGCTGCTTACCTGGCAATTCCATGTCCCCAAGAAAAATTTCAGAAGGAGCTTCTAATCTAAGGCAGTTTTACTTGGCAGTGGGCTGTAGTACAAGACACAGTAGGCAGCTCATAGAGGTTTTGCGTTTCATAGACTATTGCCTTCTGTCTTTTCTCAAAGCAGATTATAGCCACACAGCTCTTTAAATGCTATGCACATTATATCTGGTCAGTTTTTGAGGTGGATGAAAATAATAGCACAGGTGGAGTGGTGTTTCATTAGTATAACCATGCACCTTATGCAGGCTCTTTGTTGTGTGGTGAGCATGTTAAGAAACACAACCCACATTTTCCTCTTAACAATGTAGTCTTATGGCATTTTAATTGTTCTTCGTTCAGAAATCTTTCATAGCCAAAAAAAAAAAAAAAAAACCTAAAGTAGGACAATGAAGATGTTGACCCAGAACATCTGCACAAGAGTCTAGAGTAAATGTTAGAAAAATGATGAGAAAGCGGCACCCTAATAGAGATTTCACATGTTGTTGGTTTGGTATTTTCTACAGTGTAGAGTAACGAGAGAATAAAAGTATGTGTGAAAGAATCTCTCAGGAATGAAATCTATAATATTAAACACTGTTCAAGTTTGATATAGGGTATGGAAATTACTACTTTGTGTTTGGAATATCAAATTTAAATATTATGTTTCTCATATTCCAATGTTTATTGAAATACAATTAAGCAAGTTTCATGGAGTCTTAAAAAGTTAAGAGATCAATAGAATTTTATTGCCTAATGACTATTACTAATGACTATTTTCCAAGATTGAGAAAAATGTTCTATCTTTATAAATGTAAAATTATAGGATGCCATGAAAAGTGAGAAAACACAGAAATATTTTATGAAAGTGTTAAATTCTTTAATTCACAATATGTAGCATATTTTGAAATAGTAACCCGGAGACAATCTGTTTATGAAAATATATTCTAAGGTGCCTTTATTTTTTTTTTCCTCTGTATCAAATATCTTGATTTCTTTTCTTTTCTTTTTTTAGATTTATTATTATTTTTTTTTTATTTTACTTTACAGTACTGTATTGGTTTTGCCATATATTGACATGGGTGTACATGAGAGCTCTTTGAGATACCAAATGCTTGGGAAGCTATAGCCATGAGCCCAGCTATTCCTTCCTAAATGATTCTCTAAGATAATCTGAGCTGTCCCTGAAGCTTTAAACGCAGCTGATGGATCTACACAGCCTGTCCAGGCAGGACTGAGAAAGAACACTGTGAACCTCAGCGCTTGCTTATGACAATCATCCTAGTCCCCTTTCTGCTTTTTCTCTCGCTCTTCTCTACAGTTCTCAGATTTCAGTTTTCATTCCCTTGGAGGCTTCACTTCAGGACTACCTTCAGTTAGTCATGAAATGTTTCTCTCTATTTGCCAGAATTGTATTTTTCTTCTTGGTATTTGCTTTGGTTTTAACCCATACATTCTTCACAAAGAAGGATTCTGTTCACTTAAATAGGCACATTTTCTCAAGCTCTGTAATCACTAACCTTTCCACAGGCTTACACTTATGTTCTTAGTTCTTTGATTCTATATAGCTATCTGTTTTGTGAGTGATAGTTCCAGACAATTATTAATTTAAAGGCAGTGGAGGGAGAGTAGGAGTTGATGATAGATTTAAAGACAAAACTACAGAATGGTTAAGAAGGAGTGCGAATCTGGTTGACTATTTCCAAAAGTAATGATCCTTTTTATCTACTTTTTCACCTCTGTTAAGATCAATTTTACCTCTTTTCATCTAAAAGTTTAAGTGAAGTTTAACTCATTTATCAGAATTCCATGAAAGTGAGTGAAGTAATATTTTTAAATGCTTTATTTTCCTTTTTTTTTTTTTTTTTTGATAACTAGTGTATTCGGACTATGTGACTTGACTCTGTCCAATATTTGAGATCTCATGCTTTTGCAATAACTGCAGCAATCTCTAAATTATTAGAAGTCACTTGGCTCATTGTCTCCCTTGGACATTATACTGTGGAGCTGATATCAAAGTTAGGTTCCTTCAAATGTCAAGGAGAAATATTTATTTAGATCAATTTCTTGAAAATGTACTATTAATGAATTTACACACTCATAAAATACAAATAACCTTATAAATTAATATATTTTATCACTCAAAGGAATCATGTGTAATAGTTGAGCATCACAGAATGAGCTATGGGAATTTCACAAATCACATGTTGTAGATTCTTGAAGCAGCCAAACAGGTAGCTGCAGTGTTTGAATCTTCCTCTCCATTCATACTCTCTAGACTTGGGAGTTTCCAGTTTTTGGTTTTCACACTCTTAATCCCGTTGTGCTAATTCATTGTTTTTTAGTGCTTTCATCACTTTGCTTTCTTGCTCAAGTTTCCATGGTATTTCCAAGCTGCTGCTGACTGCTCCGTTGTGAACTTCTCTTATTGTTTATTCTAATTTTGCCTCCATATTACTCAGTCATCACAGTGCAGCACTTAGGTTTTTTTGTGTCTTTACTCTTGTCGTTTTTTCTACTTGGAGTGTCTTCTGTCTTCTACAAATAACTGTATGATGTACTTAATTTTTAAGTCCAACTCATGTCGTGCCTACGTAAAGCCTTTCCTAAGAAACACACTATACTTCAGCATCTTTCATTTTCTTCATGCATGCCATTTTGATTGAAATATCTGGCAATTCATCATAAACTATTTTTTTCCCACTAACTTATGTTGTTTTCCTTACTTGATTGTAAATTTCACAGAAGTAAAGAATTAAAGTTTTTGCTCCATAATGTCCTAAAATACTAATAATGTAGCAAACTCTGAGAAGACTGCTCTTTCTAATGAGAATAAATCTGCTCTTTGTACTATATTAGGACAGCTACAATTAGCTTAACATCAAAGAATTAGCTTCTTAATATGAAAAAAAAAAAGTAAATATACTGTCTGATTTGACAAGAATATTATTAATGGACCATTGAAAGATAAAATCCATGGTGTATTGCCTTTTCAGAACACTGATTATTAGTTTAAAATACTATTGTATATTTTATGCCTTTAATTTTATGGCTAGATTTTGGATTTTACCTTATATAGATTAATAATGTGCTACATCAAAAGACATAATAGGACAAAGTAGAATGATGAGAAGGCAAAACACATAATCAAAGTGAGCAATGATGGCTTGGCATAATACCAAGTCCAAGCTTGTAGTGTTTATCATACAGCAGGCCAGTAAATCAAGAGACAAGCTGTTGGGACAAGGAATAGTGACTTTACTCAGAAAACAAGCAGCCTGAGAAGACAGTGGACTAGTATCCCAAAGAACAATCTCCTTGAGTTAGAATTTAGGATTCTTTTATATTAAAAGAGATGGGAGTGTGGTTGGTTGCTACAAACTTCTTTGTGTGAGAATTTTTTTGTTCTTGTAACCATAGATGTAGGTCAGGTCACATTGTTCCTGTAAACCTCCAACAAGACAAATGTTATTCTCTGCTCTTAATTTTTTATCTCTAGATGGATGGAAAAGTGTTATAACTTTAAAAGTCAGAGCTTTGAGGACGGGCTATCCTAATATATTTTAGGATATAGGCAACATTCTTAACTCGTAGCAAAAGTGATAGAATACAAAGGTTAACAGAAAAGAAACAAATCTAATACAGAATTAGATTTGTTCTTCCCTTTTACAAGGATGGGAGCAGAGAAGTCTGCATGGGGGAATGTCACTGCATGCCTTTAGAATTTTGATAGTAGTCAACAGAAATAGAAACAGCTAAATTATGTTTATTTTTCTCTTAAGAAGCTATAATAACTACAAAGCAGTTTTCAGTACCCAGATATGAAATAGAAAAGTAAGATAATTGTGAACTAAAAATAGCTCAGCATGCACAAGGGGAAACTAAGTTACCCAAAAAGGAAGTATAAGCTACTTGCTTATAGGAAAGTTTCCTATTTCTAATATTAAAAAAAATTATCACAAATTTCATGACATCTGTGGTGTTGGAGAAGACTCTTGTGGTGTTGGAGAAGACTCTTGCAGTCGCTTGGACTGCAAGGAGATCCAACCAGTCCATTCTAAAGGAGATCAGTCCTGGGTGTTCATTGGAAGGACTGATGCTGAAGCTGAAACTCCAGTACTTTGGCCGCCTCATATGAAGAGTTGACTCATTGGAAAAGACCCTGATGCTGGGAGGGATTGGGGGCAGCAGGAGAAGGGGACGACAGAGGATGAGATGGCTGAATGGCGTCACCAACTCAGTGGACATGAGTTTGAGTGAATTCCAGGAGTTGGTGATGGACAGGAAGCCTGGCGTGCTGCAGTTCATTTGGTCGCAAAGAGTCGGACATGACTGAGTGACTGAAATGAACTGAACTGAACTGAAGTCAAACCACAAATTTATTATTTGATACTCTAGAAGCCAGAAATGTAAAATTGGTCTTGAAACCCATGTTCCTTCAGGAGACTAAAGAAGATAACTTGTTTCTTTGACTTTTCTAACTTCTGGAAGCTGCCTACATATCTTGGCTTGTGCCAACAAATCTCCATCCTCTGTCGTATTTCCTCCCTAATCCTCCAGCCTTCTTCTTATGCAAATCCTGTGAAAATATTAGGTTCTCCTGGATAATCCAAGATAATCTCCTGTCTCAAGATTTTTAACTGGTCTATAACTTCAATACACTTTTTGCCATATAAGGTGACATATTCATAGTGTTTGGGGATTCAGACATGGACATCTGTTCAGTTCAGTTCAATCACTCAGTTGTGACCAACTATTTGTGACCCCATGGACTACAGCATGCCAGGACTCCCTGTCCATCACCAACTCACAGAGTTTACTCAAACTCATGTCCATTGAGTCGGTGATGACATCCAATCATCTTATCCTGTTATCCCCTTCTCCTACCTTCAATCTTCCAGAACCAAGGTCTTTTCGAATCAGTCAGTTCTTTGCATCAGGTAGGCCAAGTATTGGAGTTTTAGCTTCAGCATCAGTTCTTCCAATGAATATTCAGGACTGATTTCCTTTAGGATTGACTGGTTGGATCTCCTTGTAGTCCAAGGGACTCTCAAGAGTCTCCTTCAATACCACACTTCAAAAGCATCAATTCTTCAGTGCTTAGCTTTTTTATAGTCGAACTCTCACATCCATACATGACTACTGGCAAAACCATATCCTTGACTAGACGGACCTTTGTTGGCAAAGTAATGTCTGTTTTTTAATATGCTATCTAGGTTGGTCCTAGCTTTTCTTCCAAGGAGCAAGTGTCTTGGCATTTCATGGCTGCAGTCACCATCGGCAGTGATTTTGGAACCAGAGAAAATAAAATCTCTGCTTCCATCGTTTCCCCATCTATTTGCCATTAAGTGATGGGACCGGATGCCATGATCTTAGTTTTCTGAATGTTGAGTTTTATGTCAGCTTTTTCACTCTCCTCTATCACTTTCATCAAGAGGCTCTTTAGTGCTTCTTATTTTCTGCCATAAGAGTGGTGTCATCTGCATATTTGAAGTTATTGACATTTCTCTCAGCAATCTTGATTCCAGCTTGTGCTTCATCCAGCCCAGCATTTCCATGATATACTCTCCATATAAGTTAAATAAACAAGGTGACAATATACAGCCTTGATGTACTCCTTTCCTGATTTGGAACCAGTCTGTTGTTCCAAGTCCAGTTCTAACTGTTGCTTCCTGACCTTCATACAGATTTCTCAGGAGGCAGGTCAGGTGTTCTGGTATTCCCATCTCTTCAAGAATGTCCCACAGTTTGTTAAAGGAGTTTAAAAAAATGTTTAACTCTGTAATTTTAAACCACTTTGTTAGGAAGTTTTACCATATAAAGTGAAATACCTTTCTCCAGGTGAATTTAGACTGATGATTTCACAAGTCACAATCTTCAAATATATTGTTCCACATTTATACCATTTATTTGTTCATGTGCTGTTTAAAAAATGCTCAAATAAGCATTCACTGTTTCCTGCATATGCCATTTTTATTCATATCTCCAAAGCATGTTTGAAAGGCAAATGCCACCTAAATTTCAAAAATGTCTATAAATATATGCCCTGTATTTAAATACAGATCTAAACTTTCTTTATCTTTGTAGAATTTGGTAGAAGTTTCTATCGGTATAGAGATAACATCTCAACAAAATGTTGCACTGATGTTTATCAGACATTTATTTATAATGCAAATTCATCCAATGGAAAATAGATCACAGTAAACATAATCATTTTTAATTACTGAGAGAGACTATTAAAATGCAACCGTGACTTCCAAAAGCATGTCCACAATCAGATAAAGCTAACAAGATTACTTAAGAATAAACTACTTAACATTTGCTCAGCATAATCTGAAGACTTTTGGGGAACACAGAAACAGTAGAAGTAGAAATGTTTTCTACCAATGTAGTTGGAGAGATTAGGTAGATATTCATGTATATTAAATTTCACTAGAAATTGGAAGATGAGCATAATAATTTTGGATTAGGGGAATCAAGAAACTTTTCTGGAGGAAATTACTTTAACTGGTTAGGCAAAAATGACCTTGTGGACCAATATATGAAGCTGATATAAAAGGACAGTGTGAAGAAAAAAGTGGGATATTATAGGTTCTATTTTGGATTGACACAGTAGGGTCAGATTAAAAGGTTCTCTAAGGACAGGTAAACAAATTTAAGCTTACTAATACAGGCCATTTAAAAATCAGTCAGACAAAACTCGAGAAAGTAATGTCTCCCCACCCAACATGAACACAAGAGAAATTATGCAATAATGCAGGATTTATTTGTTTATTTGTTTTGCTCAGAAGGATGCTTGATATATATATATATATATATAAACTTATATATATATATAAATTTTATTGAATGAATGAATTCATTTTCTTTACCATAAAGGTGACAGGTGGAGACTGCCTACAACCCATGCTTGCCCCAGCAAGGTGAATTCTTCCTCAGAGGGCAATGTAGTCCTGTGTCTAACCACCTTGAGTTAGCAAATGGCAGATTGTGTTAAAGGACTGTAGTGACGGCATTTTGGATGAATAGTCTTGGACGAATCATAAGATTTTTCATTCTATAAAATCTATGATTGTGACCAAATTAAGTGAAGTCTCTCAGTCTTGCCGACTCTTTGCGACCCCATGGATAGTAGCCTGCACCAAGCTTCTCTGTTCATGAGATTTTCAAGGCAAGAGTACTGGAGTGGGTTGCCATTTCCTTCTCCAAGGAATCTTCCCAACCCAGGGATCAAAACCAGGTCTCTCACATTGTAGACAAATGCTTTACCATCCCAGAAAGTTTCTAGAATCAGCCTAAGGACAGAAGTATAGTTTAAAGTGTCATAAATATTTATAGAACAAAAGTGCAGGTGTATCTATTATGGGACTTTATGAGCTGAGTTTTGTTTGTCTGTAATCCAACTTTTCCTTCTGAACAGAACCCTGGTTTTCATTTGGAAGATCATAGCTCTCCTAATGTTGTGGTGCAGTGTTCTGCTGTCTCTGTCCTAGAGGCAGGTACTGAAATATAGTTCACCCAGTGAGATACATTTGCCCTAGACTGTCCATTCACCCTAGACTGTGAATGTTTGGAGGAGTGACAAGTGTAGGAAAGAGAAGGTTGAGGCTGATTCATCAAGGTGGCAGCTGCCTGAGAAAATTGTCCTCAAGCCTCAGTCCTTTCTTGTCTTTTGCCCTGCTTGATATCTAAGTGTTAAAATGTTTCTTTGATTCCATGAATGATATAATAGTATTCCAATAGATTCCTTATTTATTTTCTTTTAGTTGACAAAAGTTGGTTGGGTTGCTCATAAAGTGGCCCTCTGCAGATGATGAACACAAGCTAATCCAAAATAATAATGGTAACGATAATAAGTTCAGTTCAGTTCAATCACTTAGTTGTGTCTGACTGTTTGTGATCCCATGGACTGCAGCATGTCAGGCTTTCCTCTCCATCATCAACTCTTGGAGCTTGGTCAAATTCATGTCCATTGAGTCAGTGATGCCACCCAACCATCTCATCCTCTATCGTCCCCATCTCCTCCTGCCTTCAATCTTTACCAGCATCAGGGTCGTTTCTAATGAGTCAGCTCTTTGCATTAGGTGGCCAAAGTATTGGAGATTCAGCTTCAGGATCAGTCCTTCCAATGAATATTCAGGATTGATTTCCTTTAGGATTGACTGGGTTGTTCTCCTTTCAAACCAAAGGACTCACAAGTGTCTTTCCCGACACCACAGTTCATAAGCATCAATTCTTCAGTGCTCAGCTTTCTTTATGGTCTAACTCTCACATCCATACATGACTACTGGAAAAACTATAGATTTGGCTATATGGGCCTTTATTGACAAAGTAATGTCTCTGCTTTTTTTCCAAGCTGTTTAGGTTTGTCATAGCTTTTCTTCCAAGGAGCCAGTGTCTTTTAATTTCATGGCTGCAGTCACATTCTGCAGTGATTTTGGAACCCAAGAAAATAAACATAATAATATTACATAATGTTAACAATGAAAATGCTAATTAAATAATAATAATGTTAATAAAATAATGATAATATAAGTAAAATAGAAATGCTATTATTATTATTATTATTATTATTATTATTATTATTTACTATGAGCTCATTTCTGAGAATGCTGAAGGGACCAGTATATCCGTTTTGTTCTTTTTTTTGAAAGAGAGCTCTCCACCAAGTAAACACAGTTCTGCATTAGAAAGGTCACGATGATGGGTAGTGTAGAATCCAAAGGAAATTAATGCAAATGAGGAGAGAGCTACCCACAGGGACCCTATGATATTAAGTCACTTCAGTCGTGTCTGACTCTGTGTGACCACATAGACGGCATCCCACCAGGCTCCCCAGTCCCTGGGATTCTCCAAGCAAGAACACTGGAGTGGGTTGCCATTTCCTTCTCCAATGTATGAAAGTGAAAAGTGAAAGTGAAGTCGCTCAGTCGTGTCCGACTCTTCGCAACCCCATGGACTGCAGCCTACCAGGCTCCTCTGTCCATGGGATTTTCCAGGCAAGAGTACTGGAGTGGGATGCCATTACCTTCTCTGCCAGGAATGCAGAGTCAGAATCACATCTAGTCACAAAGCCATATTCCTGCAGGTGCTAGCCACCTTTTCTAATAATTCAAAAAATAAAGAATAACATGTTTTGATTTTTTTTTTAATTCCAAAGAATTAAAAGAATGAGACAAGCGAAACAGGAAAAAAAGGAGAGAGCTAATTTGAGAGGAAATAATTTCAACTTGTTTTAAAGGAGAATTTTCTAGCAAATAAATCTTTCCAAAATATATCTGGGGAGGTAATTAGTATTTCCCTATTAGTCCCCATTAGGAGGCAAAAGGGGCTTCCCTGCTAGCTCAGTTGGTAAAGAACCCACTTGCAATGCAGGAGACCCTGGTTCCATTCCTACGTCAGAAAGATCTGCTGGGAAAATGATAGGCTACCCACACCAGTGTTCTTGGGCTTCCCTGGTGGCTCAGCTGGTAAAGAATCTGCCTGCAGTGCGGGAGACTTGGGTTCAATCTCTGGGTTGGGAAGATCTCCTGGAGAAGGGAAAGGCTACCCACTCCAGTATTCTGGCCTGGAGAATTCCGTGAACTGTACAGTCCATGGGGTCTCAAAGAGTCGGACACGACTGAGCGACTTTCACTTTCACTTCAGGAGGAAAAAGTAGAGGAGAACAATGTCTGGCTTGCAAGGTTGTTGGTTAGGATGGATTTCCTGTAAAATTTCCCAGTAAGGTGTGTCCATCATCTCTCTGCCCAAATAATAATACACCTAATCCAGTAGCTCAGGCTCTCAGGATCTCTGCTTGGAAACATGTAGCACAAGTTCAGGAAGCTGCCTAGGAGGCTTACGGGACAATCGCCTTATTGTCTTGATGTGAGTCTTAACAGGAGCTACAATTAGACAAAGAAATACTGGCTTAGCCAGGAGAGCATGTTTCTAGAACTCCCAGATATGAAGAGGATTGTTAAAACCCATGAGTACTTCTTTGCTTTACTACTTCATGCTACTGAACTTTGAAGATGACTTCCAAATTGGCCACGTTGAACCTGACTACTTTTCCAAGGAAAAGATGACATAGAACATTTCAGCACTACAGATATTTCAAAAAAATTATGCCATTATTCATGAAAATTGTAATATAATGCAGCAGAATATAAATATTTTAACTTGCTGTTTCTTGTTAATGACACTAAATATGTTTTGTTTTTTTTTTGAGAAAGTGTTTCTATTTTAACCAGTCCTTCACATGAATTTCACACTGAATTTCATATATTGTGTATATGACTTTGACCAAAAAGTAAACACAGAATAAAGCTCTTTGGCTGAAAGAATGTAATACAGAAAGAGGTTGACAAGTTTTACTTTTTTAAAAATTATTTCTGAGTGTAAATTAACACTTCTAAAAATGGAATCATAAATTTAAATATTAATGTGAAAACACTTTTATAGCATTTGCTATAAGCCAAGCATTATATTTGGGGGCTCCAAAATCACTGCAGATGGTGACTGCAGCCATGAACTTAAAAGACGCTTATTCCTTGGAAGAAAAGTTATGACCAACCTACATAGTATATTCAAAAGCAGAGACATTACTTTGCCGACTAAGGTCTGACTAGTCAAGGCTATGGTTTTTCCTGTGGTCATGTATGGATGTGAGAGTTGGACTGTGAAGAACGCTGAGCGCCGAAGAATTGTTGCTTTTGAACTGTGGTGTTGGAGAAGACTCTTGAGAGTCCCTTGGACTGCAAGGAGATCCAACCAGTCCATTCTGAAGATCAGCCCTGGGATTTCTTTGGAAGGAATGATGCTAAAGCTGAAACTCCAGTACTTTGGCCACCTGATGTGAAGAGTTGACTCATTGGAAAAGACTCTGATGCTGGGAAGGATTGGGGGCAGGAGGAGAAGGGGACGACCGAGGATGAGATGGCTGGGTGGCATCACAGACTCGATGGACGTGAGTCTGAGTGAACTCCGGGAGTTGGTGATGGACAGGGAGGCCTGGCGTGCTGCAAATTCATGGGGTCGCAAAAGAGTCGGACACATACTGAGTGACTGAACTGAACTGAACTGAAGCGTTATTTTACAAATTTAACATATATTGAATCCTCCAAATAACTCTATGAGCACACAAAACTGCTTCTGATCAGACTGCTGTCTTCCCTGACTGTTGTCATGTCTGTAGCATTGGTTTGTGCCCTAACCACTTTTCATGCACTTTCCGTTTTATGTTTCCTTAGAATACCTTTTTCCCTACTTTAACTTACTCACCTCCACTCAGGACCCAGCTCAACCCCAACTCCTTCACAAAACCACAATGAAGATAGTATTTGCCCTTCTTTTTGGTCATTACCTAGCCCAAGAATGAAGTAAGTCAGAGAAAAAACAATATTGTATATTAGCACATATACGTGAAATCTAGACAAATGGTAAAGATGATCTTACTTGCAAAGTAGAAATAGAGACACAGATGTAGAGAACAAACTTGTGGATTCCAAGGGAGTAGGGGAGGTGTGATAAATTGGGAGATTGAGATTGACATATATACATTACTGATTGGTTGTTGTTCAGTTACAAGGTCATGTCCAACTCTTTGCGATCCCATGGACGAGCCTACCAGGCCCCTCTGTCCATAGAATTCTCTAGGCAAGAATACTGGAGAGGCTTGCCACTTCTTTCTCCAGGGAATTTCCTGATTCAGGAATCAAACTGGAGTCTCCTGGATCAGCAGCCAGATTCTTTACCACTGAGCCATCAGAGAAGTCCTCCTGATACTACATAACTATTGATATCATGTATAAAATAGATAAATAATGAGAACCTACTGTGTAGCACAGAACATTTCTCAGAGCTCCATAATCACCTAAATCAGAAGAAAATCCAAAAAAGAGGATTATGTATACTCGGGCTGATGCACTTTGCTGTACAGCAGAAAATGACACAACAAGTAAAACAATTATACCCCAATTAAAATAGGTTTTTAAAAAGTTAATTACAGAAATTTAAAAACTAAGATTTTATTTTATAGGGTGGATAATATGTTTGGATGACCAGCATATGCCATTTCTTCTCTCTAGCTAGAACATTTGAGTCTGGGAGTCAAGAGGCAGAGGATGGAGTGTTATCACTCACTATTTCACTTACTAAATCTTTTGCAGAATTTTTTCATTTTTCCCATAACTTAGTTTGAATTTCCTAAAGGAAAATGGTGTCACTGAGAGGGACAACTATGATTTCACTGAATTAGAAATTGAGACTGACACCTGGTTATTTTGTGTTCCTCCTGTCATGAACAAAAAGGTAGGTTAGTTAACTGGTTGAACATGATTGATCTTGATCACAAAGAAGAAATTGGGTCACTGATATGTCAGCAGGCCTGAAAGGTGATCTGTGATGCCTCCAAGCCCAAAAGCACAAGTTAGCAGGAAATTACAGAAAATCCCAGATATTGGTATACAAGACCACTGAGGATTAAAAATGTTTAGGAATAAAATTTAAGTTGGCCTACATGCTGCCAATGACAAAAGGTCTATGTATGGACTTGCTAGTATAATAAAGTTAGAGCTTTGTTACCAGTTACAAAATGAGAGCTCCACTTAGTAAGTGTTAATGCAATCAATATGCAAATTTTATTATGTATTTGTCTATATGAGTATGCATGTGTATGTTTGGTCACTAAGTCATGTCTGTCTCTTTTGCGACCCCAAGGACTGTAGCCCACCAGGCTCATCTGTCCATGGAATTTCCCAGGCAAGAATAATGGAATGGGTTGCCATTTCCCTCTCCAGGGGATCTTCCAGACTCAGGGATTGAATCCATGTTTCCTGCATTACAGGAAGATTCTTTACCCTTGAGCTACCAGTGAAGCCTATGAGTATGCATGAACATGAAGTGTTAGTCATACAGTCATGTTCAACTCTTTAGGACCCCATGGACTGTAGCCTCTGTCCTTGGAATTCTCTAGACAAGAATACTGGAGTGGGTAGCCTTTCCCTTGTCCAGGCTTGATCCCTGGGTTTGATCCCAACCCAGGGATCAAACTTGGGTATCCTGCATTGCAGGCAGGTTTTTTACTGTGTGAGCCACCATGGAAGACCGAGTGTGTATGTGTGTGTGTGTGTGTGTGTGTGTGTATCTGTATCATTAATATAATATATATTATTAAATATATACATATATATACATATATTCAATAATTTCCTTGTTCTACTCTCTCATTTTATTATTTAATTAAAACTTGGTGCAAGTGGTTTCCTCCAAAATTGAGCCTTTAGTTTATAGAATATTCAGAATATTCACTGTGACTGAAATAGAGCAGCAATAAAAATCTCTACAGAGGTATAATTTACTGTCTCTACAGATGTATACATGATGGCTTGGCTTTTGTAACTCCAGTTTTAGAGAGAAGTTTAGAGTTCTTTCATTTATATGAAATATATTTGCAACTTGTTATACGAAAGCATGACATTGGTAATGTTTAGGCTGGGGATAGATTGTATACGCCAAAGTTCATTGTTACATATCCTGCTTAGAGATGCTGAGCCTGAGGTTCTGAAAACTATCTTCTCCTTTGTCAGCTGATTCCCTGTGAACTCTGTTAACCAGGGACCATGGAGGGAGGTGAAAAGGCAAGAATAAGAATCTTATTCCTGCCAATATCATCCTGGCTGATGACATTTCACTCAATCAGCAGCAGTGGGTTTATATCTCAAGCTGCCTTAGTCATTTCCAGACCCAGGCTTAAGTTTCTCATTTAGAGATCCAAGAAGCAGGTAGGTAGCATCTGCTCCCTGGAAGCCTCAGCCCCATTCACACAGGGCCCATCCTGTGAGCTTATTAATCCCCTCAGAGATCTGAGACTGAGTTCCCAGTGCCATTCTGAATCCATGAGGTACTTACATCAGCCAGATCTATTAATTAAGGAATTGCTTGGCAAGCCCAAAATCTAATGAGGTAGGCCAGCTGTCTAAAAAGTCAGGGAATTGTTGCAGAGTCCAGAGGAAATCTACTGGAAGAATTTCTTATTGGGAAGGTCAATCTTTGTTTTATTAAGTTATTCAACAAGTTGGATTACTTCCACCTGTGGAGGGTAATCTTTACTCAAAAAAAAAAAAAAAAAAAAAAAAACTAGACTTGGTGGTTAAGACAGTAGAAATCTATTTTCTTACATTTCTGGAAGGCTGGAAGTATAAGATCAAGGTCTCTGCTGATTCAGTTTCTGGTGAGAGCTCTCTTTCAGATGGTCACCTTCTCTCTTTGTCTTCATGTGGCAGAGGGAATGACAGATCTCCTTCTGTTTCTTTTTATTTTTTTTAATAAGGCCACCGATTCTATCGCCCCAGAACTGAGCCCCAAATTTATGACCCCATTTAACCTTAATTACCTTATAAAGAGTCTATCTGCAAATAGTTACATTGTGGGTTATGGTTTCAACGCATGAATCTCGGAGAAACAATTCACTCCATTATATTCCCCGGCCCACTAAAATCTGTCCTATTTTATGAAAAATACATTCAATTCATCCCAACAACCCCCTAAGTCTAAAGATCATCCTAGCATCAACGCTAAAATTCTCATTTAATATCATCTAAATCAGGTATGATGAGACTTGAAATATGATTCATCCTGAGAAAAAATTTATTTGCAGCTGTGGACTTCTGAAACCAGGCAAGCTATGTGCTTCCAAAAATTGATGGTGTGATATGCACATGGTAGACAACATTTTCCCAGAAACATCCAAGATAACATTTGACCAAATTTCTATGCACAGGGCCTAGTGAGTTGACATATGAAAATAGCTGGCACACAAGACATGACATCATCTTCAAAGTTAAGAGCCCCAACCCAGCTGGGACTTTGGGTTTCAAAGGAGCCAGTAGCTGCCACTGGTAATTTTTCTCATAGTGATTTGAATCTCAGGTCTGTGTGTCCTTGCTCTGAACCTCCAAGGTTTAAGAATCTCAATATTTCCCTTTCATTTCCGTAGTCCAGAAATGATAGTTGTTTCCTGGACCTATTGTCTGACTACCATTCCTTTTCATTTTTTTCAGTCCTATGGTTGTTGTTGTTCAGTCACTTAGTCCTGTCTGATTCTTTGTGACCCCATGGACTGCAGCACGCCAGGCTTCTCTCCCCATCACCATCTCCTGGAACTTTCTCAAACTCATGTCCATTGATCCAGTGATACCAATTCAGTCATCTCATCCTCTGTCATCCCCTTTTTCTCCTACCTTCAATCTTTCCCAGCATCAGGGTATTTTCTAATAAGTCAGCTCTTTGCATCAGGTGGCCAAAGTATTAGAGCCTCAGCTTCAGCATCAAGTCCTTCCAATGAATCAGTTCAGTTCAATCTCTCAGGTGTCTGACTCTTTGCAACTCCATGAATTGCAGCACGCCAGGCCTCCCTGTCCATCACCAACTCCCGGAGTTCACCTAAACCCATGTCCATTGAGTTGGTGATGCCATCTAACTATCTCATCCTCTGTTGTCCCCTTCACCTCCTGCCTTCAGTCTTTCCCCAAAACAGGGTCTTTTCAAATGAGTCAGCACTTCACACCAGGTGGCCAAAATATTGGAGTTTCAGCTTCAACATCAGTCTTTCCAATGAACACCCAGGACTGCTCTCATTTAGGATGGACTGGTTGGATCTCCTTGCAGTCCAAGGGACACTCAAGAGTCTTCTCCAACACCACAGTTCAAAATCAATTCTTCGGTGCTCAGTTTTCCTTAAAGTCCAACTCTCACATGCATACATGACCACTGGAAAAACCATAGCCTTGACTAGACAGACCTTGGTTGATAAAGTAATGTCTCTGCTTTTTAATATGCTGTCTAGGTTGGTCATAAATTTCCTTCCAAGGAGCAAGGGGCTTTTAATTTCATGACTGCAGTCACTATCTGCAGTGATTTTGGAGCCTCCCCCCCAAAAAAAAATCAGCCACTGCTTCCACTGTTTCCCCATCTATTTTCCATGAAATGATGGGACCAGATGTCATGATCTTGGTTTTCTGAATGTTGAACTTTAAGCGAACTTTTTCACTCTCCTCTTTTACTTGCATCAAAAGGTTCTTTAGTCCTTCTTCCCTTTCTGCCATAAGGATGGTGTCATCTGAATATTTGAGGTTATTGATATTTTTCCTGGCAATCTTGATTCCACCTTGTGCTTCCTCCAGCCTAGCGTTTCTCATGATGTGCTCTGTGTATAAACTAAATAAGCACGGTGATACTCTATAGCCTTGATGTACTCCTTTTGTTATTTGGAACCAGTCTGTTGTTCCATGTCCAGTTATAATTGTTGCTTCCTGACCTGCATACAGGTTTCTCAAGGTCAGGTGGTCTGGTATTCCCATCTCTTTCAGAATTTTCCACAGTTTATTGTGATCCACATAGTCAAAGGCTTTGACATAGTCAATAAAGCAGAAATAGATGTTTTTCTTCAAGTCCTTGCTTTTTTGATGTTCCAGCAAATATTGACAATTTGATCTCTGGTTCCTCCTTCTTTTCTAAAACCAACTTGAATATCTGGAAACTCACAGTTCACATATTGCTGAAGCCTAGCTTGGAGAATTTTGAGCATTACTTTACTGGCATGTGAGATGAGTGCATTGTTTGAACATTCTTTGTCATTGCCTCTCTTTGGGATTGGAAAGAAAACTGACATTTTCTAGTCCTGTGACCACTGCTGAGTTTTCCAAATTTGCTCACATAGCGAATGCAACACTTTCACAGCATCATCTTTTAGGATTTCAAATAACTCAACTGGAATTCCATAACCTCCACTAGCTATGTTCATAGTGATGCTTCCTAAGGCCTACTTGAGTTCACATTCCAGGATATCTGGCTCCAGGTAAGTGATCACACCATCGTGATTATCTGGGTCATGAAGATCTTTTTTGTACCTTTCTTCTGTGTATTCTTGCCACCTCTTCTTAGTATCTTCTGCTTCTGTTAGGTCCATACCATTTCTGTGCTTTATTCAGCCCATCTTTGCATGAAATGTTCCCTTGTATTCAGGGTTAATTTGCTTTAGGATTGACTGGCTTAATCTTTTTGTTGTCCATGGGGCTCTCAAGAGTCTTCTCCAACACCACAGTTCAAAAGTATCAATTCCTCCACACTCAGCCGTCTTTATGGTTGAACTCTCACATCCATTCAGGACTACTGCTGCTGCTGCTGCTGCTGCTAACTCGCTTCAGTCGTGTCCGACTCTGTGCGACCCCATAGATGGCAGCCCACCAGGCTCCGCCGTCCCTGGGATTCTCCAGGCAAAAACACTGGAGTGAGTTGCCATTTCCTTCAATGCATGAAAGTAAAAAGTGAAAGTGAAGTCACTGTGTCCTGTCCAACTCTCAGCGACCCCATGGACTGCAGCCTACCAGGCTCCTCCGTCCATGGGAGTTTTCAGGCAAGAGTACTGGAGTTGGGTGCCGTTGCCTTCTCTGTCATGACTACTGGAAACACCATAGATTTGAGTAGACAAACCTTTGTTGGCAAAGTGAGCTCTGTTTTTTAATATGCTGTCTAGGTTGGTCACAGCTTTTCTTCCAAGGAGCAAGCATCTCTTAATTTCATGGCTGCAGTCACCATCTGCAGTAATTTTGTAGCCCAAGGAATAAAGTCTGTCACTGTTTCCATTGTTTCCCCATCTATTTACCAAGTGATAGGACTGGATCTTCGTTTTCTGAATGTTGAGTTTTAAGCCAGATTTTTCACTACCATTCCTTTTGTTGAAAAAGGACTACCATTTTTTTCCTTCAATTCTGTAATGCTAACATGTTCTCCATGTTAAATTCTGCATTTTAAAATATGTGACACCATTTATTTTATCTGTTAAACTATGGTGAATGATGTACCACTCCTGTCTTAGTTTGGGCTGCTATAACAAAGTAACATAGATAGTGTGGCTTATAAACCACAGATATTTATTTCTCAAGTCTAGAGGCTGGAAGTTCAAGATTAGGGTACCAGCATGGTTGTATTCTCACGAGAGTCCTCTTCCTGATTCACAGCTCACTGTCTTCTTGCTTTGTCTTCATTTGGCAGAGAGCAAAATAAAGCAAGATCTTGTGTCTCTTTATAAGGGTACAAACCCACTCATGAGGGCTCCATCTTCATGGCATAGTAACTTCACAAAGGGCTCATTTCCTGATACCATCACATTGTGACTTAGGATTTCAAACACATAGGTTTTTGGGGAATGCATATATCAGTCCAATACAATAATACATGGATTCAGCAAAGACACAAACATTCAGTCCTGATTTTCCTGGGGCTGTCCTAATCGGTTTTTAACTCTAGTTATTATTATTATTATTCTGCAAAATATCCTAATTGAATGATAACCTATATGATTATGCTGAAACTAAAGAATATTGCTCTAGAAATCAGGACATCTGGCATCTAGCCCTGACTTTGTAAAAAATCCATGTGAATGAGCGATCACTCAAATTCACTCTGAAGAATAAGTGTTTCTACTATTTATTACAGCTCCCAAACTCTTAGATCTTGTAATCCTTGATGCTGTCATACAATTTACTGATGGAAATATCAGCAGCATTAAAAGGTACCAGAATTGACATGAAGTTTGAGTGGTCTGGTCTCCTAAGGATCAGAAAACAATGTGATTAGCAAAGATGAACTGGGAGAGCTTTTCTGAAAAAGCATTGTTAAATCAATCTGATCACTTCGAAAATTTTTGCAGCAGGAAAGGTTAGAGATATTTGATAAGTGTAAGGTATACACAATTATATTATTATATTACTATTCACTGATTTTTTTTTCTGTTTCTCTGTTTAGCCATTAGTATAAGAACTTTGCATATACAGGTTGATCCTGAAAAACATGGGTTTGCACTGAGTGGTTCCAGTTATATGTGAAAATTTTTTCCAGTGAATACTGTAGTACTACACAGTCCAAAGTTATTTGAATCTAAGTCTGTAGAACTGCAGATACAGAGGATCAACTATGAGAATTGAGCGTCTGTGGATTTTGGTATACTTAGCATGTCCTGGAACCAATCCCACTCAGAGATCAAGGGATGACTATAACTATTTAACATTTACAATAATCCTATGAGGGAGGCATTAGTGTCATCCACATTTTATAAGTGAAAGTTCAGAGAGTTAACTAATGTGTTTGACTATATATAGCAAGCGAGTGGTTACACTAGGAATTGTAGCTGGTAATGTAGTTTCATAACTGGTATACCATAATTTTAACTATCTAGATCAATATAGATTTAAAAAATTATTGGAGTATAGTCGCTTTACAATGTAATATAAAGCAAAGTGCATCAGCCATACATTTATGTATATATTGCCTCATTTTTTATGTCCTTCCCATTTAAGTCAACACAGAATATTGAGTAGAGTTCCCAGTGCTGTACAGCAGGTTCTCACTAGTTATCTATTTTATACATAGTAATGTGTATGTGTAAATCTCAATCAGTATAATCTATGTGGCATGAGAGAGGTATTAGCTAACCCTATACCAGCCATCATTTTGCAATAGATTAGTATATCAAATCAATATATTGTATACCTAAACTTCAGTTCAGTTCAGTTCAGTCACTCAGTCATGTCCGACTCTTTGCGACTCCATGAATTGCAGCACGCCAGGCCTCCCTGTCCATCATCAACTCTCGGAGTTCACTCAGGCTCACGTCCATCCACTTGGTGATGCCATCCAGGCATCTCATCCTCTGTCATTCCCTTTTCCTCCTGCCCCCAATCCCTCCCAACATCAGAGTCTTTTCCAATGAGTCAACTGTTCGCATGAGGTGACCAAAGTACTGGAGTTTCAGCTTTAGCATCATTCCTTCCAAAGAACACCCAGGGCTGATTGCGTTTAGAATGGACTGGTTGCAGCTCTTTGCAGTTCAAGGGACTCTCAAGAGTCTTCTCAACACCACAGTTCAAAAGCATCAATTCTTTGGTACTCAGCTTTCTTCACAGTCCAACTCTCACATCCATACATGATCACTAGAAAAACCATAGCCTTGACTAGACAGACCTTTGTTGGCAAAGTAATGTCTCTGCTTTTCAATATGCTATCTAGCTTGGTCATAACTTTCCTTCCAAGGAGTAAGCGTCTTTTAAGTTCATGGCTGCAATCACCATCTGAAGTGATTTTGAAGCTCCCCAAAATAAAGTCTGACACTGTTTCCACTGTTTCCCCATCTATTTCCCATGAACTGATGGGACCACATGCCATGATCTTAGTTTTCTGAATGTTGAGCTTTAAGCCAACTTTTCCACTCTCCTCTTTCACTTTCATCAAGAGGATCTTTAGTTCTTCTTTGCTATCTGCCATGTGGGTGTTGTCATCTGCATATCTGAGGTTATTGATATTTCTCCTGGCAAACTTGTCTCCAGCTGTGCTTCCCCAGCCCAACGTTTCTCATGATGTACTCTGCATATAAATTAAATAGGCAGGGTGACAATATACAGCGTTGACGTACTCCTTTTCCTATTCGGAACCAGTCTGTTGATCCCTGTCCAGTTCTAACTGTTGCTTCATGACCTGCATATAGGTTTCTCAAGAGGCAGATCAAGTGGTCTGGTATTCCCATCTCTTTCAGAATTTTCCACAGTTTATTGTGATCCACACAGTCAAAGGCTTTGGCATAGTAAACAAAGCAGAAATAGATGTACTTCTGGAACTCTCTTGCTTTTTCCATGATCCAGGGGATGTTGGCAATTTGATCTCTGGTTCCTCTGCCTTTTCTAAAACCAGCTTGAACATCTGGAAGTTCATGATTCACATATTGCTGAAGCCTGGCTTGGAGAATTTTGAGCATTACTTTACTAGCGTGTGAGATGAGTGCAATTGTGCAGTAGTTTGAGAATTCTTTGGCATTGCGTTTCTTTGGGACTGGGATGAAAACTGACCTTTTCCAGTCTTGTGGCCACTGCTGAGTTTTCCAAATTTGCTAGCATATTGAGTGCAGCACTTTCACAGCATCATCTTTCAGGATATGAAATAGCTCAACTGGAATTCCATCACCTCCACTAGCTTTGTTCATAGTGATGCTTTCTAAGGCCCACTTGATTTCACATTCCGGGATGTCTGGCTCTAGGGGAGGGATCATACCATCGTGATTATCTTGGTCATAAAGATCTGTTTTGTACAGTTCTTCTGTGTATTCTTGCCACCTCTTCTTAATATCTTCTGCTTCTGTTAGGTCCATACCATTTCTGTCCTTTATCGAGCCCATCTTTGCATGAAATGTTCCCTTGGTATCTTTAATTTTCTTGAAGAGATCTCTAGTCTTTCCCATTCTGTTGTTTTCCTCTATTTCTTTGCATTGATCACTGAGGAATGCTTTCTTATCTCCTCATTTAGATGCTTATATATTTCCTTTTCTCCTTTGCTTTCACTTTTCTTCTTTTCACAGCTATTTGTAAGGCCTCCCCAGACAGCAATTTTGCCTTTTTGCATTTCTTTTCCATGGGGATGGTCTTGATCCCTGTCTCCTGTACAATGTCACAAACCTCAGTCCATAGTTCATCAGACACTCTATCTATCAGATCTAGGCCCTTAAATCTATTTCTCACTTCCACTGTATAATCATAAGGGATTTGATTTAGGTCATACCTGAATGATCTATTGGTTTTCCCCACTATCTTCAATTTAAGTCTGAATTTGGCAATAAGGAGTTCATGATCTGAGCCACAGTCAGCTCCCAGTCTCTTTTTTGCTGACTGTATAGAGCTTCTTCATCTTTGGCTACAAAAATATAATCAATCTAATTTTGGTGTTGACCATCTGGTAATGTCCATGTGTAGAGTCTTCTCTTGCGTTGTTGGAGAGGGTGTATGCTATGACCAGTGCGTTCTGTTGGCAAAACTCTATTAGCCTTTTCCCAACTTCATTCCATATTCCAAGGCCAAATTTGCTTGTTACTCTAGGAGTTTCTTGACTTCCTACTTTTGCATTCCAGTCACCTTTAATGAAAAGGACATCTTTTTTGGGTGTTAGTTCTAAAAGGTCTTGTAGGTCTTCATAGAACTGTTCAACTTCAGCTACTTTAGCATTAGTGGTTGGGTCATAGACTTGGGTTACTGTGATATTCAATGGTTTGCCTTGGAAATGAACAGAGATCATTCTGTCGTTTTTGAGATTGCATCCACCTACTGCATTTCGGACTCTTTTGTTGACCATGATGGCTACTCCGTTTCTTCTAAGTAGTAGTAGATATAATGGTCATCTGAGTTAAATTCACCCATTCAAGTCCATTTCAAGTCCAATTTGCTGATTCCTAGAATGTCAACGTTCACTCTTGCCATCTCCTGTTTGACAACTTTCAATTTGCCTTGATTCATGGACCTAACATTCCGGGTTCCTATGCAATATTACTCTTTACAGCATCGGACCTTGCTTCTATCCCCAGTCACATCCACAACTGGGTATTGTTTTTGCTTTGGCTCCATCTCTTCATTCTTTCTGGAGTTATTTATCCACTGATCTCCAGTAGCATATTGGGCACCTACCGACCTGGGGAGTTCCTCTTTCAGTATGCTATCATTTTGCCTTTTCGTACTTTCATACCTTAAACTTACACAATGTTAAATGCCTTTTATTTTTCAACAAACCTATGGGAAAAAAGAATACAGCTAGATACAGAAGAAATATAATTACAATACAATTTGATTAGGGGCTTCCCAGGTGGCACTAGTGGTAAAGAACCCACCTGCCAATGCAAAAGATATAAGAGATGCAGTCTTCATCCCTGGATCAGGAAGATCCCCTGGAGGAAGGCATAACAACCCACTCCAGTATTCTTGCCTGGAGAATCCCATAGACAGAGGAATCTGGTGTGCTATGGTCCATTGGGTCTCAACGTGTCAGACATGACTGAAAGCAACTTAGCACGCACAAAAGCACAATTTGATTATAGAAAATCTTAAACTCTGTTTATAAATAAATTTAAAATCACAATTGACTTTTTTACTCTTATTTTTAAAAAGCTATTAGCATGTATCTTTACTTTTAAACAACAATCTTAGTCCTCAAAGGCACCTAGTAAATCATTTTTTTTATTACTTTGCCTTAAGATTTCACCTAGATATAATCTCTTTACTTTATGCTCATATATAAAGAGCAGGTATTTGGATTATTCTTTTTTTCAGGATTAAAATGAAACTTTCCTGTTGATGTTGAATTTCTTAAAGTACATGACTCTAGACTGCCTAAAATTAATCATCACATTACTAGGCTTTCACCATAGATAATCCTGAAATAATCAGACATTCTGATTCAGTAGAGCTGATGTGAGGCCCAGAAATATGCCTTGCATTCTCAGTAATAATTTTGTGCCCTAAAGTTTGAGAGCAACAATTTTCTACCCTTTGTAATGTCAAGAAAGTAATGATGTACCTGATAGGCATGCTGTGTTATTAGTATGCTAAGACTGCCATAACAAAAAACATAGGGTGGATGGCTTAACCAATAGCGTTTTATTTCTTGAGGCTTGAAGTCTGAGATCAAGTTGTCAGAAGAACTGGCTTTCACTGAGACTTCTCTCTATATATTTTTGGTCTGTAGACAGATACCTTCCCACCTCACAGATAACATAGTCCCTTCATGCCTGTGTTATAGATGTCCTGATCTCCTTTTTCTTATAAGGATAGCAGTAATATTGAATTAGGGATCATCCTAACAACTACTTATTAAATTAAGTAAATCTTTAAAAATCTTATAGCCAAATACAGGCACATTCATTATGTGCATTTTGGGAGATACACTTCAGTCCCTACACTCCTGACCCACATCCCATCTTGTTCAGAATAATCCCAGTTTACATCTGATGTGCTGGGATGATCTTTATATCTCAAGAGTATTTTAGTTTGAGCCACAGATGATATGCTCTCACTATTTAAAAGTTATTAATTTACTTAGATATACAGATCTCTTATTTTTCTATTTGGACCATTGGTATCTTGAGACTAATTCTTAAAATATAGAAAACATTATAACAAAAAAAAATCCAAAAGTTATATTGAAGCAATTGTTTTTAAAATTATATTAAAAACTGTAACTAAAATTTAAAATCAGGAAAGAAAGTTAAAGTGTTTACAGTATATTTTACCACTCTCTGCATATGCTATTTTGTGTCAATTTTCTCACTTGATATATTACTTTTTTATAGTCAGTCTTTGTAGTATGTTAGTCGCTCAGTCGTATCTGGCTCTGTGATCCCATGGATTACAGCCTGCCAAGCTCTTCTCTCCATGGAATTCTCCATGGAAGAATATTAAAGTGGGAAGTCATTTCCTTCTCTAGGGGATCTTCCCGACCCAGAGATTGAACCTGGGTCTCCTGCATTGCAGGCAGATTCTTTACCATCTGAACCATCAGTTTTTGTAATATGTAACCTAAATCAGGATTTAATTTGTTGTTGTTGTTGTTCAAGGACTGCTGCTCACATAATTGAAATGTCATTTCTATACAGAGCTTTCAATCAAAAAGTTTATACTAGCTTACTATTCTAAAGTTTTGATAATGTCTTTTAGATTATCCCAAGTCAATTAAATTCTTTCAGCTCTAGTTTCCTCATATGTAAAACCTAAGTCAAAATACCAACTACCCTAGAATTATAAAATTGTTAAGTTCACAAAAAGGCTAACAACATGTTTCTGCCCCCACACTTAACTTTTTTTCCTTTCAATTTTCTCATCACCCCTTCCTAGTGCTTGTCACATTAGTTTATCTCATATCTTTGTTTTGTCCTCACTATTGGGATGTTGGCTTGGGGCAAAGCACTATGTTGGTGGGTTTTTATTCCTTGGATTAAGCAGATGAGTGGCCTAGAGATACTAGTAAATATTCGTGGAGGACAAATAAATAAACACAAAGGAGATGAATGGATGAAGTTGGCAAATGCAATTTGCTTCAATTGTCTCTACAGTGGAGAATTATATGGAAGAATCACATGAAAGATCATTTGAGGGTTTGAACATCTAATTGAACTTTTTCTAATATGAGTAAACTATACATACAACATTCAAGCACCACATGCTTAATTTAGAAGTGGGCAACCCAAAAAAGCAGGGAACTTAGAAAACAGATAAGAGAAAGAAAACGTCCAATTTTTTTCCCCTCATATTTCCTTTGGTAGAGAAAAATAAATAAATCTTAGTATTGGTTCAAAAGCCTTTTGTTCATAAGTCTTCACTTGTGTGAGTGCACGTTTCACATTTAAAGAGAAACTAATCTGAAAAATCAACTTGATCTCATATTTCATCTTAGAATTCTTATAAAATAAATACATGCTTACTCCAGAGTACGTTTCTGATTTACCAGCAATCCATGAGTTCTTTATTTCAGGACAACTTTTATGTTCTTTGCCTTAAACTTTGTATAGTTCTGTAATGAAATTATCATGAACACTAAACAGTGAAAGTCCTTCATTTTATGTTATATCATGTCATTAGCATTTCCCAATTCTCTTTAAAAATGATGATGAACAGATTTACTTAAAAGATTCCCTTTATACTTCCTCTTTTTTCATGAGGTGCTTCCTCTAGCACTTGCCTGTCTGCCTGTGAAGACAGTGTTAGTGCTTCTGAGACAGCTGGAAGGAACTGTGGCTTAAAGATGCTGATGTTCCTTGCTCTTCCTCTGCTTCCCCCTCTCAACTTCTACCACCCTACTTCCTTGGGTGAACCATCTTGAACAAGTACATATATAATGGGCCGCTGCCTCCCTGCATTGCTCTGTTCAAACTGGCAAATAAGCTGATAACCTGGGCAGAAGCTGGCAATCCCAGTATTCTGAAATTTCAGACTTCCGTGCACTGAAGATGAAAAGTTTGCTGCCCCTTGTGGTGTGGAGCACCTTTGTAGCAGAGGTAGAGGCCCTTTCCCTGGTTTGTGGGA
Organism: Oryx dammah; assembly: GCF_014754425.2. NCBI lineage: Eukaryota > Metazoa > Chordata > Mammalia > Artiodactyla > Bovidae > Oryx > Oryx dammah. Next base: position 1,662,337 of record NW_024070187.1, read on the forward strand.
GAGTTTTTAAATGTCATGACATTTGAGCTTCCCTAGGCCTTGAAGTTCAGAAAAATAATGTTTTGGTTTAGTTTGAACCTGTTTCATTTTAGAAGTGGAAGTGCTGTTTCTTGAACTCATTAGGGTCATTCAACCTGAAGTATCAGAATCATGAAGTCATACACAAAACTTTTTAGAGACTCACTGTGAAAATATTGATAGAAAGCAGACACCTCTTAGATTAACACCTACCTGCCTTAATGAGAGCAAAGCAACCACTTCTCCTTTTTCTTTCATGTAAGTGTCTTTAGCCAAGTATTAGAATGATACCCAAATTCACACATTATACTTTAGTTCCAATGAATATAACTATTTTTGGCAGTTCTTTACTGACACTTCAATTAAAAATTTTACAAAGTATATTCTGTATGCCTTGGTTTTGTTTTTTCTTTCTTTTCTTTTCTTTTTTTTTTTTTGCATTCTGTACTTGAAAGCAAGTAAAAAACTTGAGGACTTTGAAATTAAATTCTTCTGGGAATAAGAAAATCTTTGGGGAAACATTTACAAATCTTAATCACTGACTTTGTTGTTTGTATTCGATATTTTCTTTTTCTCCGTTACAAGGATGCATTTACTAATATGAAACTTTCTATTCACGTTTCATTTAACAAGTAATTAATTACTATCTAATAATTAATCTATAGCACCTCAAATAAGCAGTTACTCTGAGAAATTTGGTCTGTCACACTTAAACTTCAGTCTTGCCTCTCTCATCTACCAAAACAGTTACCTTCTATTTTCAGAAAAAAATTGTTAAACGTTTATGAAAGTTCAGTCTCTGAGCTTCTATGAAAATGACAGTTGCACATTTTCATAGATAATTGTTTATCTTGGACATTCTAGATATATCTCATTTGATTTCTATTGTTTTTTAAAGCATCTTGCATGTTGAATACACAAAGTAATGTTAGAATGTGTTGATTTATAAGAAAAATTTCAATTGACAGATAACTATTTCTCAACAATAATTGAAAACAGAGGTGCTCAGTAGGGAGCATTTCCACACGGACCTTCATAGAACATTCAGTTACTGAATTACTGGGTTATCTGAGCAATGGCCATTCTGTATGTGAGGTAGACATGGGAGCTGCTGAGTCCCAAACAATGCTGCATGTCTGTGTTTTTGAGCAGAATGGCTTCACATATGAACAAATGTTCTAATGTTTTTCCTTTATCTCTCTTTCCCTCTCCTTACTTTTTTTTTAATTGAATAATATTTTATTTATAGTGTTTCATGTGTACAGCAAAATGATACTTTTTTTTTTTTTTTCAGATTCTTTTCCACTATAGGTTGTTGTTGTTCATTTGCTAAATGGTGTCAGACTCTTTGCCACCTCATGGATTGCAGCATGTTGGGCTCCTCTGTCCTCTGCTTTCTCCCCAGTTCAGTTCAGTTCAGTCGCTCAGTCGTGTCCGATTCTATGAGACCCCAGTACGCCAGGCCTCCCTATCCATCACCAACTCCTGGAGTTCACTCAAGCTCACATCCATCAAGTTGGTGATGCCATTGGGCCATCTCACGCTCTGTCGTCCCCTTCTTCTCCTTCCCCCAATCCCTCCCAGCATCAGAGTCATTTCTAATGAGTCAACTCTTCTCATGAGGCACCATACCTTCCAAAGAACACCCAGGACTGATCTTCTTTAGAATGGACTGGTTGGATTTCCTTGCAGTCCAAGGGACTCTCAAGAGTCTTCTCCAACACCATAGTTCAAAAGCATCAATTCTTCAGCACTCAGTTTTCTTCACAGTCCAACTCTCACATCCATACATGACTACTGGAAAAAACATAGCCTTGACTAGATGGACCTTAGTCAGCAAAGTAATGTCTCTGCTTTTGAATATGCTATCGAGGTTGGTCATAACTTTCCTTCCAAGGAGTAAGCATCTTTTAAGTTCATGGATGCAATCCCCATCTACAGTGATGTTGGAACCCCCAAAATAAAGTCTGACACTGTTTCTACAGTTTCCCCATTTATTTCCCATGAAGTGATGGGACCAGATGCCATGATCTTAGTTTTCTGAATGTTGAGCTTTAAGCCAGTTTTTTTCACTCTCCTCTTTCACTTTCATCAAGAGGCTTTTTAGTTCCTCTTCATTTTCTGCCATAAGGGTGGTGTCATCTGCACGTCTGAGGTTATTGATATTTCTCCCGACAATCTTGATTCCAGGTTGTGCTTCTTCCAGCCCAGCGTTTCTCATGATGTACTCTGCATAAAAGTTAAATAGGCAGGGTGACAATATAAAGCCTTGCTGTACTCCTTTTCCTATTCGTAACCAGTCTGTTGATCCCTGTCCAGTTCTAACTGTTGCTTCATGACCTGCATATAGGTTTATCAAGAGGCAGGTCAGGTGGTCTGGTATTCCCATCTCTTTCAGAATTTTCCACAGTTTTTTGTGATCCACACAGTCAAAGGCTTTGGCATAGTCAATAAAGCAGAAATATATGTTTTTCTGGAACTCTCTTGCTTTTTCAATGATCCAGCGGATGTTGGCAATTTGATCTCTGGTTCCTCTGCCTTTTTTAAAACCAACTTGAACATCTGGAAGTTCACGGTTCACATATTGCTGAAGCCTGTCTTGGAGAATTTTGAGCATTACTTTACTAATGTGTGAGATGAGTGCAATTGTACGATAGTTTGAGCATTCTTTGGCATTGCCTTTCTTTGAGATTGGAATGAAAACTGACCTTTTCCAGTCCTGTGGCTACTGCTGAGTTTTCCAAATGTGCTGGCATATTGAGTGCAGCACTTTCACAGCATCATCTTTCAGGATTTGAAATAGCTCAACTGGAATGCCATCACCTCCACTAGATTTGTTCATAGTGATACTTTCTAAGGCCCACTTGACTTCACATGCCAGGATGTCTGGCTCTAGGTGAGTGATCACACCATCATGATATCTTGGTCATAAAGATATTTTTTATACAGTTCTGTGTATTCTTCCCACTTCTTCTTAATATCTTCTGCTTCTGTTATGTCCATACCATTTCTGTCCTTTATGGTGCTCATCTTTGTATGAAATGTTCCCTTGTTATCTCTAATTTTCTTGAAGAGATCTCTAGTCTTTCCCATTCTGTTGTTTTCCTCTATTTCTTTGCATTGATCACTGAGGAAGGCTTTCTTATCTCTCCTTGCTATTCTTTGGAACTCTACATTCAGATGCGTATATCTTTTCTTTTCTCCTTTGCTTTTCGCTTCTCTTCTTTTCACAGCTGTTTGTAAGCCTCCTCACACAGCCATTTTGCTTTTTTGCATTTCTTTTCCATGGGGATGGTCTTGATCCCTGTCTCCTGTACAAAGTCATGAACCTCCGTCCATAGTTCATCAGGCACTCTGTCTATCAGATCTAGGCCCTTAAATCTATTTCTCACTTCCACTCTGTGGTCATAAGGGATTTGATGTAGGTCACACCTGAATGGTATAGTGGTTTTCCCTACTTTCTTCAATTTAAGTCTGAATTTGGCAATAAGGAGTTCATGATTTGAGCCACAGTCAGCTCCCAGTCTTGTTTTTGCTGACTGTATAGAGCTTCTCCATTTTTGGTTGCAAAGAATATAATCAATCTGATTTCAGTGTTCACCATCTGGTGATGTCCATGTGTAGAGTCTTCTCTTGTGTTGTTGGAATGCACTATCACCAGTGTGTTCTCTTGGCAAAACTCTATTAGCCTTTGACCTGATTCATTCCATATTCCAAGGCCAAATTTGCATCTCAAATTCATGTCTACTGAGTCAGTGATAGTATCTAATCACCTCATACTCTGTCATCCCTTCTCCTTTTGTCTTTAGTCTTTCCAAGCATCAGGGACTTTTCCAATGAGTCAGGTCTTTGCATCAGGTGCCCAAACTATGAGTTTCAGCTTCAACAACAGTCCTTCCAATGAATAATCAGGGTTGGTTTCCTTTAGGATTGAATGGTTTGATTTGCTTGCAACCCAAAGGACTCCTGAGAGTCTTCTCCAACACCACAATTTGAAAGCATCAATTCAGTGCTCAGCATTCTTTATGGTCCAACTCTCACATCCATACATGACTGCTAGAACAACCATAGCTTTCACTATATGGACCTTTGTTGGCAAAGTGGTGCCTTTGCTTTTTAATACATTGTCTAGGTTTGTCATAGCTTTTCTTCCAAGAACATTTGTCTTAATTTTGTGACTGCAGTCACCATCCTCAATGATTTTCAAGCCCCCCAAAATAAAATCTGTCACTGCTTCCACTATTTCCCCATCTATTTGCTGTAAAACGATGGGACTGGATGCCACTTTTTTTTTTTTAATGTTTAGTTTTAAGTCAGCTTTCTCACTATAGATTTTTAAAAATATATTGAATAAGGTTCACGGTGCTATACAGTAGGTGTTTGTTGTTTAATTGTGTGTATTGGTTGATCCCAAACTCCTAATTTATCCCTCCTCCATTTTCCCCTTTGGTAGTAATGCATTTGCCTTTTACATCTATGAGTCTGTTTCTGTTATGTAAATAAGTTCCTTTGTATCATTCTTGTATTCCATGTATTGGTGATACCAGATTATATTTGTCCTTCTCACTTTGATTTACTTAATTTAGTTTGATAATCTCTAGGTTCATCCATGTTGCTGTAAATGGCATTGATTGATCCTTTTTTTTTGGCTGAGTAGTATTTCATTGTGTGTGTGTGTATGGCACATCTTCTTTATCCTTTCCTCTCTTAAATGGAATATCTTCGAGGAAATATTGTGAGGTAAACAGAACAACAGAGTTCAAAACTGACAGCCTACTGGAGAGCAAGACCAGGGGAAAGAAACTGTGCTTCTGAGACTTTAAAAAACTCATTAACACTTGGCATTCTGCAGAACTTTGCTTGTAGTACAAGCCATTGTCATGATACCTTATACATGTACCCATAGGACTGAACCAAAAATCAATTGGCTCATGGAGATAAAGGGATATCTTAGGAAATGACTTTGTAAGTATGCATTATATTGCTGTTCAATTTCTTCTTCTACAAGTTCATTACATCATGAATTCATTATAAGTGATGAAAAGGAGCAAGTGCTTTAGAGCATGGGCTTTGGAGAGAAACTTCCTGAGTTTGACAAGCTCTGGGGCCCATCAAGCTCTGTGTAGCTGTCAGGTTTCCATTCTCTCTACCTGCCCCCATTTCCTCATCTGAAAAGTATACCAACCTCACTGTGTAAAAATGGTCAAGTAAATTCATGTTTATGATGTTGTAAGACAGAGTCCCTTGGACTGCAAGGAAATCCAACCAGTCCATTCTGAAGGAGATCAGCCCTGGGATTTCTTTGGAAGGAATGATGCTAAAGCTGAAATTCCAGTACTTTGGCCACCTTATGCAAAGAGTTGACTCATTGGAAAAGACCCTGATGCTGGGAGGGATTGAGAGCAGGAGGAGAAGGGGATGACAGAAGGTGAGATGGCTGGATGGCATCACTGACTCGATGGACGTGAATCTGAGTGAATTCCGGGGGTTGGTGATGATGGACAGGGAGGCCTGGCACGGTGCAATTCATGGGGTTGCAAAGAGTAGGACACGACTGAGTAACTGAACTGAACTGAAAAGGAAGTTTGACTCAAATTCATTCCTTTTTATGGCTGAATAATATTTAATTGCATTTATGTACCACAACTTCTTCATCCCTTCATCTATTGATGACATCTATGTTGTTTCCATGGAGAAGACAATGGCTCCCCACTCCAGTACTCTTGCTTGGAAAGTCCCATGGATGGAGGGGCCTGGTAGGCTGTAGTCCATGCTAAGGGTCGGACACGACTGAGCAACTTCCCTTTCATTTTTCACTTTCCACTTTCATGCATTGGAGAAGGAAATGGTAACCTATTCCAGTGTTCTTGCCTGGAGAATCCCAGGGAGAGGGGAGCCTGGTGGGCTGCCGTCTATGGGGTCGCACAGAGTCAGACATGACTGAAGTGACTTAGCATGTTGTTTCCATGTGCTGGCTATTGTAAATAGTGCTGTAATGAGCATTGAGGTACATTTGTCAATTTGAATTATTGTTCTCTCAGGGTGTATATGCAGTAGTGGGATTTCTGGGTCATATGGTAGTTTTATTCCTAGTTTTTAAAGGTATCTCCATACTGTTCTCCATAATGTCTGTATCAATTTACATTCCTATAGCCTGGTATACAGAATGAAGGAAAACACATTATTTGTATATAAGTGTATGTATATGCAATCTAGAAAAATGACACTGACAAAACTATTTGCAGGGCAGGAATAGAGAACAGACCTGTGGACACAGCAGCATAAGGAGAGAGAGGGAGAAACTGAGACAGAAGCACTGACATATATGTGTTGCCATATGTAAGACAGATAGTGGGAACTTGCTGTGTAACAGGGAGTTCTGCCTGGTGCTCTGTGATAGCCTTGAGGGGTGAGAGGGGGACTGGGAGGGAGGTACAAGAGAGACGGGACATATGTATGCTTATGTCTGATTCATGTTATATGGCAAAAACCAGCACAATATGGTAAAGCAATTATCCTCCAGTTAAAAATTTTTAAAAAATTCAATTTTGAGCACTTAATGATTGTAGATAATAAAGATCACTTGATAAAGAAAAAAAAAGGAAGTTTGGCATTAAAAGGATGTTCATTTCTCTTTGTGAAGTTCTTTATTTAGCTGAAATATCTATCTAATATAATTAAGAAAATACATCAGAGAAAAATTTTGGTAAAATACTATAGGCTGGCACAACTCACTATGCAATACCCAAAGGGAACTATAGTTTGTTTAGAATACAAAATAGTTCTTAAATGAAAACTTCAGTGTTGCTGCTATGTTCTTTTATATATAGTATGGGAGGTTAAAAGTAGCTTTCCAAATGTTCCAGATACCTGAGAATTATTTTCCCAACTTAAAGTCTATTAGTTAAATTAGGTGAATGAAAGAAACAACAACCATTTTTCCTCCAAACATTTAATCCTGATTTTTTCCAAGAATTAATCAGTTCTGATAAATCAAAAATCTATTTTATGTTCTTTATCATGCTATCAGCTTGATATCTTATTTCATTCAAGACAGGTGTAAGATTCTGAAGAAAAATACACCACTGCTGAATTCTACCTGAAATATGTTCTTTCTCTTTGTTACCTTATTAAATATAATTGCATTGTCTTACTTTGATCTGCTACTTTTCTTTTTTTTTTTTGAGTCATCATGAAAACATTCTAGTGATGGTCCAGTTGTTTATGAACACCATTCCATGATAATTTTCATTTTCTTTAGAATTCACTGCACATTGCCCATAGACTGAAGACAAAAATAAGCAGGAATACAAGCTTCTAGATCTACATATTTTATTGTGGGCTAATAATTTGAATCAGCTCCAATTAGGATCGTAAACATATAAAGTATGTTACCATAAGAGGATATTTAGTGTTTATCCTAAGTGTGAAACTGAAGTCGCTCAATGGACTGCAGCCTACCAGTCTCCTCCACCCATGGGATTTTCCGGGCAAGAATACTGGAGTGGGGTGCTATAAGGCAAGATTAAATTTAAGCTCTTGTAATTGGATGAGGGTCTCTTCAGTTTCCAAAAATCTACAAGGGAATCAGATTCTATCACAATTCATAGCATCATGAGTTGTTTAAGAACATTCTCATCAGGCTATGTTTTCTTTTTCTCATTTAAATTTCTTATTTGGTATTGTCAACTATTTTAACCTAAATTTGCTCTCTTTCAAAACAAAGACAGTTGACATTACTCTGTTTGGAGACTAGTGCTTTGATATAAAACAAGATTTGAACCTGCTACGCCTCTTCAAATTATATTTGTTTTCAAGTTTTATTTTCTAAATTAGAGCCAGTTTGATATTTTTGGTTGAATTCTTTTTTTTTTTTTTTGCTATTTTTGAGTTTCTATCTGTAAGGTGTTCCTACATTGTTTAGATTACACTAACTAAAAATCTGCTTACTCTGGAAATTCAAACCTATATGACTTCTTTTTACAAGAAGACTGAATAACTCACTTCACTCAACACAGTCCAAAATTTCAAATAAAATTTGAAATTATGGCAAATATGCTTTCAAATCTAGCATGTCTGACCAATCAGGAGTGTCCTTAACACAAATTTTTGCCAGAAAGTGAACAAATCTCTGGTATCCTGATTATAACAGGTAGTCATTGTTAAGTGTATGTTTCCAGATGGCTACTTATTCTGGGTAAAGAAAGCAGAACTTAACTTCAGACCATTTCTACCTATACCATCTACCGTTTACTTATTGATCTGGGAGCCACAGAGAGGTTCTACCTATGGATATCATCTCTATACCAGATCCTATATATGTGATTATCTCATTTAGTCCATCTAACAATCTTTATAAGAAGCCAATGAAATATTAATCATTAGTCTCATTTTGAAGATAAAAATATGAAATTATGAAGACTTAAAAGTGAAGTTGCTCAGTCATGTCCAACTCTTTGCGACCCCATGGACTGTAGCCTACGAGGCTCCTCTGTCCATGGAATTTTCCAGGCAAGAGTACTGGAGTGGGTTGCCATATCCTTCTCCAGGGGATCTTCCCGACACAGGGATTGAACTCAGGTCTCCCGCATGGCAGGTAGATGCTTTACCATCTGAGCCACCAGGGAAGCCCAATGAAGACTTAAGTTCTAACCAAAATCACACTTCTTAAAGAATAGAAGCACGATTCAAATTAAATTGTGCTCTCTTTCTTAGTGACTCATCTATTTTTCTGTAGACTAATTTTTCTGAAGATCTAATGTCTTACAGTTCAGTTCAGTCACTCAGTTGTGTTCGACCTTTGCAATCCCTTGGACTGTAGCATGCCAGGCTTCCCTGTCCATCACCAACTCCTGGAGCTTACTCAAACTCATACCCATTGCGTAAGTGATGCGATTCAACCATCTCATTATCTGTCATCCCCTTCTCCTCCTGCCTATACCGGCACCCGGGTCTTTTCCAATGAGTCAGTTCTTTGCATCAGGTGGCCAAAGTCTTGGAGGTTCAGCTTCAGCATCAGTCCTTACAATGAATATTCAGGACTGATTTCCTTTAAGATTGACTGGTAGGATCTCCTTGCAGTCCAAGGGACTCTCAAGAGTCTTCTCCAACACCACAGTTCAAAAGCATCAATTTTTCTGTGCCCAGCTTTCTTTATACTCCAGCTCTCACATCCATACATGACTACTGCAAAAACCATAGCCTTGACTAGATGGACCTTTGTTGGCAAGCTAATGTCTCAGCTTTTTAATATGCCTGCTAGGTTGGTTATAGCTTTTCTTCCAAGGAAAAGTGTCATCCACGCACTATTAAATGTCTTTAAAATGAAGGGGTCCTTCAGACATAGTTCTAAAATCAGTTCTCTGGTCTGAGGGACTGGCTAAAATATTTTTGGGTATTCTGAGTTATTAAATCATCTCAACAAGTTCTTTTGAAAATAAATATATTGATATAGCAGAATTCATGTTCATACTATATCAATTAATTAGACTGAGCTACATAATTGTGTGTAACTATAGGATAAATGGAAGCCCTTTAAAATGTACATTTTAATCTTTTAATTAAGTTAGTCTATTTATTTGTGACTAAGTTAATTTGTTTCTAGTAAATAGTTGTTATTCATCAAATTGATATAAAATTAGAGACATTAGAGTAAAATACACAGAAAAGAAAGAAATATATGCATAAAATTTCTAGTTTAAGACATTATCATTCTGATATTCTTCCCAATCACTTTACTAAAATCTCTTTTTTGTTAATCTGTAATTTTCAGTATAATATTTTAGATGTTTCATATTTTGCTTCATTATTTGAGAACCATTATTTGTATCCATTTTCCTTTGTGTTGTTGTTTTCTTAATGGAATACTTACTCTCACCATCTTGAAAGAATTTCCCTTCTCTTTCATCAGCTCTAGCCAGCTCCACATCTTTCTCCAGTAATTTCACAGTGCACTTTAAGCTAACATAAGCTGTTTTAACATTTACTCTTTAACTGAAATCTTATCCATAATAGTATTCATGAGTCCATGATAACTTTCCGAATCCCTCCTCCTAATTTCAAGGAGAAATTGATGCCATTCATGGATAATGGGTTAATATAGTTTCTTAAGTAAGAAGGAAATAATAGCTTTTGCTATAGAAATGTTTATGACCTTGCAAGAATATTTGTCCCTATAGGAAAAGGCAAAAATCAGACTCATGTTAGAAGCAACTTAATTGCTCATGAGTTCATACTATAGGAAAAAAGGCTAAACCATTACAAATATCCCTGCACAAAATCCACACTGATAGGGAAGCACATATAAATTGATGCAGAAATTATTTTAGTTTTGTCATAGAACTTAGCTTGAACAAATAATGCACTGTTCCTCACTGTTAATTTCTAACCAATTCTGTTAATTCACACATTAGGGAAAATCAACACAGGAAATAAAAGGATGAATGATAGATTCTAGGTATAAACTCCTGTATTGTCTGAAAGAGTAAAATATTAGGCACATTTTGATGGACAAAACCATCCCTAGTTATGAAATCAAGTTGTGTGTTTCTGAACATGCAACTTTTCCACATCACTTACTCTTTATTATTACACACCTCCCAAGCCAAACATGCTAGATTTTCCCCAACATTCTCAAATTTTGACCTCCATACTTCAGCTGATTGCAACACTTTCATATATTTCCCCACCTAAACTTGTGTTCTCTTAGAGTTGCTGTTGTTTAGTCACTACATTATGTCTGACTCTTTGCAACCCCATGAACTGTAGCCTGCTAGACACCTCTGTCCATGGGGTTTCCCAGACAAGAATACTGGACTGGGTTGCCATTCCCATCTCTAAGGGATCTTCCCAACCCAGAGATACAACCCAGGCCTCCTGCATTTCAGGCAGACTCTTTATTGTCTGAGCTACCAGGGAAGTCCTTTTCTTAGAGTATACCCTGTAAAAGATATACCATGACCAATATAATGATACAACAAGCCACATATTAGGATAAAACATTTGCAAAATATGTATCCAATAAAAATCATGTATCCAAAATGTACAAAGAACTCTTAAAACTTAACATATAAGAAAATGAACAACCGGATTAAATATGGGCCAAAGAAATAATACCTTACCAAAGAAGACATAAAGATGTCAGATAATCAAATGAAAAGATGTTCAGCATCATAAATTGCAAGTTAAAACCAATGAGAATGGCCAAAATCCAAAACACTGACAACACCAAATACTGGTGAGGATGTGGAGCAACAGGAACTCTCATTCAGTGCTTGATGGGAATCCAAAATGGTACATCATTTTGCAAATATTTGGCAGTTTTATAAAACTAAATATACTCTTGCCAATAGATCTAGTAATCATGCTCCTTGATGTTTACCCAAACGAGCTGAAAATATATCTCCATGAAAAACCTACATACATGTGTTTGTAATATCTTTGTTCACAATTGGTAAAACTTGGAAGCAACCAAAATGTCCTTTAGAAGGTACATGAGTAAGTAAACTGTGTTACGTGCAATGGAATATTATTCAGCTCTAAAAAGAAATGAGTGACCATGCTTTGAAAAGACATAGAGTAACCTCAAATGCATATCCCTAAGTGAAAGAAGCCAATCTGAGACGGCTACACACTGTGTGATTCCAACTATAAGATATTTTGGAAAAGGCAAAACTGTGGAGACAGTGAAAAGAACCAGTGGTTGCCAGGGACTGGGGAGGAGGAAGGATGAGTTGGAAAAGAACAGAGGATTTTTAAGGCAGTGAAATTATTCTATGTGATATTTTAATGATGAGTACATATCATCACACCTTTGTCAAAATTTACAGAAAGGACACCAAGAATGAGCCCTAATGTAAACTATGGTCTTCCTTTGGGTGATAATGTAGGTACCAATGGAGGCCCATTAACTGTAAGAATGTGACACTCTGGTACAGGACTTTGTTGGTGGGAGTCTGTGTGTGTATGTAGGGGTAGGGGCTGTTTGATAAATCTGTACCTTCTGCTCAATTTTGTTGTGAAACTATAACATACCTAAAAATAAAGTCTGTCTATAAAAATAACAATTCAGAGAAATTATCTGTAACATGACTTGTCTGATAATGCCATAGAAAATTAAGTCCAGTTAGTGGCTAAAGTACCTCTTAGCGAGATAATCCTGTGACACATGGGACTAGCAGGGAACCAGAGATCATATGTCTGGCCATTAGGAGCCCGTATCTTCAGAAATGCCCTCTGTCTTAATCCCTTCTGTGTGCACTCCTGTGCACTCACACATCTGTGTACCTGCTCCCTGTCTTGTGTTACATTCTGCCCTGCCTTGGTTCTTGGAGTGACCTGTTGTACTAGAGTGCAAAAACTCCAAATTTGGATGCTAGTTTTCCTTACCATGTACCGAGGGGTGGAGTCAAGGAAGTTGTTGGCTCTGAAACAAATTGCCTGGAGCAATCCAAGGGGGTCCATCTTTTGAAAGATTGTGGGAATCTAGCATTGCATGAAGAAGTAATTTCTGCTTTCAACCTGCCCTGATCTAGTGCCACAGTTACATGTACTGATTTTTCAGAGATGTAGGTAATGTTTCCTGACCCTGTGTTTATTGGGCTCTGAGCCCCATGGCTCCTCTGATTAGTTTACAACAGATTTAACTCGGATTCTCACAGAGTTCCTTGAGAAGACTTGACTGTCCTAGTTGTAGGGGAATTAATTTCTGTCCTGTACAATCCCACAGTGTGTTATTAACAACAAGTGTTCCAAGCCCATGATCTTAAAGCAGGAGGTTTTTGGATCTAACCATTGGCCAAGTAGGAAATCCGTTCAACAACGATCAGCTACCAGCTGCCTTTTTAGGGGCCACATAAGGTGGTTCAGTGCAGGAGATGAGGCATGTTTGATCCCTGGGTGGGAAAGATCCACTGAGGAAGGAAATGGAAACTCACTCCAGTATTCTTCCCTGGGAAATCCCATCCAACCATCTCATCCTCTGTTGTCCCCTTCTCCTCCCATCTTCAATCTTTCCCAGCATCAGGGTCTTTTCCAAAGAGTTGGCTCCTCGCATCAGGTAGCCAAAGTATTCCAGTGAATATTCAGGACTGATTTCCTTTAGGATGAACTGGTTGGATTTCCTTGCAGTAGACTTCTTCTCCAACACCACAGTTCAAAAGCATTAATTCTTTGGCCCTCAGCTTTCTCTATACTCCAACTCTCACATTCATACATGACTACTGGAAAAACCATATCCTTGACTAGACAGAACTTTGTTGATAATGTCTCTGTTTTTTAATATGCTCTCTAGGTTGGTCATAGCTTTTCTTCCAAAGAGCAAGTGATTTTTAATTTCATTGCTGCAGTCTCCATCTGCAGCGGCTTTGGAGCCCCCCAAAATAAAGTTTCTCACTGTTTCCCCATCTATTTGCCATGAAGTGATGGAACCGGATGCCATGATCTTGTTTTCTGAATACTGAATTTCAAGCCAACATTTTCACTCTTCTCTTTCACTTTCATCAAGAGGCTCTTTAGTTCTTCTTTGATTTCTGCCATAAAAGTGGTGTCATCTGTGTATCTGAGGTTTTTGATATTTCTCCCAGCAGTCTTGATTCCAGCTTGTGCTTCATGCAGCCTGGCATTTTGCATGATGCATATAAGTTAAATAAGCAGGGTGACAATATGCAGTCTTGATGTACTCCTTTTCAATTTGGAATCAATCCCTTGTTCCATGTCCAGTTCTAACTGTTGCTTCTTGACCAGCATACAGATTTCTCAGAAGACAGGTCAGGTGATCTGGTATTACTATCTCTTTAAGAATTTTACACAGTTTGTTGTGGTCCACACAGTCAAAAGATTTGGTGTAGTAAATAAAGCAGAAGTAGATGTCTTCCTGGAGCTCTTTTGCTTTTTGGATGATCCAATGGATGTTGGCAATTTGATCTCTGGTTTCTCTGCCTTTTCTAAATCCAGCTTGAACATCTGGAAGTTCATGGTTCCTGTACTGTTGAAGCCTGGGTTGGAGAATTTTGAGCATTACTTTGCTAGCATGTGAGATGAGTGCAATTGTGTGCTAGAGGAAAGCAATAGAATGGAAAAAATTAGAGATCTCTTCAAGAAAATTAGAGATACCAAGGGAATATTTCATGCAAAGATGGGCACATTAAAGGACAGAAATGGTATGGACCTAATAGAAGCAGAAGATATTAAGAAGAGGTGGCAAGAATATACAGAAATATACAAAAAAGATCTTCATGACCCAAATAACCACAGTGGTGCGATCACTCACGTAGAGCCAGACGTCCTGGAATGGGAAGTCAAGTGGGCCTTAGGAAGCATCACTACAAACAAAGCTAGTGGAGGTGATGGAATTCCAGTTGAGCTATTTCAAATCCTAAAAGTTGATAGTGTGAAAGTGCTTCACTTAATATGTCAGCAAATCTGGAAAACTCAGCAGTGCCCATAGGACCGGACAGAATCAGTTTTCATTCCAATCCCAAAGAAAGGCTTCATACTACTGCACAAAATTTTACAAAGTGGTCCCATTAACCTCTCCCACTGTTTTCCTACTATTAAAGCCATATTGTGTTAGCATAGTTCATTAGTTATAATTAATAAGCCTTTATTAATATATTATTATTAACTGAAGTACATAGTTTATTCAGCTTTTCTTCCTTTTCATTTGCTGTCTGTGTTCTGTTCCAGGGTCCCATGGAGGATGCACATCTCATGTAGTTGTTATGCTTCTTTAGGCATCTCTTGGCTGTGACAGTTTCTCAGGCTTTCCTCATTTCTGAAAACCTTGACAATTTTGAGGTATACTGGTAGTGTGCTCTTCTATTGGATTTATTCCTGATATTTTTCTCATAATTAAACTGGGGTTATGGGTTCCAGGGTGAAAGATCACAGAGAAAAAGTCTCATCTTCATCACGTCTTGTCAAGGAAGCAATTATTCTTTTTTTTTTTTCTTTCTTTTTTTTTTTATTTCAAAGCAACCTAGGGATTCTCTTAATTTCTCTTTTCCTCTTCCCTCCCCTTTTCCAACCTTGCTCTCTCACAATTTAATCTTCACATAAGAGCAAAATGTCCTTTTCTCTCTTAAATTAAACAAAGTGTTTTCTCCTTTAGCCACTTTGCATCCCATTGTTTTTAGAACAAGATAGACAAAGACTTCCCCTTATTTTGTGATGTCTTGCAATGAGCTGATCCCTGCCTATCTCACTAGAATATTTAGGCTATTCCCCTGTCCCACTATGCCCCAGCCAAGCTATTCCTAAGAAACACCAGCTCGTTATTCAGCATGTTATGTGGCTCAGATGGTAAAGAATTCACCTGCAGTGCGGGAGACCTGAGTTCTATCGCTGGGTTGGGAAGATCTGGAGGAGGGCATGGCAACCCACTCCAGTATTCTTGCCTGGAGAATCCCCATGGACAGAGGAGCCTGGCTGGCTACAGTCCATGGGGTCTTAAAGAGTTGGACATGACTGAGTGACTAAACACAGCACATTGTGCAATAATAGCTGAGGGATCCACCAATAATTCCCAGTGCACACTCATGCTCCGGGGAGAAGTACACACCTACATGAAACAGAAATGACAGAGGCAGTGGAGAAGAACTCAAGCCTGAACAAAGCATAGGAAGATTTGTCTATTAAGGTTTTTATCATCTGTCAGCTTTGCTAATTATTCTTTTATTCTCCCCAGTTTTAGGTGTTCTTATCTAGTTTTTCACATAAACTTTAGAAACTCATCAATTTCTTAAAAAAAAAAAAAAAAAACTACTGGTACTTTGATTGGAATTACAATATATTTATAAAATAATTTGAAATATTGGATAGTTTTACTGTACCTTCCAGAATGTTGTACATTTAATTTTTTTATTCAAAACAACTAACTTTCTGATTTATCAATTTTACTTTTCTTATTTAAAAAAATAATTTGAATAACATTTTTATAACATTAATTTAGTTTTCAATCTAATATTTCTTTTCTCTGAACTTATTTAGACTTTTTCTTAATTGTAAACTAAATTTTAATTTATTTATATACTTTTATTCATTATTATATATTTAAAAAATCTTTGAAAAAGATAAATTTGTCTCTAAATATAGCCTGTTCACTTCCTTTCAGTTTTATTTGTAATGTTTTGGATATCTTTAGTTCAGTTCAGTTCAGTTCAGTGGCTCAGTCATGTCCGACTCTTTGTGACCCCATGAATCACTGCACTCTAGGCCTCCCTGTCCATCACCAACTCCCAGAGTTCACCCAGACTCACGTCCATCGAGCCATTGATGCCATCCAGCCATCTCATCCTCTGTAGTCCCCTTATCCTCCTAACCCCAATCCCTCCCAGCATCAGAGTCTTTTCCAATGAGTCAACTCTTCACATGAGGTGGCCAAAGTAGTGGAGTTTCAGCTTTAGCATCATTCTTTCCAAAGAAATCCCAGGGCTGATCTCCTTCAGAATGGACCAGTTGCCCTAATATTCTTTAAAATCTATATTTATAAGCTTTGCATCTTCTTCAATCAAAAGTATTTTTAAGAATAATCATTTTTTTAAAATAAAGGAGCCACTTTTATTTTAAAAACTTTTAAAGTAATATGTTTCTATTTTATTATGTTGTTTAAAATATTATACCTTTATTATCTCTGAATTGGGGAACATTTTCAGGCATTCTTAATGGCTTAATATCTGAATGATTAGTTATAACATTTAGCATGTGCTTAAAATGTACATTAAAAAGGTACAAAGCTCAGTTTCTTCTTCTGAATTTAATCTTAACCATCATAAAGCCATATACTCTTTTCTTTTACTTTCTGGGTTTTTCAGTATTGAAAAAGCAGCTATCCTATAAATCTCATACTTTAGCAATTGTACTTGTGTATTTCCTTTTATAACTAACAGTTTTATTGCATGTCTGTATTTAATAGCATATAAGGGGAGGATTAAAGTTTTATGACTATTTATAGGTGTTATTTTCTCTTATATCCATTATTTTCTGAAAACATTTGTAAAAGTCCAGCAATTTTTTTTTTCCCAGAGAGCTTTAAAAAAACTTCATTTATAATAGGGCAGAATTACAGTGGAGAATCTTATTTTAAAGGGTTCCATGAAATGGTACTTCACCAAAGTTTTGATGAGGATGTCTGTAAAAGAAAAGAAAATTAGTCCATAGTTAAGAAATGTCTTAAAGAATGTAAAGGAGGTTGTAAAAAATCACTTTTAAATTGATTTTTCATAAGTTTTTATATCTATTCTCTCTGAAATAGAGAGAATAGAGTATATTTCCATATACTATGTAAATCATGTAAAACTTGAATAAAAACTGTCCAAAAAAAAAAAAAAAATCTTTATTCCTATGAAGCATGAAAACAAACCCAAGAATGGAGACCACCTTGCCGTGGCCTCTGATGTCATCAGCTTTTCTTGCTGTAATAGCCTGCCAGCACCCACTGTGAAAATGTTAAAGAAATGTATAATCAAGGGAATGAAAATGAAAGGCAGAAGTCTAATCAATTAGCATTTATTAACTTCCAAGATATGTTCAGCTTGTACACTTAAATTGTGGTAACAGTTATAATAAGTGACAGTGAGAAATGTTGGGAGGACACCAGGGCACCAGTGTTCAGAAAGCAATGGGATTGGTCAGCTTCATGGGTTAAATACAAGTGTGGCTATTACAGGGGAGAGCTCGGTTTCTCTTCAGTTATTCTCCTTTTTATCAAAAATGTGTCCAACATTGACTAACAAGTTGGATGTGTTAAATACCCTAGATTTAGTGTACATCATAGTCTAGTGCAAGGAGAATTTCCTGGCACTTTCCCATAAGAATGTAAGACTTCACAGATGTAATGAGACTTCAAGACTTGTATGTAGGAACAATGAAAATTTCCTTGATAAGGAAAGAGAATATAGTACTGGAAAAGATGGTTACCAATTCAACAAAAGTGTCTCATAGAAGGCTAGACTGAGTACAAGCCAGTGTTGTTTGTTTTCATTATAAACTAAAGTAGAAGTAAATCCTTCTTTGAGGGCACAAACATTAATCTAAAACCTTATAATCTTCAAAATCAGAGAACTGAACAGCAAGCCCTCAAGCTGATGTTGAACATCATTGAGTTGAAGCCTGCAAATGATAATAACAAGAAAAATGGTCAAAGCATCTGGTTAGCCATGCTGAAGTCCAATTCAAAAGCCAGCTCTTGCAGATTTAAAGGAAAATTTTTTGTAAGCAAGTGTCCTTTTCCACTCAAATTTGTTTTTGAAGACAATCCACAATGTCACTTCCTTCCTTTTTCCATGGAGTTATCTATCATACATAAATATGCATTTAAAAGTTGCTAGCTAAGAAATTCCCTGTGCTCCAGTGGTTAAGACTTTGCCTTCAAATGCAGGGGGTTGCAGGTTTGATTCCTGGTCATGGAGCTATGATCCCACATGCCTGGCAGCCAAAAAAAACAAAACATAAAGGAGAAGCAATGTTTCAACAAATTTAGTAAAGACTTTAAAAAATATGGCCCACATTAAAAAAAAAAAATAAATCTTTAAAAAAAGGTCGCTCTTTAGAGGACCATTATGTAACATATCTTTCTTTAGTTGGTTTCTGTCCAAATGGTTCCTTTTTGTTACTGTCACTTGTTTTCTCCATGAGTATGATAACTTTGAGTTTGCATCTGGACATATGACTTCCTAAAATAATGGCCACATTGTCCAGACTCTATCCCAGAAACTATGTGTGGTGACATATATTTGTTCTGCTGACAGTCTGTAAGCAGAAATACTCTTAAGAGTAGGATGCTTGCTTTCTCTCCCGATTTTTCCTTCTCTTGGCTGGAATGCAGATGTGATGGCTGGATCTGAAACATGGAGAGAACCTGTATTCCTGAAAGCATCACAGTGTTGGTTTACAAGTTCCAGACTAAGGATTTTGTTTTCCTAAGAAAGGAAATAGCTCTTGTTTAAGCCACTCTATATTAGCTTGCAAGAGCTGCCATAACAAAGTACATAGACTGGATGGTTTAAAAAATGGAAATTTATTTTCTCACATTTCTGGGGATTAAAAATCAGATGTTAATAGTGTTAGCCGGATTGGTTTTCTCTGAGACCTCGCTCCTTCCCCTGGGTCTGCACGTGGTCTTCCAGATTCCCTCTTAGAAGCCAATTGTGTTGGACTAGGGCCCATCCATATGGCCTTGCTTTACTGAAATTACCTTTTTAAAGGCCCTGTCTTCAAACATAGGCTTCCCTGGTGGCTCAGAGGTAAAGAATCTGCCTGCAATGCAAAAGATGCTAAGACACAGATTCAATCCCAGGTTCAAGAATATCTCCTTAGAGGACTAAATGGCAACACACTCCGATAATCATCCATGGAAAATTCCATGGACAGAGGAAGACAATATCCCATTAGCAGTATTATTATATATATATTTTTGACTTGTAGACAAACACATTCTTAACAAACTACAGGGAGATATTCAAATCTTCTAATTACTGATGGAAACTTGGTCATGCAGACATCACAGGCATCTTAGACCTTTGCTCCTCAATAAACCTGATTTCTGACCCAGTTTAGGCACACTTTGCCCCTTGACAGGGAAACCTGTCCTACCAAACTTACAAGGTAGAAAGCAGACAAAACTGTGCTTTCTGAAATAGGACCCAAGAGATACCAAACCATATGTGTGAGTTTCTTCTCCCAAGTAAACCAGACAGATGACTAAGTCACTGTATCCTGTGATGGTAAGTGATGAGCAGAAAGACACAAACTTGAGTTCTCTCATTAAAAATTCTCCATATGGAAAAATGAAGCTAAGGAAAGTGACTTTTCTCCCAGTTTGGTTCAGTTCAGTCGTTCAGTCGTGTCCTACTCTTTGCGACCCCATGAATCACAGCATGCCAGGTCTCCTTGTCCATCACCAACACCTGGAGTTCCCTTAAACTCAGGTCCATCGAGTCGGTGATGCCACCCAGCCATCGCATCCTCTGTCATTCCCTTCTCCTCCTTCCCTCAGTCCCTCCCTGCATCAGAGTCTTTTCCAATGTGTCAACTCTTCACAAGAGGTGGCCAAAATATTGGAGTTTCAGCTTCACCATTAATCCTTCCAATGAACACCCAAGACTGATCTCTGCGAGGATGGACTGGTTGGATCTCCTTGTAGTCCAAGGGACTCTCAAGAGTCTTCTCCAACACCACAGTTCAAAAACATCAATTCTTCTGCACTCAGCTTTCTTCACAGTCCAAATCTCACATCCATACATGACTACTGGAAAAACCATAGCCTTGACTAGACAGAACTTTGCTGGCAAAGCAATGTATCTGCTTTTGAATATGCTATCTAGGTTGGTCATAACTTTCCTTCCAAGGAGTAAGCGTCTTTTAAGTTCATGGCTGAAATCATCATCTGCAGTGATTTTGGAGCCCCCCAAAATAAAGTCTGACATTGTTTCCAATGTTTCCCCATTTATTTCACATGAACTGATGGGACCAGATGCCATTATCTTCGTTTTCTGAATGGTGAGCTTTAAGCCAACTTTTTCACTCTCCTCTTTCACTTTCATCAAGAGGCTTTTGAGTTCCCCTTCACTTTCTGCCATAAGGGTGGTGTCATCTGCATATCTGAGGTTATTGATATTTCTCCCAGTAATCTTGATTCCAGCTTGTGCTTCTTCCAGCCCAATGTTTCTCATGATGTACTCTGCATAGAAGTTAAATAATCAGGGTGACAATATACAGCCTTGACATACTCCTTTTCCTATTCATAACAAGTCTGTTGATCCATGTCCAGTACTAACTGTTGCTTCCTGATCTGCATACAGGTTTCTGAAGAGGCAGGTCAGGTGGTCTGGGATTCCCATCTCTTTCAGAATTTTCCACAGTTTATTATGATTCATACAGTCAAATGCTTTGGCATAGTCAATCAAGCAGAAATAGATGTTTTTCTGGAAATCTCTTGTTTTTTCAATGATACAGCAGATGTTGGCAATTTGATCTCTGGTTCCTCTGCCTTTCCTAAAGCCAGCTTGAACATCTGGAAGTTCACTGTTCACATATTGCTGAAGCCTGGCTTGGAGAATTTTGAGCATTACTTTACTAGCGTGTGAGATGAGTGCAATTGTGCTGTAGTTTGAGCATTCTTTGGCATTGCCTTTCTTTGCGATTAGAATGAAAACTGACTTTTCCAGTCCTGTGGCCACTGCTGAGTTTTCCAAATTTGCTGATATATTGTTGTGTAGCACTTTCACAGCATCATCTTTCAGGATTTGAAATAGCTCCACTGGAATTCCGTCACCTCCACTAGCTTTGTTCTTAGTGATACTTTCAAGGGCCCACTTGACTTCACATTCCAGGATGTCTGGCTCTAGGTAAGTGATCACACCATCGTGATTATCTTGGTCATGAAGATCTTTTTTGTACAGTTCTTCTGTGTATTCTTGCCACCTCTTCTTAATATCTTCTGCTTCTATTAGGCCCATACCATTTCTGTCCTTTATCAAGCCCATCTTTGCATGAAATATTCCCTTGGTATGTCTAATTTTCCTGAAGAGATCTCTAGTCTTTCCCATTCTGTTGTTTTCCACTATTTCTTTGCAATGATCGCTGAGGAAGGCTTTCTTATCTTTTTTTGCTATTCTTTGGAACTCTGCATTCAGATGCTTATATGTTTCCTTTTCTCCTTTGCTTTTTGTTTCTCTTCTTTTCACAGCTATTTGCAAGGCCTCCCCAGAGAGCCATTTTGCTTTTGAGCATTTCTTTTCCATGAGGATGGTCTTGATCCCTGTCTCTTTGTACAATGTCACGAACTCCCATCCATAGTTCATCAGGCACTCTGTCTATGAGATCTAGTCCCTTAAATCTATTTCTCACTTCCACTGTATAATCATAGGGGATTTGATTTAGGTCATACCTGAATGGTCTAGTGGTTTTCCCCACTTTCTTCAATTTAAGTCTGAATTTGACAACATGGAGTTCAGGATCTGAGCCACACTCAGCTCCCCGTCTTGTTTGTACTGACTGTATAGAGCTTCTCCATCTTTGGCTGCAAAGAATATAATCAATCTCATTTCTCCCAGTACTAATACTAAATAAAGTGTTTTCACGTAACTGCTACCACTAACATTTTAATTTCCTTTTGCATTCAAATTTTAATTAAAGCCTGATAACATTGCAAACCAGAAGTCCAGAGAATATGACATATGAGTTTTTCAAACTTATTATTGATTACTTAAACTGTCTCTTATAGGAGACACTTATTTTTTACTCAGACATTAGAAGATTACTATTTGGGATACATGGTAAAATTTGGGGCACTTGAAACAGTGCATTTTAGGAGTCACAATACCTAGGAAAGAGATCATGTTGCTGGAAATGTGTTAAAGACACTGGCTGAGCTACAGTCTTGGGATTTAATCCATTTGTTGGCAGAGACCCGAGTTTGGCAAACTATGGCTTATGCGGCGGTTTCAGCCCTTGCCCATTTTGCAAATAGTTTTACTGGAACATATTTTTTATATAAGATCTATGACTGTTTTGTGCTAAGACAACAAAGTAGAGCCATTATGAAAGAGAACATATTGGCCTAAAGTATTTAGGCCTGTATATGGCCTGTTCTGAAAATATTTGTTGACATGGGCCTAGAAGAGGGTCATATGAAATGCTTCCATTTTTAGCCATTAGTTTGCCCTTTTAAAAAGCTAAATTATCATATGCAATTGGCTACCTACTTATTCATAGAAACATTTTATGGATTATTGCATATATAAACTGATGAATTCTACATTTTGTCACAAATGAAGGATTTGGTCCTTATATGTAAAATGTTTTGCTATGCTTAGAAAATTATAAGACCCCATTTCATTTAAGCTAAGAACAAGTGTTCCAGTTAAGATCCAATTAGATAATTTTATTTCCATTGCCCTCTAATGGGAAAATGGTTTGATAATATTTTAAATAGATTGAAAGGTTAGCTAGTGAAATTATTTTTCAGTGAATTAATGGTTTAGGATCATTTTCACTAAGTCTTCTCAGTTTCATTAATATTAAATACAAGCTAATTCTCAGATAACTCTCATTTAAATATAGGTATGCAAATAACCTGATGTTTTCTACAACACAATTAAAAAATTTTTCTAAAGTAACTTAATCTTAGTTGCCTAATTTTATTTTCTGTGAAATTAAAGTTATTTAGTTCTTCAAAATCTAGTCAGAGATCAGCCAATAGTGTAGTATATTAGATTATGAAATATAAGCCTTTATTTTAAGCTCATAAATCTGAATAAAATTTCTGACTGAATGCTGCTTAATGAAAGAAAAATGAGATGTACTATTGTACTCTAAAGTATACGCCTCCCACTGGATTGTTGAGCCCACTGCCTTATAGAGGGCAAATGTTTTCAATTACAAGCCTGGAATGCTTTCTCTTTTGAAAATATTTGTAATGTTTTATGGTAATTATAGTATGAGTATGGATTAAACATAATTGTGTCACATATTTACCACAGTAGGATGTAATTTATGGGCTTGCAGTGAGAGAAATGATTTTGTTTATGCATATAAAAGATAATGTTAAGTCTCTGAAATCAGAATCCTGGAGTGCTACAAGAGTTTATTATCATCTCACATTTAAACACTTATGTTTCTATTATTGCTGGCAGTTTTCCATAGTAACCACTACCTGAACACAATTTAATTACATTGTGCAGCAATTTACATTAACTCAGAAGGGGCTGTTTAAAGAAGGATATTATACTATAGCATATCAATTAAGACTTATTCAAAGTAATTTTTAAGCCTAGGAGTCCCACATAAAACCATATTGCAAAACCAATACAGTATTGTAAAGTAAAATAAAGTAAAATTTTAAAAAAAAATTAACTTTCTCAACAACAACAAAAAAAACTGTATCACTGGAGAAAATTATAATGTTATAAAAGAGAAAATAATGATGCTGTTGATTTTCTTTTCTCAATGTTATATTCTGGCAGAATGGGATAAACTTTCTTGATTCACTGGTTTTACATTCTCTATTTTCCTATAGACTGTTATACTTTTACTGTGTACTAATAAATCTGTGTTTAAATATATATATAGCCTTTAAATTTATTAATTCCACTTCTAGGAATGTAAATTCAAAAATTATATTGACAGAGGCTCACCATAGATTATTTATGATAAAAAATTCAACCTTGACAATATGTTAATAAGATCCAATCCTATGATCAATAGGTGCACAACCATTTAAAAAAGAGATTTAATATGAGTTTCAATTAAATCAATAAAAGTGCATAAAATTATAAATACAGTATATATGCTTACACAAATACATATACAGGTATAATAACCTGAATGCTTAGTATAATAGTTACCCCTAGATTGTGGGTTTTACATTTTTTTTCTCTTTTATATTTTCCTAATTTTATTCAGTGACCATGTGTTATATTTGCTATCAGATGAGACAACTGTGAAATATATTTCAAATACAAAAGTATCGATCAGCTATAAATTCTAGGAACACTGGCTTTGTGTACCTGGCCCGTTTATACTCCCAGAGACAAATGAACACACCATCTAGTCGTCTATTTAAACCATTCCTTCAGTTTGACCAAGTGGTGTCACATCTATTCAGATGCAGCAGAAAAGATGCATTGTGAGTTTTTTATTGGTATGTCAACTATTTACAGAAACTGAAAAACCTTTTAAAACTACATGCTTTTTCACTTCAGGTAAAGCAACTAATAGAATCAATAAATTTGGTACCTGGAAATTATGGTTAAATGTTTTCTCTCTTCTTATTTCTTGTCTTTCTGCTGTGGCTAGGATTAAGCATATCTTGTTGGTGAGAGTGGTGAGAATGGGCATACTTGTTTTGTTCCTGATCTTAAAGGAAAATTCACCCTTTTACCATTGCATATTATTTGTGAGCTTATCATATAGGACCCTTATTGTGTTGAGTAACATTTCTTCTATACTCAATTTGTTGTGAATTTTTATCATGAGAGGATGTTGAACTTTTGTCAATATTTTTCTGAATCTATGGAGATGGTCATATATTTTCATGTTTCATTTTGTTACTGAGACCTATCATACACATTGATTTGTGTTGAACCATCCTTGCATATCAGTGATAAATTCCATGCAATCATAGTTTATAACACTTAAAATGCTCTGTCTAATTTGGTTTGCTAGTGTCTTGTTGAGAATCTTCACATATATATTCATAGGGCATATTGTTTTACATTTTTATTGTAATACCCTTAACTAGCATTGATATCAGAGTATTTTGACTTCATCAAAAGAGTCTGGACATGTTTCCTCCTCTTCAATTTTTTTGCATGAATTTGAAAAAGTTTGGTGTTAATTTTTCTTTAAAATGTTTGATAGAATTTACAGTGAAAACATTTGGTCTTGAGCTTTCCTTCATTGAAAGGTTTTGATAATTGATTCAGTCTCCTTACTCATTGTTGGTCTGTTCGTTCATGATTCAGCTTTAATAAATTTCACATTTCTAGGAATCTAAACAATAATAGAACCATGGTTGGACACTATAATATCCCATTAGTCACCTTTCTGTTTCTGCATGATGTAGCATTAATAGGTTTCCTATTTCTAGGAATCTATTCATTTCTTCTAGGCTTTTCAATTTGTTGGCATATAGTTATTCATAGTAGTCTCTTATAATCCTTTGTATTTCTGTGGTATTCCATAAGTATTATAAATATTGGTATATTGTGTTTCCATTTTAATTTGCTTCAAGATATTTTCAAATTTCCCTTTCAATTTCTTCTTTGATTCATTGGTTGTCAGGAGTATATTGTTTAATTTCCATTTATTTGTGATTTTTTCAGCTTCTTTCATGTATTTATTTCTAATTTTATTCTATTGTTATAAAAGTGACGATATATATTCTATTCCCTTAAATTTGTTGAGATTTGTTTTGTGACCTAACGTGATATATCCTAAAATTTTTTTCATGTGTTGTTGAGAAGAATTTTCATTTTGCCCCTGTTGGGTAGAATGCTGCATATATGTCTTTTAAGTCCATTTACCTATAGTTGCTGTGTCCATATTGAGCTTCTGTCTGGATGATCTATCCATTGTTGAGAGTGAGATACTACAATCACCCACTGTTATTACTGTTGTATATTTCTCCTTTTAACCCTGTGACTATTTGTTTTACATAAATAGATGCTCTGATGTTGAGTGCATAAAGGTTTGGAATTGTCTTTTCTCCTCTGTGGATATGTATAATGACTGTATAATGACTATCTTTTGAGCATTTTAACTTAAAATCTGTTTTGTCTGACATATGCATAGCTTTCTTTTGGTTACCATTTGTTTGATATATTTTTTGCATCCCTTCACTCTCAATCTATATGTGTCCTTAAATCTAAAGTAAGTCTCTTGTAGGCATAATACAGTAGGATCTTATTTTTGATTCACTCATCCATTCTATCTTTTGATTGAAATTTTTAATCCACTTACATATAAAGAACTTGTTGATGGGTAAGGGTTTATTATTACCATTTTGTTAATATTTTTTCTGTCTGTTTTGTAGATTCATTGTTCTTTGTTTCCTCTCTTGTTGTATTTGATTTGATTACTACTTGTAGTGGTGTACTTTGACTCCTTTATCATAATTTTTTCTGTATCCCCTCAGCTGGAAAAGAGTCCAGAGTCTCTTGTCAGGTGTCCTCCACAAGTGGATGGAGTCATTGGCTGGGCTTCCTGCTTGGGCCAGGTCACAGCCTGCATTCAGCAATCAGACAAGTCTGTTGGTTTGGTCGTGCTACAGAGTAGGGATGCAGTCTGGGCTGCATGGCTGTATTGTGCAATATACTGGATACTAAGCCTGCCCAGGGTCACTGTTCAGACCCCATGGTTAGGGCAGGGCAAGTGGCTGTAATTAACAGCTGGTCAGCCTACTGGCTTAATTCCTTGCCCAAGTGCAGCTCTAGGATGGACTCTGAACCTGCCAGAATTCTCTGGTCATGCTTCCTGGTTTCATAGAGCTGGAAACTATATTCAGCTATTGGACAGAGCAGCAAATCTACTTCCATGTCCAGTCAGAGACATTGGCTTGGTTTGCAAATAGGTGGAGCTGTTGGCTGGGATTTCTGTTTTGGCATTGACACAAATGTATGTAGGATGCCCAGGTTCTCTGGACAATCTTTCACTCAGGCCAGACTGGAGGCTACAGTTAATGGTAGCTGGCGCTTTGAATTTGCTTCCTTGCCCAGGTAGGACTATAGAGTAGTCTCCATGAGCAGTATAGCTGGTTGGCTAGACATGAATCAAAACTGCCCATTGAGCTCTCTGGCCAGACTGGGCCATTGGCTCTAGTCTGTATATGGACAGAGCTGCTGGTTGGGGTATACCCAGGCACAGTTTTATGGAGAAATGTGGTCTGACAACATCTGAACACTGGTTGCCATAAGCTCTGCCCACCTTTCCAGTGTTCTGATCCTAGGTGATCAAGACTTACAGGATTCCCTAGAGATCCCTGTGAGGCAGGACCCAAATAAGCCTCCTGGGAAGTGCTCCTCAATGCTGGGGGAGCTGGATATTCCCCTGGGTTCATTTATTCATTTTTTCTTACTGGAGAAACCATAGGCCAGCTGGTTCCCTTTGGAGTGGCACCATGTGGCATGGGAGGGGTGATGTGGTCGGACAGTACCTGCTCCTCTCACCCTTAGAATGCAGTCAGTCTCTGTGGCCCAGAAAGGAGCATGTTTCAGCTTCATCCCTGGGACCTGAATGTATATTGCCATTTTGATGACATCACTCTTCACTTGTAAGTTTCTAGCACTGAAAATATTAATTAATATATTTTCTCTTTCTATCTTTCTCCCTCTTTCTCTCTCTTTCTGGTGATGCCAATAGAATGTCTTTAATTAATGCATGCTGCAAGCATTTTGGATGTCATTGGTATATAGTTGACTGAAACCCATTACCCCCCTCAAAGTGAATTTTCATTTTACCATATGCAAAAGATGGTTACAGATTTTCATATTAGCTACTGATTAAAATATTTTGTTAGGGTAGGACATGGGCTGAGTTTTTATCTTCCTCTTAATTACAAACCTATATTACAGAATTCATCCTGTGAAATGAGCCATCAACACTGTATGTCTTTCATATCCATGCCATGTATAGACATTGGCTTGTGTAGCATTTAGATATGTGCCTTGAGAATTTGAGAGTTGAGTAGCATTTGGAAAAGTGTATTGTGTAGCCAGTTGAGTTGTGATTTTTAAAGGGATGCAACAGATATATCCCAACACCAACCTCAAAGCCCCTTGTTTTATTCTTTAGGTACCTCACTTCCATCGATGTTGGAATATAATAGGTGAGCCAGGGGCTGGGAACTTTTGCATAATCTTTAACATGTATTACCCTGATTAATAAACCTTAGTATAATTATGTAGGAGTCAGACATTCTTTGTAACTTTCATAATCAACTTTGATTTTATTTCTAAATAGAAGACACAAATCAAAATGGATAGGGTAGACTGACCAGATCAAGTGAGAAATTACAGTTCCAATTCATTCCAACCTGTCAACTCATCTAAACTTTTTCCCCCTTCTACACCATTATTATCTTACTTGATTAACAATTCAATCTAGAAGTTAAGGTTATTGCAGAATGTCCCGAACTCAAAACTTGATACAAATATGTAGCTTATTGGCTTAGAATTAAATGTCTTATTCTATTATGATCTGGGTGCTTTGTTTGGATGGGAACATTGACAGACAAATAAGGTAGGCAGCATCTCCTAACCTATGCATTTTCCTTCAAAGTACTGCTGTTTTATATTGTAACCCATTACTAATCTTACAACTCATTTGTTACCTGTATACACCCTACTTTTTCTTAAACACCTAAACAAAATGACACAAACATAGACACATACACAAAACCAACCAGCTTTTACTGGCATACAAAGTATATTCTATTCATTTGAATTTTATTTTATTAAGAAAGGTATAACATAAAGATATTATAATAGAAAAATAAAATGAGAAAGTGACATAAAATGGGAAATACAAATGTTTAAGAAAATATTAGATATGAATAAGCATAAAATTTAGCTGTGAGCTTCCAAAAATAAGGCAAATATGAGAAAAGGCTGTGTAATTCTTACCATCAAACCAGATAACATATGTGTTAAAGAAACACAATTTTTTTCTGACATTTTATAAAAAAATGTATCACACATATTAAAAAAAAAAAGAAACAGTTAAAGATAGTAGATGATGCTATCTGAACAATAGTTTGGTAAAAGATGCAAAAAAATGTTCGCAAAAATATTATATCTATTGATTTTCAATGAAATCCAAAAGCAAGTGGTTAACTTGATACTGAATGAAATATGTTGGTAATCTGGTGTGTGTCTGTACATGTGTGTTTAATCTGATAAAGTCAAGCCTTAGATACTTGATCTCTAAAGGACAAGAGATAGGGTGTTCCTTAAATCAGAGAAGTGTTCCTTAAATAACATTTGTCAAATACCAATTTTCTTATCAAGGATCTGTCGACTAATCTAAAAAGCACACAACATGAGATCTGTGAGGTCAGTTTTATTTGGGGCTTTCTGAGGAGCATAATCTGGAGACAGTCTCTCAGACAGCTCTAAAAAGTATGAGCAGGTCAGAACCTATGTGATTTTGGGGAAGGGAGTTTGTGCAATCAAACACTCATCTTCGGAGAAGGTTTTTGCTAGTCTTGGGGAGCAGATGCCTATGTTAACAATTTCAGTGCTTTTGTAGATAAAAGAAGATGCAAGGATTTGGGTTCATAAAACGGTCACCTGACATTGCCTAACTAGCCTGTTTTGCCATTTTTTCCAGTGCATAGAATGCCTTATTCCTGATCTCCACCCTTAACTTTCAAGGTATTCTAATGGTCAGCAGCTACAGTGGCTGGTGACTTCATTCTTGTAGAACCAGATGGTGAGCAGCATTGTTTTAGTTGTCAGGACCCAGATGACATCCAACAAAAAGCTAAACTTGTCTTTAGCTTGAGATACAAACAAACAAATATAGCAGGCAAACCTGCTATATTGACTAGAAGAGAAGAAGCAGGTTATTTGTAATCTAGTCAGATACTCAACAAGCTTTCCCTTGTTTTTATCTCCTCTACCTCTTTTCTTTTTGTTCTCTTGGATCCGAGCAATATTCTAGTCTCTCCAAGGTAAATCCCAATGAGCCCAGAGACAACTCAGGTGCTCCCTCAACACCCTCTTTATTTCCTTGGTTACATATTGAAGCCTGGAGACATGCTTCATTTTCTCTGGGTAGAGGCTGATGGCCCATTCATGGCCCACAACCTCGTTGTGGGGAAAGCGCATGCTTAACTCAGTGAAGCTATGAACCATGCTGTATAGGGCCACCCAAGATGCACGGGTCATTGTGAAGAGTTCTGACAAGATGAGGTCTACTGCAGGAGGAAATGGCAACCCCCTCCAGTATTCTTGCTCAGAGAACCCTGTGAACAATATGAAAAGGCAAAATTATATGACACCATAAGATGAGCCCCCAGGTCAGAAGGTGTCCAATATACCACTGGGGTAGACTAGAAGGATGATGTTCAGTTGTGACTATGCAGTAGTGAAAATAAAGTTCAATGCTGTAAAGTACAATATTTCATCCTATAATGAATCATCGAGGTCCATGAATTGAAGTAAATTGGACGTGGTCAAGAAGGAGATGGTGATTGAACACTGAGATTTTAGGAATCAGTGAACTAAAATGGATGGGAATGGGCAAATTTAATTCAGATGACAATTATATTTACCACTGTGGGCAAGAATCACTTAGAAGAAATGGGGTAGCCCTCATAGTCAATAAAGAATCTAAAATTCAATGCTTGGGTGCAATCTCAAAAGTGGCAAAAATACCTTGGTTTGTTTCTAAAGCAAACCATTCAACATCACAGTAATCCAAGCCTATGTTCCACTTACTAATGCTAAAGAAGCTGAAGTTGAATGATTCTATGAAGATTTACAACACTGTCTAGAATTAATACCCCAAAAGATGCCCTTTTCATCATGGGATATTAGAATGCAAAAGTAGAAGTCAAGAGATATCCAGAATAACAGGCAAATTTGGCCCTGGTGTACAAAATGAAACAGGGCAAAAGCTATTAAAGTTTTATCAGGAGGATGTGCTAGTCATAGCAAGCACCCTTTTCCAACAAGAGACAACTTTACACGTGAACATCATCAAATGGTCAATAATGAAATCAGATTGATTATGTACTTTGTAGCTGAATATGGAGAAGCTCTATACAGTCAGCAAAAGCAAGATCTGGAGCTGACTGTGGCTCAGATCATGAGCTCCTTTTTGCAAAATTCAGGCTTAAAATGAAAAAAGTAGGAAAAGCCACTAGGCCATTCAGGAGTGACCTAAATCAAATTCCTTATGATTATATAGTGGAAGTGAGAAATAGATTCAAGGGATTATATATGGTAGACATATTGTCTGAAGAATTATGGTCAGAGGTTTGTAACACTGTAGAGGAAGCAGTGAACAAAAACATCTCAAAAGAAAAATAAATGCAAAAAGGCAAAGGGGTTGTCTGAGGAATCTTTAAAAATAGCTGAGGAAAGAAGTGAAAGGTAAGGGAGAAGGGCAAACACCCAACTGAATAGAGTTTCAGAAAATAGTAGGGAAGGATAAGGCCTTCTTAAGTGAAAAATGCAAAGAAGTAGAGGAAAACAATAGAATGGGAAAGGCTAGAGGTTTCTGCAAGAAAATTGGAGATATCAAGGGAACATTTCATGCAAGGATGGGCATGAAACGGTAAAGACCTAACGATAAGGAAATAAATGATAAGGACCTAACAGAAGCAGAAGAGATTTAGAAGAGGTGGCAATATACAGAAGAACTATACAAAAAAAAAAAAGTCATAATGACCTGGATAACCACTACAGTGTGGTCACTCACCTAGAGCCAAACATCATTGAGTGTGAGGTCAAGTGGGCCTTAGGAAGCATTACAATGAAAAAGCTTAATGGAGGTGATGGAATTCCAGCTGAGCTATTTAAAATCTTAAAAGATGATACAATTAAAGTGCTGCACTCAATTTGCACTTACATATGTCAGCAAATTTGGAAAACTCAGCAGTGTCTACAGGCCTGGAAAAGGTCAGTTTTCATTCCAGTCCCAAAGAAGGACAATGCCCCAAATCATTCAAACAGCCTTACAGTTGCACTCATTTCACGTGTTAGCAAGGTTATTCTCAAAATCCTTGAAGCTATGCTTCAGAACTACATGAATGGAGAACTTCCAGATACATAAGCTGGGTTTCAAAGAGAAAAAGGAACCAGAAAACAAATTTTCTATGTTTGTTGGATCATAGAGTAAGCAAGGAAATTTCAGAAAAAAACACTCCTGCATCATAGATTATGCTAAAGCCTTTTACTGTGTGGATCACAACAAAATGTGGAAAATTCTTAAAGAAGTGGGAATACCAGACCACCTTACCTGTTTCTTGAGGAACCTGGGTGCAGGACAAGAAACGCTTAGAATCAGACATGCAACAATAGACTGGTTCAAAATTTGGAAAGAATTACAGGGCTCCACTAATACTTTGACACTAGTTAAGCTATCTTTCGTTCTAGTAAATTTCAGAGTTAAATTATAGTGGTGTTGCTCCATTGATCCATTGGATAAATTTTAGGCTTTCCACAGAATGCCAAAGAGATTTACTATCTTAATTTAATTTATTATCTTAATACCTTTTTTTTTTCTTTTTTGTCTGAGATTCATGGAGTCATTATGAATGATTAAGCCACATAAATTGGTAGGGAAAGGTATGAACACCATTTTTCAGCTTTCCTTGCAGGATAGAGTTTTCTGATGCTATCAAGTTTAGCTGATTCTATGACTAGAATACATGATCAGCAGTGGAAATGGTTCAGCTATGTTATTATCCAGTTTCTTTTCCAGAGATCAGATGGAAGAGGAAGCATTGTTAAATAGGGATCTCCCCATACAAAGGATTTTCTTAATAGTCTGATAATCATCTTAGCATTCCCATATCTTACAGAAGATGCTAAGAAGTAGGACAACAATATAGGTTACCTGAATCTGTGTCAATCAAAATCTAACTCTTTGGGGATTTAGACTGGACATCATTTACATAGCAGAACTGTCCCTACCCTGACTTTCACCAGAAATTCCTATTTTAAATACTATATTTCCTCTCTGTGATATCTCAGCAATATATCCTTGAAAATATATGCAAAATAAACTTCAGATTGAAGTTAATATTGGGGTAGTCAGATTCTATCTCTGAAGTTTAAGTCATTAAACTTTAGATAAAAGGTTTAGAGAAGAATCTTTAAAGGAGCATATTCAGTTTGATTTAGGTTCAGTAGGTAGTTCAACTAGATTATTAACTGTGTGTGTCAATAAATATTTGACCAATCAATAAGTATTTGTGGAACAAAATGGAAAATTATAATAGTTGTGTCATTTAAAATTAATTTTTTCAATTTATTCTCTCAAAATTAAAGTAATATTATTTCTGAGTTGCTTCCTCTGTAATATTAGAGATCTCTATCTTTTCTAATGGATAATTATTACTCTACTAAAGCAGTATCAACATAAGTCACTTAAGTAGCATCACCCAACATACTTGACATATTTGCTTTAAAATATGAAGCATAAATTAGTATTAATGACATCACTTAAAATGTTGAGAAAAATTGTTATGAAGCATAATAGAAACAATGTTTTTGCTTTTGTAGCAGATCAGATTCTAATCTGACTTCCTTAAACAATGTGAAATACAGTATTGGAGCTCTATGTATCTGTTAAGCCAAGCAAAAAGATCCAGCATTCAGAGATTCAAACTGAGTTAAAAGTATATGCATATGGATATTCATACACATATATTTTTTTAATTTAAAAATATCCAGAGCATACATGAACTCTTGCTCTACCCAAATGGGGTATGGGACTGTATGCTTCACAGCAGTAGTGGATCTTCACAAGGTAAGCTGCTATCTGCCCTTTGCAGACAATGCAATTATTCTGGGTTCAGTGTTAGCAACCTTGGAGAGAAAATGAGTACTGAGGGCATTTCAGCTCATGACACTGATGTTTGCTCAATTTTGGCTCTACTTCTTGAAGTTTAACTTCAGCCTTGGAAATGGGTGCAGCCTTGGAAATGGAAACGGAAGTTTTATCTCAAGATACTTTTGTATAATGTGTGAATTAGAGACGGTTTAGTTGGCAATGATTTCAGAAATACATGTTTAACTCATTTAGATAGGAGAAAGTAAGCATACAAAGGTTCAGTTTGCTATTGTAGTTGAGAGTTTCCAATTAGTAATGAACATAAAGTTTACGTAGAATATTCAACAGTCATTAGAATAATAAGGCTTTTATTCTACATAAGTTTTACAGTGTCTTCTTACTATATAATGAATTAAAGAAAATATAGCTAATTTGTAATTGAAATGATGGTACTTAAATCAAATATGTCCAGTTCAAAAAGTACAAATATAGATCATCTGAAAAGCATGACCCCAGTACACTTGTGCTAAGTTGCTGCAGTCGTGTCCTACCCTTTGTGACCCTATTAACTGTAGCTTGCCTGGCTCCTTTGTGCATGGGGAGAGGATCTTGGAAAGGAGTATCCAGGCAAGAATATTGGAAAGGATTGCCATTTCCTCTACAGCAGATCTTCCCAACCCAGGAATTGAACCGGGGTGTCCTGAATTGCAGGTGGGTTATTTACCAACTGAGCTATGAGGGAATACACTTACGTTTTGTTTAATATATGTCACACTTGTGAGAACCTCAAAACTTTTGCATTTGGCTACAATCATATTAAAAATACAACTTTGAGGCAATTCTAATAAATGGAACACTTTTAGAGGTCAAACGCAACCTTGAAATCTTGTAAAACTGCTTTGAATCATAGAACCTCTCAAAAATGCATGCTGAACAAATTCAAGTTAACCTGAGATTAACTAAGTTCTAGAATATTCAGTTAAGTTGGAATCCTCTCTATTTCTCAGCTTCTGAAAATAATCTTTTTATATAGTTGTGTCAGGACCATAGAAGGATTTAAAGGTTAATATCCCTGGATGGGAAATAGGAAACCTTAAAATGAAAAATGTCTACCCTAATGGAATAGGTGCTGAGTGTTAATGATAGTGGGTGTGTCACACAGACAACCTTTGGGTGTCAGGAAGGTCCAGCCAGATGAATGGAGTGTTTTCTGGAGAAGCTGCACATGGAGAAAATTCATATTGGGTGATACATCTCTCAGTACAGTAGCTGTTAAAGAAAGTCTGCTACTGCTATTAGGTAACAAGTCGTTATTCCCGAAGTAGAGAATATTGATTTATCATTTATATCACCTGGTCCCAGGTACAAGGTTTCTTCTCTGAGGGAGCTTAAATTTTGTTCTCTCAGCATGATTTTCAGTAATTTGTGTGTACACACATGCAGAAGGGAAAGAAGATATATGAAATACAATTTAAAAACCAAAAATGACTCTACCTCCCAACACAAAAGTTAAACATGTGTGGCTATTTTACAGAGACTTCCTGTAAGCCTTCCCAGATTCTGTGATTTGCTTGAATTGATAATAATCTAAGAATTCTGGCTCGTCTATCCATTTTGAAGACCTAGTAGTTATTAGGGATCCTTTTGGATGAATGGCTCAGATGGTAAAGAATCTGCCTGCAGTGCTGGAAACCTGGGTTCCATCCCTGTGTTGGAAAGGTCCCCTAAAGAAGCAAATGGCTACACATTACAATATTTTTGCCTAGAGAATCCCTTGGACAGGGGAGCCTGGTGTGCTATGGTCCATGGGGTTGCAGAGTTGGACTGACTGAGCAACTAACACTTTCATTTTTCACTTTTTGAAAATGGGGTCTACTAGGCACTGTCTGTAGAGAGGAAGGAGAGGAGAGGCAGGGGGGGTACAAGTTTGAAGGTGAGGGTGGGGAAGATAAAAAGCCATCACAGGGATGAGCAGGGTTTGGAGAAGAACAAGAAACCACATTATGCTCTAGCTCTTACTGAAGCTACAAACTAGATGTGATGGTGGAGTTGGCAGTAATTTAGGAAAGTGTAACTGTAAGCATAGCAGGAAATCAAGACATGCTGTTTGGGAGCTGAACAGAGCACTTATTTGCAGAGGTAATAATAATACATTTGTTTATTGGGATGGATAACTAAACACGTTCTAGAAACAAAGAGAGTCCATTATGATTGTTCCTTTTTGATAGAAAGACTATAAA
This sequence comes from Oryx dammah, assembly GCF_014754425.2. NCBI lineage: Eukaryota > Metazoa > Chordata > Mammalia > Artiodactyla > Bovidae > Oryx > Oryx dammah. Next base: position 1,698,597 of record NW_024070187.1, read on the forward strand.
CTCTAGTTATTCTGTCCCAGTCTGGGAATCTGGAGTCTGATATTTTCAGCTTTTTTAGAATAGCACATGGAGGATTTCTTACCTGAAGCTCTTTGTTGAGGAGTGAAAAAGCATTAAATATGCAATAGGTGCTTTTAACAAATGTATGCAAATTACGTTATGATGGAAATGATGTCTGAAAGATTTTCTCATTAAGAGAAGGGCCAACAATCTGTTTGTAAAAAGCACTTCATGTTTGTAGTTTGATATACTCACAACCATTTCAAAGCCACTTAAGGTACTCTGTGAGCCAACAACAGCCTCCCTGTGGTCTGTGTGATCAACACTCTCCAATCGGGGCAGCACATCACTTGAAAGGGTGTGTATTGCCATCTTAATATTTAATTAGGTTTAAAAAATTAGCCTCCTGCAATGGTAATGTAGGCACATCACAGCCGCTGAACTCTCTGAGAGAGCCCTGTGGGGTTAAGGGTGTGCTCAACACCAGCTTTAGAGCCCTGTCAAATGCGACAAATCATGCTTTTGATGCTTGTAGCCATCCTTCTTCACAGACTTGGCATCACTACTCCTTGTAGAGTATTGGGGATATGAAAAATACTAGCATGTAGGATATTTTTGCCACTAGCAACAATTTCTGCTCATTCAGCACTTTTGCAGCAGAATTGCTTGCTGAAGTGATGTGATATAATGATACACAAGAGTTGGGATTTTCTTGATATTTAAAGAGCTCTAGCTCTTTAAAATCAGGACAACAGAACCAAACACTTGAGGCAGAGCTGCTTTCACCTTGTTGTTTATTCTGTAGTTGCTGAAATGAGAGTTTCACTAGATAGGATTAAAGGGAAGATTGTAGGTATTTGGTTGTTCCCACATATTTTGCAAGAACTCCGAATGTCTGAGATAGAACATAGCAATTGCTCTAGCTGGAAAAGAAGTGTCATTCTTGCCCAATTATTAGACTGTGATTTTCTGTAACAATTTTAATTCTGAAGAAATATCCTCAAGGCCAAAAACTTATTAAAACTCTGTGTAGAGTAAGGGTGCTGCCTTGGGTGCTCTATGGAGTTGCAAAAAGAGAGGTTGGCCCTGCCCATAGGGGCAGGAAATGTAATAAAAGATGCAGGCAAATAAAAAGGACTGTGTGTACAAGACTAGTGACCAACTATTAATAATGACACCAACATTCATAAAATAGGCTGAATGAAAATTTGACCTCAGCTTAGTGAACTGTATTGCACCAAGAACAGAGCACACACTGATGCTACTGCTACTAATAATAAATACCCATGAAATCCTCTCGTGCTAGGCAATCAACCTACCTCATATTAAATTTTTAATACAGCCCCATAGTATAGTATCGGAGAAGGCAATGGCACCCCACTCCAGCACTCTTGCCTGGAAAATCGCATGACAGAGGAGCCTGGAGGGCTGCAGTCCATGGGGTCGCTGAGTCAGACACGACTGAGCGACTTCACTTTCACTTTTCATTTTCATGCATTGGAGAAGGAAATGGCAGCCCACTCCAGTGTTCTTGCCTGGAGAATCCCAGGGTCGGGGGAGACTTTTGGGCTGCCATCTATGGGATCACACAGAGTCAGACACGACTGAAGCGACTTAGCAGCAGCAGCATAGTATAGTATAAGATATATATAAGATAGTATAACCCTCAATTGATGGAGAAGAAAGGTAACTGGTTTTTTTTTTTTTCATTTTTTTTATTAAGACTTTTTAAAGAGCAGTTTAAGGTTCACAGCAAAATTGAGGAAGATGCAGAAAGTTCCCATATACCCCTGCCACCACATATGCACAGTCTCCCTCTTTTACTAGAGGGGTACATTTGTTACAGTTGATGAACCTATACTGACACATCATCACCCAAATTTGATATTTCAAATTAGGCTTTGTTGTACATTCCATAGGTCTGAACAAATATATAATGACACATGGCCATCATCATGTGGAATCATACACATTGTATTCACTGACCAAAATACCCTCTGTGACCATAAAACCCACATTTATCCTTTCCCGCTGCCCCTAACCTCTGGAAACTGTTATTTTTTTTTTAATTGTCTCATTGGTTTTTTTTTGTTTTTTTTTTGTTTTTTTTTTACATAATGTCATATAATTGGAATGATACAGTAATATGTAGCCTTTTCAGATTGGCTTCTTTCACTGAGTAAGATGCAGTAAAGCTTTCTCTGTCATTTCATGGCTCAATAGTTAATTTTTTTAACATCTATCTAACAATATTCCATTGCTTATATGTACCACAATGCATTTATCCATTCACCTACTGAAGCACATCTTAGCTGCTTTCAAGTTTCAGCAATTATGAATAAAGCTGCTATAAACACCCATGTGCAGGTCGTTGTGTGAACATCAGTTTTTAACATATTTTACATACCAAGGAGCATGATTCCTGGATCAGAAGAATATTCTTAGTTTTATAACAAATAGCCACACTTCTTCCAAAGTGGCTGTACCATTTTGCATTCCCACCAGCAATGAATGAGCATCCCTGTTGCTCTGCATCTTCAGCAGTATTTGGTCGTGGTGTTACTGAACCAGATTTGTTTCACCAGATACACAGCAAGTCAAAACGCTGAGACCCAGAACTTTGCAGCAAAAACAGGGTTTATTCATAAGACAGCTGAGTGAAGAGATGGGAGAACAAGTCTCAGCTCTGCCTTCCTGAAGGACCAGTGCTTGTGGTATTATGCGATACCAGATAAATAAAGCAACAGGGCGATATGTGTCATGGGGAGCCTGGAGAAATATGGTTGAAAAATAATGCAGGGATGGTCCTTTTGCAGAGGTGTAGAAGGCAATGGCACCCCACTCCAGTACTCTTGCCTGGAAAGTCTCATGGATGGAGGGGCCTGGTAGGCTGTAGTCCATGGGGTCGCTGAGACTCGTACATGACTGAGCAACTTCACTTTCACTTTTCACTTCCCTGCATTGGAGAAGGAAATGGTAACCCACACCAGTGTTCTTGCCTGGAGAATCCCAGGGACGGCAGAGCCTGGTGGGCTGCCGTCTATGGGGTCGCCCAGAGTCGGACACGACTGAAGCGACTTAGCAGCAGCAGCCGCTAAGCTTCAAGTCTTTGCACACTGAAAAGGTTAAGAGCACCTTAACATAGGTTATGTCCGTAACAAAGGTTATGTCCAGCTAGAGGAGTGGTAGTATCATCAGTATTAGCTAGTTCAGCTAAAACTAGACTCAACTGACCCCAAGTTTCCAGAAAACAACTCATGAAAACATCTTACTAATACTATTTAGGCTATATGCCACTTGGAGGACCTACAACTCTTAAAAAGGCCTTGATTAGTGAAGGCTGGCAAAATGAATGTAAACCATAGTTTCATTGTCAGTGTTCAGGACTTGACTATTCTATTAATAACAGATGTATAGAGGTATTTTGTTGTTTTAATTTGCATTTCCCTGATGACACATGATGTGGAACGTCTTTTTCATTTGCTTCATTGACACCTGTAGTTGTTCTTTGGTGTATCTGGTCAGGTCTTTGGCCTATTTTTAAATCAAGTTTGGTTTCTGTTCTGGTTTTATCATCACTACAATTGTTGTTGTAATTAATTGCATGTTAATAAATCCTAACTTGAGCAAAAAATTATTCTTGATCCTTTTTCAGCACAATGTATATTTAATGTAAATTCAACAAAAAATAAGGCACTATCAAAAGAAAATATGAAAGTCTAACTAGAGGGAAATGTTTGCACTATATTTTATTAACTGGTTATAGAAAATCATTTTTATTTCACAAAACAGTGATTTTAAAGTGTCCAGCAATGTTAGTCACAGTGAGGTAATGGAGTCTCTTTTGTTGGGGATTTTTATTTTCCTTTTTTTCAGTCATGTATGTTTATTGTTAGATGGTGGGTTCATGCTTACTATGTGACTGAAAGGTGTTGACAAAAGAGAGAGTCAAGGTTTAATCCTAGGGGAGGTGAAGGCATTGTCCGGCCACTCCCTTTATCCAGGTGGTAACTCCGCATCCCGTGAGCTGGCAGTGTACACAGCCAAAGCCTCTACTTATAATCAATAAGCCAGGAAATATAAAGCAAATTAGGTTTGCCCACCATCCACATGCAACCTGGTCAGAACGGGAGTGTCAATCAAGAAACTTCCCTCAGTTTGCAGTGACAGCAGGTTTGGAGATGGAAATACTCAAAGCAATCATCTGTTGTTCCTGCCTCCACCTGCACTGTGCACCTTCGACTTTGGAAGAATAGGGGCCAATCACATGAGTAAGTAATCGAAGTACATTCAGCCCCACTTTTTGGTCTAGGTAGTGGGTGTTAGGTATGAGTTGAAATAGCTTCCTTTCCATAGTAAGCACAGTTCTTGTCATCTGCCAGGCATCACTGTTTGAGACAGTTCATCAAACACCCAGGAAGTGTAGCTATCTCAAGGAAGCAACTTGTCCTAAAATGATTTGCTCCTTTCTAGAAGAGTGTTTAGTTAGAGATTTTAAGGAAATAAGGTAGTGAGGGCATTAATGAAGGTAAACAATTCCAAGTAACTGTTCCCCTAATTGTATAAGTACACAACATAACTTAATCATTTAAATTGCTAAAAAGTTGGTGCTGCACTTTCTGGCCTTTGCAAATGCAGTGTTATGTTATGTTATGCTTGTCTGTAGGTGTTCTACCTACAAATATATGCACATATGTGTGCATGTGTGAATGGGTGTACTTCTTATCTTTCAACAAGATGATTTTAACGTGCCTTCAGTATGCACCTATTTTCATTCTTACAGAGATTGGCAATGAAAGTTATCTGTTCTTTAACTGATTATTCATTTATTGAGTCTGCATATACTTACTATCAATCCATGTAGATTTGCAGTGAGCATTTGGGGGTATTTAGCCAAGATTATGGTTCAATTCTTGCTTTAAATTGTCATATATACCTATGAGGAGAATTAGACAAGAGACAAGCACAATATGAAGTGCCGAATGCTGTAATTAGGGTACTTTAATAACATAGAGGAAAACTGCCAAACCAGTTCAGCCTGGAAGCCACGTTTCTTCTCACACCTAGCTGAGTCCTGAAGGATAACAGACTTCAATGTACTGTCCCTAATAGGAAATAACATCATCAATACTTTGTACCTCATAATGAGTGAAGAGTGAAGTCGCTCAGTCGTGTCCGACTCTTTGCGACCCCATGGACTGTAGCCTATCAGGCTCCTCCGTCCATGGGATTTTCCAGGCAAGGGTGCTGGAGTGGATTGCCATTGCTAACTCTGAGATCCCCATCTTGCACTGCTTTATTTTTGGAACTAAGCAAGAAAATTTGAGGAAATGAGTGAAACAAGTTATTTGAGGAAATGGGTGAAGCAAGTTATTTGAGGCTAACAAAAGTTAGCCTTGCTGCTGCTTCTGCTGCTAAGTCACTTCAGTCGTGTCTGACTCTGTGCGACCCCATAGACAGCAGCCCACCAGGCTCCTCCATCCCTGGGATTCTCCAGGCAAGAATACTGGAGTGGGTTGCCCTTTCCTCCTCCAATGCATGCATGCATGCATGCTAAGTTGCTTCAGTCATGTCCAACTCTGTGTGACCCCATGGACAAGAGCCCACCAGGCTCCTCTATCCACAGGATTCTCCAGGCAAAAATACTGGAGTGGGTTGCCATTTCCTTCTCCAAAAGTTAGCTTTAATCCAACTTATTTAGAAACATCATGTGTGTTCCTATGCCATTTGACCAGTGATCAAATTTTGTGTAGATAATCAGTTTATTTTCCAGCTGAACCATCTAAGCTGGCTCTGAACATTTCTTTGATAATGTTGGCTCCTGGCTGCCTAACATCTGGTGGCTCCTTGGTTCACTCTTAAACTCTGTAATGAGACTTCAGTAAAAGTCTTAGGGAAGCTGCTAAGTTTCCCTTCACCTTAACCTAAAAGAAAAATCATTGCTGTTTATTCACACATTTATTCAAAACACATTTTTTAAACTGAAACTATGTGCCAAAGACTCCATAGTTTCTTAGTGTATTCTCATGTAAATTTTATTTTATTTTTTTTTAACTTTAAACAATTTTTATTACACAAAGGTTGTCACATAATTGGATATTTCTCTACTCTGTACACAATTGTTCTTACTCTCCACAGAAAGGCTGTTTCTTAACTTCTCATCTGGTGATAGCAAGCACTAAAATCCTGATTTTAACAGAATAGTAGTAAAAACGCCTCAGTGATTTAAGTTGAAAGCAGTACATTGGTACATAGCTCTTAAGCTCATTTATCAGGAATGTACAAATGTCTTTATTTAAAAATACAAAATAAATTATCTGTAGGCATGGATAATGACAGCAGTAAACCATTCTATGTTGTCAACTGAAACCAGTAACTGATGGTTTTAGTTATTTTCTTAAACATCAGCCAGCCTTCTCTTCAGTCAGCTCCTTCAACTGACCTCTCCTGAAGTTATTGGTGAGGAACACTGCCTTGAGTTCCCTCTCACAGTTCATCAATAATGGCAAAGCACTATTCTAAGAGTTAGAACATGCCACCTCTCATGCCACCTCCCATTCCACCCATGCCACCCATTCCAGGATCCTTCTCTTCTTTAGGAATTTCTGTGACGACAACTTCTGCTGTTGTTAAGAGAGGGGCCACTCCGGCAGCATCCAGTAATGCAGTTCTTACAACCTTAGTTGGATCAATGATTCCCTTTTCCACCATATTCACAAAATCTCAAAGCATAGCATCATAACCAACTTCTGAAGAACTCTGCATAATTTTCTCAACTATCAGTGATCCTTCAACACCTGCATTCTTAGCAATGGTCATTTCAGGAATTTTGAGTGTTTTTTTTTAATGATTTCTATACCTGTCTTTTGATCTTCATTAGCTGGAATTATTGACTCCAAGGCTGGAATGCACCGAAGCAGGGCACAGCCCCCTCCCAGAACAATGCCTTCTTCAACAGCAGCTCGTGTAGCATTAAGGGCATCTGTAACTCTGTCTTTCTTTTCATTCACTTCAACATCACTTGTCCCACCAACCTTCAACACCACAACACCATCTGAGAGTTTTGCCAGGCGTTCATTCAGTTTTTCCTTTTCATATTCGCTAGTTGTGATATCTAACTGCTCAATGATCTCTTGGATGCGCTTTTCAATCTGAGCCTTGTCACCTTTCCCTTTCAAGAACATGGCATCATCTTTGGTCACAATGACCTCTCCAACTTTGCCTAAGTCATGAGGCTGAACATCTTCAAGATTGAGATTTAGTCCTTCTTCTCCAAATACTGCACCACCAGTAGCAATAGCCATGTCATTAAGCTGGTTCTTTCTATTGTCACCAAAACCTGGAGCTTTGACTGCCACAACTTGAAGACCAATTTTCAGCCTGTTCAAAACAAGAGTACTTAGAGCTTCTCCATCCACATCTTCAGCAATTATGACCAGGGGCTTCCGGTGAGCATTGGCAATTTCAAGAGCAGGAACAATGGACTAGACACTAGAAATTTTCTTTTCACTCAACAGAACATATGCATCTTGGAATTCACATTTCTGACCTTTTGATGTATTAATAAAGTATGGAGAAATATATCCTCTGTCAAACTTCATGCCTTCAATAATAAAGTATGGAGAAATGTATCCTCTGTCAAACTTCATGCCTTCAATAATTTCTAATTCATCATTCAGTGTTTTTCCATCCTTTACTGTGATAACACCCTTTCTCCCAACTTTTTTCATGGCATCAGAAATGATGTTGCCAATTTCTTTGTCTCCATTTGCAGAAATTGTAGCAACCTGAGCAATCTCTTCAGGGATTGTCACAGGTTTAGACTGCTTCTTAAGTTCAGCAATTACAGCATCAACAGCTAACATCACACCTCTCCTGATTTCCACTGGATTAGCACCTTTGCTAATTTTCGCAAAGCCTTCCTTGGCAATAGAGTGTGCCAGTACAGTAGCAGTAGTGGTGCCATCCCCGGCCTCTTCGTTTGTGTTATTGGCAACATCTTGAACAAGTTTAGCGCCAATATTTTTATATTTATCTTTTAAATCAATAGACTTTGCAACAGTCACACCATCTTTTGTCACTTTGGGACTTCCCCAACTCTGTTCAATAATCACTGTCCTTCCCTTTGGCCCCATAGTAACGACTACAGCATCGGCTAAAAGGTCTACACCTTGAAGCATTAAGGCTCGAGCATCTGCACTGAATTTTACATCTTTGGCATAAGCCCGAGTGAGATGAGGAGCCAGTGCCCTGGACACTGGCCTCATTTGACAAAGGACTGCGGGTAATCGAAGCATTTTAAAATATGTCTTCATGTATCCACTCGGGGCTACTGTATCAGAGCAGCGAGCAAGGCCACGATGCCGGGCCCACTCCCAGCGGCTCCACGTGTCTTTCCATCAGGACAGCCAAGCAAGGTCAAAGGTGGAGATGCCGTACCCCAGCAGTCAGCCAGGCCAAAAGCCTCCCACCCGCTGCGACCACCCTCCCTGGCACCCTACACTCGACCACAAGCACAACTGCCTTTCACCGGAGGATCGATGTGAATACACTCACCCGACTCTGCGCACACTCGTGGGCAAGCCCTCCCTGCTGTGCCCGGCTGGGCGAGCGATCCACGCCGCACGTGATGGGCCCCCGCGTGCACCCACGAGGCCTGGCTCAGCGGACCCGGGCCTGCGGCGCACGGGGAAGCTCTGACTCTCGCCGGTGGACCGGCTCAGCGGAGTGGGGAAGGACGGCTCCAGGGTCCGAAACCCACGGGTGAGGCGGCGCGGAGTGGCCGCGTACCTGCGGGGCAGCGGTGTGATGTGCGGGCGACGAGACAGGCTGTCGGCGGCGAGTGAGGGTTCATGTAAATTTTAGAAATAGCAATTAGCTATTCAAAAAATGAAGATAATACCATGTAAATGTCTGATCACTATTTATCCGAGTTCCCTATTTGTATGCTTAATGTGTTGGCAGACAATTAATTCTCCATGTGGGTCTTACATTTCAGCACATTTTGTGAGCAGAGGCATCAACTATCTTGTTTCAAACTATCTTTTCAAAGATGTTTGTACAGCAAACAGCTTTGAAAGATATAAATTGTGTCTCCATCAAGAGTGCAGGCAAATCTTTTTACTGTCCAGTAGTTTACTGCTCATACAGTACAGAATCTCCTTGCAATGCAGGAGACACACATTCCATTTCTGGGTCAGGAAGATTTTCCGGAGAAAGAAATGACTACCCATTCCAGTATTCTTGCCTTGGAAATCCCATGGACAGAGGAACCTAGTGGCCCATAGTCATGGGGCTGCAAAGAGTTGAACATGACTGAGAGACTAACACACACATATACACACAGAGTAAAGATGATGTCTCCATCCATGGCTTTAGAAAAGATCTCAGTTTCCTAGATCAGGGTTCCTTTCCTGAAGTGAAGCTCACTGTGTTTGCAGATATCATCAAAGCCTCTTTGCATTCAGTTCAGTTCAGTCGCTCAGTCATGTCCGAATCTTTGCAACCCCATGAATCAGAGCACACCAGACCTCCCTGTCCATCACATCTTCCAGAGTTCACTCAGACTCACGTCCATCGAGTCAGTGATGCCATCCAGCCATCTCATTCTCGGTCGTCCCCTTCTTTTCGTGCCCCCAATCCCTCCCAGAATCAGAGTCTTTTCCAATGAGTCAACTCTTCTCATGAGATGGCCAAAGTACTGGAGTTTCAGCTTTAGCATCATTCCTTCCAAAGAAATCCCAGGGTTGATCTCCTTCAGAATGGACTGGTTGGATCTCCTTGCAGTCCAAGGGACCCTCAAGAGTCTTCTCCAACACCACAGTTCAAAAGCATCAATTCTTCAGTGCTCAGCCTTCTTCACAGTCCAACTCTCACATCTATACATGACCACAGGAAAAACTATAGCCTTGACTAGACGGACTTAGTTGGCCAAGTAATGTCTCTGCTTTTGAATATACTATCTAGGTTGGTCATAACTTTCCTTCCAAAGAGTAAGCGTCTTTTAATTTCATGGCTGCTGTTACCATCTTTGCATTAGCATGTGGAAATCTGGGTTCAAGGAAATGGCACAATGCTAATCTTCTGGCTATGGCTATTTCTTTGAATAATAAAGTCATTTCTGTCTGATCTTGCAATGTCATGTCTTATGCCAACATCCATGTTAATTAACTAGCTTGCAAGTAGACCCTTCCCAGTCTTAGCAGAATCTTCTCTTAAATTACTATTTTTTCTACTATCATCTTGTTTCCTTATGGAGAAATAAATAAATAATTCCCTTTTATCATTTTTTTAATTGAAATATAGTTGATTTACAATATTGCATTAGTTTCAGTTGTACAGTTGAGTGATTCAGCATTTTATATATATATATACACATATGGAGAAGGCAATGGCACCCCACTCCAGTACTCTTGGCTAGAAAATCTCATGGACAGAGGAGACTGGTGGGCTGCAGTACATGGGGTCGCTAAGAGTTGGACATGACTGAGCGACTTCACTTTCACTTTTCACTTTCATGCATCGGAGAAGGAAATAGCAACCCACTCCAGTCTTCTTGCCTGGAGAATCCCAGGGATGGAAGAGCCTTGTGGGCTGCCCTCTATGGGGTTGCACAGAGTCGGACACGACTGAAGTGACTTAGCAGCAGCAGCAGCAGCATATATATATATACACATATCTATATTTATCTTTTCAGTTAATTTTCCACAACTGATAAGACATTTAATATTGCATCCTGTGTTATATAGTAAATTCTTTTTGCTTATCCATTTTATACATAGCAGTTTGTATCTGTTAATCCTATACTAATTTACCCCTCCCCCACCTCCCTTTCCCCATGGCAACTATGCATTATTTTTCTATGTCTGTGAGTATGCTTCTGTTATGTATATAAATTCATTTTTATTATGCTTTACACTCCATGCATAAGTGATATCATATATTTGACTATCTTATTTCACTCAGTATGATATTATCTATGTCTAGGTATATTGTTGCAAATAGTATATTTTTTTCTTCCTATAGCTGAGTAGTGGGGCTTCCCATGTGACACTAGTGGTAAAGAACCTGCCTGCCAATGCAGGAGACATAAGAGACACAGATTCAATCCCTAGGTCTGCAATATCCCCTAGAGAAGGGCAAACCACTCTACTGTTCTTGCCTAATGAACCCCATGGACAGAGAAGCCTGGTGGGTTATGGCTCATATGTAGCAAAGAGTTGGACATGACTGAAGTGACTTAGCATGCATGCATGCATGCATGCATGCATGCATGACTGAGTAGTATTCCTTTGTGTGTGTGTGTATAAACACATCATCTTTATCCATTCATCTGTTGATCTGTTGATGGACATTTAGGTTGCATCCACTTCTTAGTTATTGTAAATAGAGCTGCTATGAGCATTGGGATCTTTTTGAATTAGAGTTTTCATCTTTTCAGATATGCCCTGAGGAGTGGAATCATATTGCTGAATCTTATTGTAGTTCTAGTTTTAGTTTTATTATTTTTTTATGATACCTCCCTACCATTTTCCATAAGTGACTGCACCATTTACATTTCCACCAACAATGTAGGAGGGTTCTCGTTTCTCTACACCCTCTCCAGCATTTATTATTTGTGGACTTTTTGATGATGGCCATTATGATTGATGTGAGGTTATATCTCATAGTTTGGATTTGCATTTCTCTAGTAACTAGTGATGGTGAGCACATTTTCATGTGCCTTTTCATCTATATGTCTTATTTGGATGAGGATCTATTGAAGTCTTCTGCCTATTTTTTGGTTAGATTGTGTTTTGTTTTTTTTTTTTTAATTGAATTGTACAAGCAGTTTACATATTATGAAAACTATGCCCTTGTCGGTAGCATTGTTTGCAAATATTTTCTCCTATTCTGTAATTTGTCTCTTTGCTTTTTGATGATTTCCTTTGCTATACAAAAACTTTTAAGTTTGATTAGGTTCTACTTGTTTATTTTTATTTGTTATTTTATTATTATTTTAAAATCTGTTTTATTTATTTATTTACTTTACAATATTGTATTGGTTTTCCCATACATTGACATGAATCCACAATGGGTGTACATTTGTTCCCCATCCTGAACCCCCCTCCCACCTCCCTCCCTATACCATCCCTCTGGGTCATTCCAGTGCACCAGCCCCAAGCACCCTGTCTCATACATCAAATCTGGACTGGCAAATCATTTCACATGTGATAATTTACATGTTTCAATGCCATTCTCCCATATCATTCCGCCCTCACCCTCTCCCACAGAGTCCAAAAGACTGTTCTATACATCTGTGTCTCTTTTGCTGTCTCGCATACAGGGTTATCATTACCATCTTTCTAAATTCCAAAACTGACTGACTGAGAGTTCAGTCAGTCAGTTCAGTTGCTCAGTCGTGTCCGACTCTTTGCATTAGTATACTATATTGGTGTTTTTCTTTCTGTCTTACTACACTGTGTAGAATAGATTCCAGTTTCATCCACCTCATTAGAACTGATTCAAATGTATTCTTTTTAATGGCTGAGTAATATTCCATTGTGTATATGTACCACAGCTTTCTTATCCATCTGTCTGCTGATGGACATCTAGGTTGCTTCCATGTCCTGGCTATTATAAACAGTGCTGCGATGAACATTGGGGTACATGTGTCTCTTCCAATTCTGGTTTCCTCAGTGTGTATGCCCAGCAGGGGGATTCCTGGGTTGTATGGCAGTTCTAATGCCAGTAGTTTTCATTTATTTTGCCTTCAGAGACCGATCTAAGAAAATATTGCTATGATTTGTGTCTGAAAATGTTTTGCCTATGTTCTTTCTAGGAGTTTTATGGTATCATGTCTTATGTTTGTTAGTTCTAAGAGGTCTTGTAGGTCTTAATAGAATAGTTCAACTTACCTTCTTCAGCTTTACTGGTTGGGGCATAGACTTGGATTACCATGATATTAAATGGTTTTGCCTCGGAAATGAACAAAGATCATTCTGTCGTTTTTGAGATTGCATCCAAGTACTGCATTTCAGACTCTTTCATTGACTATAATGGCTACTCCATTTCTTCTAAGGGATTCTTGCCCACAGTAGTAGGTATAATGGTCATCTGAGTTAAATTCACCCATTCCAGTACATCTTAGTTTGCTGATTCCTAGAATGTCGATGTTCACTCTTGCCATCACCCATTTGACCACTTCGAATTTGCCTTTATTCATGGACCTAACATTCCAGGTTCCTATGCCATATTGCTCTTTATAGCATTGGACCTTGCTTCTATCACCAGGCACATCCACAACTGGGTGTTGATTTTGCTTTGGTTCCATCCCTTTATTCTTTCGGGAGTTATTTCTCCACTGATCTCCATTACCATATTGAGCACCTACTGACCTGGGGAGTTCATCTTTCAGTGTCCTATCTTTTTGCATTTGCATACTGTTCATTGGGTTCTCAAGGCAACAGGCTTCAGCAATGCGTGAGCTGTGAACTTCCAGATGTTCAAGCTGGTTTTAGAAAAGGCAGAGGAATGAGAGATCAAATTGCCAACACCCATTTGAACATTGAAAAGGCAAGAAAGTACCAGAAAAACATTTATTTCTGCTTTATTGACTATGCCAAAGCCTTTGACTGTGTGGATCACAATAAACTGTGGAAAATTCTAAAAGAGATGGTAATACCAGACCATCTGACCTGCCTCTTGAGAAACCTGTAGGCAGGTCAGGAAGTAACAGTTAGAACTGGACATGGAACAACAGACTGGTTCCAGATAGGAAAAGGAGTACATCAAGGCTGTATACTGTCACCCTGCTTATTTAACTTATATGAAGAGTACATCATGAGAAACGCTGGGCTGGATGAAGCCCAAGCTGGAATCAAGATTGCCGGGAGAAATATCAATAACCTCAGATATGCAGATGACACCACAATTATTGCAGAATAGTGAAGAACTAAACAGCCTTTTGATGAAAGTGAAAGAGGAGAGTGAAAAAGTTGGCTTAAAGCTCAACACTCAGAAATCTAAGATCATGGCATCTGGTCCCATTGCTTTATGGCAAAGAGATGTGGAAACAGTGGAAACAGTGGCTGACTTCATTTTGTGGGGCTCCAAATTCACTGCAGATGGTGATTGCAGCCATGAAATTAAAAGACGCTTACTCCTTGGAAGGAAAGTTATGACCAACCTAGACAGCATATTAAAAAGCAGAGACATTACTTTGCCAACAAAGTCAAGGCTATGGTTTTTCCAGTGGTCATGTATGGATGTGAGAGTTGGACTATAAAGAAAGCTGAGTGCTGAGGAACTGATCCTTTTGAATTGTGGTGTTGGAAAAGACTCTTGAGAGTTCCGTGGACAGCAAGCAGATCCAAGCAGTCCATTCTAAAGGAGATCAGTCCTGAGTGTTCACTGGAAGGACTGATGTTGAAGCTGAAACTCCAGTACTTTGGACACCTGATGCAAAGAGCTGACTCATTTAAAAAGACCCTGATGCTGGGAAAGATTGAGGGCAGGAGGAGAAGGGGACGACAGAGGATGAGATGGTTGGATGGCATTACCGAATCAGTGGACATGGGTTTGAGTGAACTCTGGGAGTTGGTGATGGACAGGGAGGCCTGGTGTGCTGTGGTTCATGGAGTCACAAAGAGTTGGACTCAACTGAGCAACTGAGATGAAATTACACCATTATGAGTTTATTTTTGTATGTGATGTGAGGGAGTGTACTAATTTCTTTGAGTTACATGTTACTGTCCAGCTTTCCTTCTTCATTGAGTTACATGTAACTATCCAGCTTTCCCAACACTGCTTGCTGAATATACTGTCTTCTGTGCACTGTATGTTCTTGCTTCTTTTGTTATTGATTAATTGACAGTAGTTGTGTGCATTCATTTCTGGGCTCTCTTCTGTTCCATCAATCTATGTGTCTTTTTCCTTTGTGCCAGTACAATGCTGTTTTGGTTACTGTGCTTTGTAGTATTGTCTGAGGTTTGGGAGGGTTATGCCTCAAGCTTCGTTCTTTTCCCTCAAGATTGCTTTGGCAATTCTGTGTCTTTTCTGATTCCATATAAAGCTTAGTGTTATTTGTTCTAGTTCTGTGAAAAATGTCATGGGGAATTTGATAGAGATTACAATAAATTTATAAATCACTATGGGTAGTATGTCCATTTTAAAAATATTAATTTTTTTTCAATCTAAGGGCATAGGGTATCTTTCCATTTCTTTGCATCATTTTTAATTTCTTACATAGTTTTAGAATTTTCAATCTAGAGGTTTTCCATTTCCTTGGCTAGTTTTTTTTTTTTTAACACAATATTAAAGGGGATTTTATTTTTTACTTTCTGTTTCTGATATTTCATTGTTAATGTAAGGAAATACAACAAATTTCTATATATTGATTTTATATCCTGCTGTGTTACAAAATTCATTTATTAGTTCTAAATTTTTGTATGGCGCCTTTCGGGTTTTCTATATAGAGTTATCACATTAATAATTATTTGCAAAGAAGCTCATTTATAGCTTTCCCCCATTTTTTACCAGTATTATTTGTGACAGATATTTGCTAAGAGATGACAATTAAAGCAGCTTGTACCTTGCCAACTCAAGCAGCAGATTTCTTAAGGAGCATTTTTTAAAAACCAAACTATATAGAGCCTCAGTGGGCTATGTGATTAAATTGTGAGCAAATTGAAGGTTTGTTTTCATTTCAATCATTGAAGTTCAACTCGTTTATCTTCTGTATATTACCTGCATTTCTAATATTGTAGGCAATAAGTGAACCAAAGAAAGAACAAATGAATAAAAGAGCATATAACAAAGAAATGTTTTAGATCGCTACTTTAAATGATGCATGTGAACAGTTTCTAGTCTGGAATAAACTGCACAGGACCTGGTGCTCATGTTTTTCGATGCTATTTCCTTTGTTGACTGAAAAAAGTGTGAAATTCAGTAAATAGATGAGGCCATCTGACATTTTTATTTTTTATTTGTACATGTTCAAAATTAAATCGTTATGATGCCAATGGGCTGAGGGTTTGTTTGTCCCCCCCCCCCGACTGTTTATTTTAATCTGTGGAGACCCTTAACTAGTTCATTGAAAGGCGACAGGTTAATAACAGACAGTCTCATTTGATGTTTGGCAAAGTGCAAGTTCAGTTCAGTTGCTCAGTCGTGTCTGACTCTTTGTGACCCCATGGACTGCAGGACATCAGGCCTCCCTGTCCATCACCAACTCCCGGAGTTCACTCAAACTCATGTCCATCGAGTCAGTTATGCCATCCTATCATCTCATCCTCTGTTATCCCCTTCTCCTCCTCCTGCCTTCAATCTTTCCCAGCATCAGGGTCTTTGCCAATGAGTCAGCTCATGTCAGGTGGCCAAAGTATTGGAAGTGAAGTGCAGGCAGGACACAAACCTGAATGGCAACTGTTTGCCATCCTGCATAGATGGTTATCAAGACAGGCATGTCAGAGAAGAGGAAGCAAAGTGCAGGGCAGTTTGTTGTGCTATCTGCCCTAACCTGCATTAGCTCTTACTACTCAAGTTAGCCCTGAGATGATGAAGGGAATCTAAGCACCACTAATTCCCAGTGGGGAGTAGCTCCAGCCCTTAGGGGAGAGAGGGTCCATTTTGAGCCAGTGGGGCATGCATTTCAGGGGAGCAGCAGAAAGCCTCTGCTTGGCCTGTGCTGTGATGACCACATTTTCAGTCTTTTGTTTCATTTTTGTACCTTGAGAGTTCATAAATTTCCATAGGCAAAAGTGTCCCTTTGTGAAACATATTTGGGAATATATGTTATAGATCTATATCCATTGGAAATTTATTTTAACCTTTAAAAATGAGGAAACAAACACAAAGTAGGAATAATGTGCTGCTGCTGCTAAGTCGCTTCAGTCGTGTCCGACTCTGTGCGGCCCCATAGATGGCAGCCCACCAGGCTCCGCTGTCCCTGGGATTCTCCAGGCAAGAACACTGGAATGGGTTGCCATTTCCTTCTCCAATGCAGGAAAGTAAAAAGTGAAAGTGAAGTCGCTCAGTCGTGTCCGACTCTTAGCGACCCCATGGACTGCAGCCTACCAGGCTCCTCTGTCCATAGAATTTTCCAGGCAAGAGTACTGGAGTGGGGTGCCATTGGCTTCTCCTGGAATAATGTGCAAGTAATTAAATTGAGAATCTCAGTTTTGTGTTTTTTAGTTAGCACTATTTATTCCAGATTTTCTCTCAGACAGTCAGGTGTAAAAATTATTCACCATGTGAGCTAGTAAAGTCATTTCTCTCCATGGGACCCAGGCAAGAAACCAGGAAGACAATTACTCACCTCCAGGGTGAAAATTTAATTACTGTTTGTATGTTGCTAAGATAAAGCACAGATAAAATTATTACTAAAACATATACAACAGAGCTCTCCCAGTTGTTGCCTGACAATATTTTGGTGACCTTTACTCTCCTCACATGTTGTCCTCTGGCCTTTCAAGTTTGCTTTTGTCTCTGGTGTTTAAAATATAGGTTAATTATACTAATAGTATGAAATCAGAAAAGTAAAATAATTATAAACAGAGTAACATATTTCAAACTTGCCTAACAAAATTCTCTTCATATTTCAGTTCAGTTCAGTTCAGTTGCTAAGTTGTGTCTGACTATTTGTGACCCCATGAATCATAGCACGCCAGGCCTCCCTGTCCATCACCATCTCCCAGAGTTCACTCAAACTCACGTCCATCGAGTCCATGATGCCATCCAGCCATCTCACCCTTTGTCATCCCCTCTTCCTCCTGCCCCCAATCCCTCCCAACATCAAAGTCTTTTCCAAAGAATCAACTCTTCTCATGAGGTGGCCAAAGTACTGGAGTTTCAGCTTCAGCATCATTCCTTCCAAAGAACACTCAGGGCTGATCTCTTTTAGAATGGATTGGTTGGATCTCCTTGCAGTCCAAGGGACTCTCAAGAGTCTTCTCCAACACCACAGTTCAAAAGCATCAATTCTTCGGCACTCAGCCTTCTTCACAGTCCAACTCTCACATCCATACATGACCACTGGAAAAACCATAGCCTTGACTAGATGGACCTTTGTTGGCAAAGTAATGTCTCTGCTTTTGAATATGCTGTCTAGGTTGATCATAACTTTCCTTCCAAAGAATAAGTGTCTTTCAGTTTCACGGCTGCAATCACCATCTGCAGTGATTTTGGAGCCCCCCAAAATAAAGTCTGACACTGTTTCCACTATTTCCCCATCTATTTCCAAAAAACACTAGTCTGTTCCTCATGTTGAATTAGGAAGCAAAAAAAGGAAAAAAAAAAAAGGCTGGGTTTGACATCCATGAAATCTAACAGAAATTTTACTAGTGATGACACAGAGATAGCTTTTCCTAGGTTAATGATATTTCCAGAATTTAGATATTGTAAATCTGTTCTTGATAAAGTTTCACACTGTTTCCATTTCCCTCCTCTATTTTCCATGAAACTATTGGACTGGATGCCATGATCTTAGTTTTTTGTTTTGTTTTGTTTTAATATGAATTTATTTATTTTAATTGGAGACTAATTACTTTACAATATTGTATTGGTTTTGCCATACATCAACATAAATGTTGAGTTTTAAGACAGCTTTTTCACTCTCCTCTCTCACCTTCATCAAGAGGCTGTTTAGTTCTTCTTCACTTTCTGCCATTAAGGTGGGGTCATCTGCATATCTGAGGTTATTGATATTTCTCCTAGCAATCTTGTAAATCTGAAAGTACACAAGTATTATAAAAAGCAAGTCTACTGTGTCACATATTTACCAAAAATTCAGTAAAAAATTTAAAAAGTAAATAATATATAGCAGATTGATAAATGCAAATGTGTATCTGTCTAATTAGGAAAGTAGAATATGCTCTGAGAAATAGAAAGTATGTAATGCCATGAGCTGGTGCCCCAGGTAAAGAAATTGCTGATAAGTCATTCCTCACTTCTTTCTCTGTTATGTAATATAATTCTTAATTTCTTTCAGGTCACCCCATGCGTCCCTCTTCCCTGAAAAACACCAGCATTGAAGCTCATAGTATCAAAATATACCACATAACACCTCTCTTGGTTATAATCACCTACAGGCCAATTGATCTATCCCCCTTATACCTTGGAACATATCAGCCCCTGAGTACTGTCAGAATTGTTTTCTATTCTGTAAAAAATTGGTATCTCTCTTAAAAACTGTTCCTGTAGTGATTGATCTTTCCAAAACTCTTGTGTTTTCTTTTTCCTTCTACAATATCCAAATCTCCATCCTAACTAAGTCGTCCCTTCCTATGGCTATACTTCATACCAGTTCTGTTCAACAGAACTTTCTGTGATGGTGAGGGTGTTCTGTATCTATGCTATCTATTCAGTAGTACTGTAGACTGAATGGTTGTTTCCTAAAATTTATATGTTGGAACTTAATCCCCAATGTGTTGATATTTGGAGGTGATGCTTTTGTGAGGTGATTAGGTCATGAGGGTAGAGTCTCCATGAATGGGATTGGTGCACTTATAAAGGAGTTCTCAGAGAGCTTCTTTATCTCTTCTTCCATGTGAGGATAAGGCAAGGAGATGGCCATATATGAGCCAGGAAGCAATTTCTCTGGTGAGTCTGAGTCTGCTGATATACTAAAAAACAAAACAAAACAAAACAAAACAAAACAAAAAAAACAAACACCTTTTTATTGTGGTAAAAGTCACATAATATAAAACATGCTATTTTAACCATATTTAACTGTAGACTTCACTGGCACTGAGTACATTCACGTGATTGCGCAACTGTCACCATCATCCATCTCCTGAAGTTTTTACCCTCCTAAACTCTGTCCCCATTAAACACTGTCACTATTCCTCCTCCTTCCTTACCACCACCCCCTCCAGCCCAGGTGTCTACCAATATATTTTCTTACTCTATGAATTTGACTATTCTAGATACCTTGTGTAAGTAAAATCAAATAGTGTTTTTCTACACCTATTGTATACTGGAATGCATTTTTAAGGTTAACTTCATATATGTTCTACAGATTGTACTCCCCCCTCCCATGCTATACATTGGGTTCTCATTAGTTACCTATTTGTTACATAGTAGTATAAACATATCAATGCCAATCTGCCAATTTATCCCCTCCCTCCCTTCCTGGATGTACATATATTTATTTTCTACAGCCTTCAAAACTGAGAGATAAATGGTTGTTGGTTAACCCCTCCAAAGAATGGTAGTGCATTATTGTGGCTGGAATAGAGTAAGATGAGTAACCAGAAGCCACATGTGCTATTAAGCACTAAAATGTAGGTAATGTGACTAAGGAAGTAAATTCTAAATCTACTGAATTTTTACTCATTTAAATAGCCACTGTGGCTACTGTGGGGTCTCTGGGTCCTGGTGAGCGCAAGGTATGTTTGAGCCCTTTGAGCATCTCTGGCAAGAAGGGGTTTAATTCTAAACACAGTTTCACCCCTCCTAGCATCTTGCGGGGCTTCTCCTTTGCCCTTGGACATGGAGTATCTCCTCAAAGTCGCTCCAGTGCTCCAGCACTACTCAGCCACCACTCCAATACCTACCATCCTGCTGGGGCTTCTCTGCCCTCAGATGTGGGGTATCTCCTCACAGTCACCCCAGTGCCGGGGTCCAGCCCCGGTGGATCCAGGGAATTCGAAGGGTGGACGGAGTCGGCGAGGAAAGAACTTATTTATTTATTAATATAAGATTAGATTAGGAAACAATAGTGTAGTAGAAAGATTAAGTGGAGGAAGAGGGCTGAATAGCTTGGATTACACGGAAGACCAATAAAATTCCAGACAAGGAATTTGCACCATCTACGTTGGGCCACCTGCGCTCGCTTGAATATCTAAGGGTGCCTCGCCTTAGGCTCCCTTTCGCGCGGGTCTTAACAGCCAGGGCAAGTAAGTAGACCTGGTGAGCCTCTGCGCCCCAGATGGAAATTCAGCCTGAAATTAAAGTAAAGAGACACGGGGGAAACCAGTCCAGCGACTGGCTCCGGCTCCTATTGTTTAGAAGGCCTTATATACCTTTTAGATTGTACATAGAGATCAATGGGTAATACAAAATTATGCAGTGTTAGCAGCCCAGACTCTTATCAAAACCAGGCTTTTCTCTCTGCATACCTAATTGTATACACAAGTCTTAGGTGATTTACATCATCTTCTGGCCAAAGGGGGGCAATTAACATTTTACAGCCTTTTTTCTGATAAGGGTTAGTCAACCAGAAGACTTATTTGTGTTGATCTTCCCAAAGTTTGGTGTCACTCTCAGAAAGTACTAAATAAAGTTACATTCTTACATAGCAAGGACACAAGAGGAGTGCAAAGAGAAGTAATTAACTCAAAAGTCTAGTGTTGCTAACATCAGAACTACTATATATCTTTTTCCATATCCCATTTACATTGATTAACATCCTCCCAGGTGCCTAAAAGATAAAGAATATGGAGGCCTGGTGGCAATCATTGAGTCAACAGTGAAATCCCGTCACCAATATAATTTTTAACTCTTTAGAAAAGGCTCTGTATCTTTAAGACGCTTTTAAGCTTTATGCCTCTCGCGGTTGGGGGCTGCAAGCAATTCACAAGCTGTAAGAGGTCCAGGGAACCTGTTAGGCAAGCTAGAGAGCAATCAGAGGGGGTTAACTGAAACATCCCTTTCAAATGCAGAAGACTAAAGTCCTGAGTTGACTTTTTTCCAGAGAATATCAGAAAAGTGGAAAAGCAAGCTGATTCTTATTTGGGGGGGGGGGGGCCGTGGATGCTCAGGAAATTCCAGGGGGAAAACCTGAGGTCGATTAGCCTTGCCATCAGAGCTCTTGCCACATGACCTTGTCACGGGTGGAATTCCTCACACTGGCTCCCAACACCCCAGCACTGTGCAGGATCACACAGCTGCCACTTCTTGCCCCGACCAGTAATGCTGAAGAAACTGAAGTTGAACGGTTCTATGAAGACCTACAAAGACCCAGAACTAACACCCCAAAAATGTCCCTTTCATTGTAGGGGACTGGAATGCAAAAGTAGGAAGTCAAGAAACACCCAAAGTAACAGGCAGATTTGTCCCTGGATTACAGAATGAAGCAGGGCAAAAGCTAACAGAGTTTTGCCAAGAGAACTCACTGGTCATAGCAAACACCCTCTTCCAACAACACAAGAGAAGACACTACACATGGACATTATCAGAGGGTCAATACAAGAATCAGATTGATTATATTCTTTGCAGCCAAAGATGGAGAAGCTCTATAGAATCAGCAAAAAAAACAAGACTGGGAGCTGACTGTGGCTCAGATCATGAACTCCTTATTGCCAAATTCAGACTTAAATTGAAGAAAGTAGGGAAAACCACTAGACCATTCAGGTATGATGTAAATCAAATCCCTTATGATTATACAGTGGAAGTGAGAAATATATTTAAGGGACAAGATCTGATAGACAAAGTGCCTAAGGAACTATGGATGGAGATTTGTGACATTGTACAGGAGGCAGTGATCAAGACCATCCACAAGAAAAATATATGCAAAAAGGCAAAATGGTTGTCTGAAGAGGCCTTACAAATAACTGTGAAAAGAAGAGATGCAAAAGACAGAGGAGAAAAGGAAAGATATTCCCATCTGAATACAGAGTTCCATAGAATAACAAGGAGAGATAAGGAAACCTTCCTCAGTGATCAGTGCAAAGAAATAGAGGAAAACAATAGAATGGGAAAGACTAGAGATCTCTTCAAGAAAATTAGAAATGCCAAAGGAATATTTCATGAAAAGATGGGGTCAATAAAGGACAGAAATAGTATGAACCTAAAAGAAGCAGAATATATAAGAAATGTCAAGAATACACAAAAGAATTATGCAAAAAAGATCTTCATGACCCAGATAATCATGATAGTGTGATCACTCACCTAGAGCCAGATATCCTGGAATGAGAAGTCAAGTGGGACTTAAGAAGCATCACTACAAACGAATCTAGTAGAGGTGATGCAATTCCAGTTGAACTATTTCAAATCTTAAAAGATGATGCCATGAAAGTGTTGCACTCAATATGCCAGCAAATTTGGAAAACTCAGCAGTGGCCACAGGACTGGAAAAGGTCAGTTTTCATTCCAATCCCAAGGAAAGGCAATGCCAAAGAATGCTCAAACTACCACACAATTGCACTCAACTCACACGCTAGTAAAGTAATGCTCAAAATTCTCCAAGCCAGGCTTCAGCAGTACATGAACCTTGAACTTCCAGATGTTCAAGCTGGTTTTGGAAAAGTCAGAGGAACCAGAGATCAAATTGCCAACATCCTCTAGATCATCGAAAAAGCAAGAGGGTTCCAGAAAAACATCTATTTCTGGTTTATTGACTATGCCAAAGCCTTTGACTGTGTGGATCACAACAAACTGTGGAAAATTCTTCAAGAGATGGAATACCAGGCCACCTGATCTGCTTTCTGAGAAGTCAGTATGCAGGTCAGAAGCAACAGTGAGAACTGGACATGAAATAAAAGACTGGTTCCAATCGGGAAAGGAATACGTCAAAGCTGTATATTTTCATCCTGTTTATTTAACTTATATGCAGAGTACATCATGAGAAATGCTGGACTGCATGAAGCACAAGCTAGAAAGATTGCTGGGAGAAATATCAATAACCACAGATATGCAGATGACACCACCCTTATGGCAGAAAGTGAAGAAGAACTAAGAGCCTCTTGAAGAAAGTGAAAGAGGAGAGTGAAAAAGTTGGCTTAAAGCTCAACATTCAGAAAACTAAGATCAGGGCATCTGGTACCATCACTTCATGGTGAATAGATGGGGAAACAATGGAAACAGTGGCAGACTTTTTTTTTTTTTTTTTTTGCCTCCAAAATCACTGCAGATCGTGACTGCAGCCATGAAATTAAAAGAGGCTTGCTCCTTGGAAAATATGTGTCCAGAGCAGAGGGAGACCCTGAGCATGGAAGGCGTGGGGCATGGGAAGTAGCAGTGGACACAACCTAGACTAAAGAAACATTATCTTGCCAATGAGGGTCTATCTAGTCAAAGCTATGGTTTTTCCAGTAGTCATGTATGAATGTGAGAGTTGGACTAAAAAGAAAGCTGAGCACCAAAGAATTGATGCTTTTGAACTATGATGTTGGAGAAGACTCTTGAGAGTCCCTTGGACTGCAAGGAGATTCAACCAGTCCATCCTAAAGGAAATCAGTCTGGAATATTCATTGGAAGGACTGATACTGAAGCTGAAACTTCAATACTTTGGCCACTTGATGTGAAGAACTGATTCATTTGAAAAGACCTTGATGCTGGGAAAGATTGAAGGGGGTGGGGAGAGAAGAGGACGACAGAGGATAAGATGGTTGGATGGCATCAGCGACTCAATGGACATGAGTTTGAGTAAACTCCGGGAGTTGGTGACGGACAGGGAGGCCTGGTGTGCTGCAGTCCACGGTGTCGCAAAGAGTCAGACACGACTGAGCAACTGAAGTGAACTGAACTGACTATGGCTACTTTCTTATACACTGCAGGTTAGATCTTGTTATTAACAATATCTATACACACTACTCAGAGAAGGTAGTGGCACCCTACTCCAGCACTCTTGCCTGGAAAATCCCATGGATGGAGGACCCTGGTAGGCTGCAGTCTATGGGGTCGCTAAGAGTGGGACACGGCTTAAATGACTTAACAGCAGCAGCAGCATACACACTACTTAATCTCATTGCCCTGTATATCTCTCCTTGACCAAACTGCCTGTATTTTTAGCTCACTGTCTCTAGAATTCATCTCCAACAGATTTAAGATATCCTCCCCCTTAGACCTTGAATCCATTTGTCTTACTACTTTTCACTGTCTTTAGTTCAATGAGCTTCTCAGTACCCAAAACAGTTAGAGCAAAACTTTTGTTACAGAGTTAACTTTATACTCCTTGTGTCATTCACTGCTACTTCCCATGCCCCACGCCTTCCATGCTCAGGGGCTCCCTCTGCTCTGGACACATTGCTTTTCTTGCTTTTCCTAGAACATTACCAGATATGCTCTCTTTGCATTCACCCTCCCTTCTGTATACAGGGATGTCTATTTTTACCTTCTCCTCTTTTCTATCATCACTAAACTTTCATCAATATCACATTTCTTAAAACCTCTTACCACAGATGACTCTGGAAGAAGTATACAAGTAGAGCTTCTGTAGTTCTTGAGAGTCACAGTGATTTAAACCGTTAAGAACTTCAGTTTATAAAAAGCTATTTAGTATAGGTGGCCACCATCTTTGGCAAGAGATTCCCCAACCTTCTCTCTCCAGCCCTTCCAAAGCTTATGCAAGTTTCTAGTGACCTATGAAAACACTTCATACTTGGAATACAAAGAATGGCTTTTATGTTTTCCTGAGTGAAATCTGACATACACTCTGTAAGGAAATAATCTTCCTCTTGAAGCTGTACTCCTCCCTTCCCCCCTTCCTTCAGATATCTACTCCCTACAATTAAATAACACCCCCAACTCCCAACAATCTTTCCTGATTTCTAGGCATTGATTTATCTCCACAACACTTATTGCCAGCAAACATACTTATATTGACACATCTGTTTAGTGTCTGTATCCTCCCAATAGAACGTAAGCTTCTTAGGACAGGGATGCTTTCTTTTTTATTTATTTACTTTTTTTGTGTGTGGTAAAAGTCATATAATGTAAAACATGCTGTTTTAACCATATTTGACTAAGTGCCAGTTCAGTAGCATGAAGTACATTCACATTGTTGTGCAGTTCTCATCATCATCAATCCCCTGAATTCCTCACTTTCCTAAACAGAAATCTGCATGCGTTAAATAGTAAGCCTCCTTCCCCCTCCCCACCCAATCCCCCAGGTTCTGGCATCTACAAATGTACTCTGTGAATTTGACTATTTTAGGTACCTCACATAAGTGGGATCAAACTGTTGATTCACTGCTGCATTTACATTGCCAGAATCAGGCACAGCATATAGTAGGGTC
This sequence comes from Oryx dammah, assembly GCF_014754425.2. NCBI lineage: Eukaryota > Metazoa > Chordata > Mammalia > Artiodactyla > Bovidae > Oryx > Oryx dammah. The sequence goes on from NW_024070187.1 coordinate 1,724,534, forward strand.
CTAATACATCTTTGTTGAATGAAAGAAGGAGTCAATTTGCTGTACCTTAAAAAATGAGCATATTACTTTTTATGGATAAGTAATATTCTGTTGTATAAAGGTTTACAATGTACTGTAAATACACTTCACTACATAAGTATGTATAGTTTGGAATATTACTCAGCCATAAAAAAAATGAAGTAATGATGATGTGATCACTAATCTAGAGCCAGACATCTTGGAATGTGAAGTCAAGTGGGCCTTAGAAAGCATCACTACGAACAAAGCTAGTGGAGGTGATGGAATTCCAGTTGAGCTGTTTCAAATCCTGAAAGATGATGCTGTGAAAGTGCCACACTCAATATGCCTGCAAATTTGGAAAAGTCAGCAGTGGCCACAGGACTGGAAAAGGTCAGTTTTCATTCCAGTTCCAAAGAAAGGAAATGCCAAAGAATGCTCAAACTACCGCACAACTGCACTCATCTCACATGCTAGTAAAGTAATGCTCAAAATTCTCCAAGCCAGGCTTCAGCAATACGTGAACCGTGAACTTCCTGATGTTCAAGCTCCTTTTAGAAAAGGCAGAGGGACCAGAGATCAAATTGCCAGCATCTGCTGGATCATGGAAAAAGCAAGAGAGTTCCGGAAAAACACCTATTTCTGCTTTATTGACTATGCCATGGCCTTTGACTGTGTGGATCACAATAAACTATGGAAAATTCTGAAAGAGATGGGAATACAAACCACTGGACTTGCCTCTAGAGAAATCCGTATGCAAGTCAGGAAGCAACAGTTAGAAATGGACATGGAACAACAGATTGGTTCCAAATAGGAAAAGGAGTATGTCAAGGCTGTATATTGTCACCTGCTTATTTAACTTCTATGCAGAGTACATCATGAGAAATGCTGGACTGGAAGAAACACAAGCTGGAATCAAGATTGCCTGGAGAAATATCAATAACCTCAGATATGCAGATGACACCACCCTTATAGCAGAAAGTGAAGAGGAGCTAAAAAGCCTCTTGATGAAAGTGAAAGAGGAGAGTGAAAAAGTTGACTTAAATCTCAACATTCAGAAAACGAAGATTATGGCATCCATTCCCGTCACTTCATGGGAAATAGATGGGGAAACAGTGGAAACAGTGTCAGACTTTATTTTTTGGGCTCCAAAATCACTGCAGATGGTGACTGCAGCCATGACATTAAAAGACGCTTACTCCTTGGAAGAAAAGTTATGACCAACCTAGATATTATATTCAAAAGCAGAGACATTACTTTGCCAACTAAGGTCCGTCTAGTCAAAGCTATGATTTTTCCTGTGGTCATGTATGGATGTGAGAGTTGGACTGTGAAGAAGGCTGAGTGCTGAAGAATTGATGCTTTTGAACTGTGGTGTTGGACAAGACTCTTGAGAGTCCCATGGACTGCAAGGAGATCCAATCAGTCCATTCTGAAGGAGACCAACCCTGGGATTTCTTTGGAAGGAATGATGCTAAATCTGAAGCTCCAGTACTTTGGCTACCTCATGTGAAGAGTTGACTCATTGGAAAAGACTCTGATGCTGGGAGGGATTGGGGGCAGAAGGAGAAGGGGACGACAGAGGATGAGATGGCTGGATGGCATCACGGACTCGATGGACGTGAGTCTAAGTGAACTCCGGGAGATGGTGATGGACAGGGATGCCTGGCGTGCTGTGATTCATGGGGTCGCAAAGAGTGGGACACGACTGAGTGACTGAACTGAACTGAACTGAATGCTATTTAAAGCAACATGGATGGACCTGAGATTATAATACTAAGTGAAATAAGTCAGAAAGAGAAATACAAATATCATGTGATATTGCTGATATGTGGAATCTAAAAAATGATACAAATTATTATCTTATGGTTACCAAAGGTAAAATGGGTTCAGGGTAGAGATAAATTAGGACTCAAACAGATACAATTTGCTATATATAAAATAAATAAAACAACATGTACCTACTATATACCACAGAGAACTATACTCAAAATTTTATAATAACCTATAAAGGAAAACAATTGAGAAATATTATATATATATATATGCATAACTAAATTACTTTGCTGTGTAGCTGAACTTAACACAACACTGTGAATCAAGTATACTTCTATTTTAAAAAGTGAACATAATGCTAATTAATGTTTAAACAATGTTGGCAATTTACCAGATATAGTTGTAAGGGTTTTACATAATAGTAATTCATTTTTAGTCCTTCTAAGAACCCAGTGAAGAAAGCATTATCTTTCCATTTTCTAGATGAGGAAACTGAAGCACAGATAGATCAATTAATTTACCCAAAGTTGCACTATTAATGGAGATCAAAGGTCAGGGCTTGATCTCAGTCAGATTGACTTGTGTTCAGTCACTAAGTCATGTCCAAATCCTAGCTACCCCATAGGCTGTAGCCTGTCAAGGTCCTCTGCCAATGGAATTTTCCAGGCAAGAATACTGGAGTTGATTGTCATTTCCTATTCCAGGGGATCTTCCTGACCCAGGGATAGAACTCACATTTCTTGGGTCTCTTGCATTGGCAGGCAGGTTGTTTACCAGTAGAGCCACCTGGAAGCCACCTCTGGCCTTTTATTGGGATTCAAAAAGGAAAGAAACATAAATAATAAAAATGTAGGAACTCATTTTAAAATTCAAACATCCTGAATATTTTACAATATAAACACAGAAAATTCTTTTCACTTTCTAATTCTGACACAAAAACATCAGAAATAGCAGGATGCATTTCTACATTTAAAATGTAACAAAAATAGCAATGGTATTTTTTATTAAGGTTTATTTTTGATCTGTAGGTAGTTATCCAGTAATACTTACTTAAAGGTGGATGTGTTATAAGGACGTATGCTGACATGTAATAAGAGAGTGATACAATGGTCAGAGTCAACAGCTAGGGAATGCAGGACTTCTGGCCTATGATATACAGTAGAAAAGGGAAATAGGATCAGGGCATGATTTCACTGCATGTGAGGGAGGAACAAATGTCACTTAGGAGATACTCGAGCAATCCTGTGACTAAGATCTGAGAAATTTAAAAAGAATCCCCTTTGTCTATCTGTTATTTAATATATTGATCTTTTTTCCTCCAGCATGTAACATGTATTTGTCGAATGTGTTTGGTTGTATTACATAGTGATGAGACAAAGTTCCTGTTCTAAATACATTTACAGTTTAGTAGAAACACATAAAAAAATATCATATTATGATGCTGTGAAAGTGCTGCACTCAATATGCCAGCAAATTTGGAAAACTCAGCAGAGGCCACAGGACTGGAAAAGGTCAGTTTTCATTCCAATTCCAAAGAAAGGCAATACCAAAGAATGCTCAAACTACTGCACAATTGCACTCATCTCACACTCTAGTAAAGTAATGCTCAAAATTCTCCAAGCCAAGCTTCAGCAATACGTGAACCGTGAACTCCCTGATGTTCAAGCTGGTTTTAGAAAAGGCAAGGGAACCAGAGATCAAATTGCCAACATCCGCTGGATAATGGACAAATCAAGAGAGTTCCAGAAAAACACCTATTTCTGCTTTATTGACTATGCCAAAGCCTTTGACTGTGTGGATCACAACAAACTGTGGAAAATTCTGAAAGAGATGGGAATACCAGACCACCTAACCTGCCTTTTGAGAAATCTGTATGCAGGTCAGGAAGCAACAGTTAGAACTGGACATGGAACAACAGACTGGTTCCAAATAGGAAAAGGAGTATGTCAGGGCTGTATATTGTCACCCTGCTTATTTAACTTATATGCAGAGTACATCATGAGAAATGCTGGACTGGAAGAAACACAAGCTGGAATCAAGATTGCCGGGAGAAATATCAAGAACCTCACATATGCAGATGACACCACCCTTATGGCAGAAAGTGAAGAGAAGCTAAAAAGCCTCTTGATGAAAGTGAAAGAGGAGAGTGAAAATGTTGGCTTAAGTGTCAACATTCAGAAAACGAAGATCATGGCATCTGATCCCATCACTTCATGGGAAATAGATGGGGAAATAGTAGAAACATGTCAAACTTTATTTTTGGGGGCTCCCAAATCACTGCAGATGGTGATTGCAGCCATGAAATTAAAAGACTCTTACTCCTTGGAAGAAAAGTTATGACCAACCCAGATATTATATTCAAAAGCAGAGACATTACTTTGCCGACTGAGGTCCATCTAGTCAAGGATATGGTTTTTCCTGTGGTCATGTATGGATGTGAGAGTTGGACTGTGAAGAAAGCTGAGTGCTGAAAAATTGATGCTTTTGACATGTGGTGTTGGAGAAGACTGTTGAGAGTCCCTTGGACTGCAAGGAGATCCAATCAGTCCATTCTGAAGGAGATCAGCCCTGGATTTCTTTGGAAGGAATGATGCTAAAGCTGAAGCTCCAGTACTTCGGCCACGTCATGCGAAGAATTGACTCATTGGAAAAGACTCTGATGATGGGAAGGATTGGGGGCAGGAAGAGAAGGGGACAACCGAGGATGAGATGGCTGGATGGCATCACGGACTCGATGGACGTGAGTCTGAGTGAACTCCTGGAGACGGTGATGGACAGGGAGGCCTGGCGTGCTGCGATTCATGGGGTTGCAAAGTGTCGGACACGACTGAGCGACTGAACTGAACGGAAATGAACTGATGTAGCCTCTTTGTTAAAGATGAAATCTCTGGACTCCCACACCTTGGATTTGAGTCCTGACTCCAAGACTATCTGGGCAAAATATTTAACCTTTCAGTATCTCTGTTCTTTATCCCTAAAGTAGATATAAAAACTATATCTACCTCATAGGATTACTAGAGGATGAAATGATTTGATATTCATAAAGCAGTTAGAACAGTGCTGGTACATGATAAAGACTGTAAATGTCACTTGTTATTTAATGTAATATTTATGATATATAAAACATAAATTGTAATAAATATTATAAATTATAATAAATCATTTGTATCTCCAGAACACAGCACTTCATTCCAGATCACTCTGTCTTCTGCATTCTTTTCCTTCTCCTAAAATTTTGTATTGCAACAACCTACAGTTTCTCCTTTTGGATCTTTGTTTTATTGTCACACTGCTGTCATACTCACAACACTTCCGATTCCAGATGTGTGGGAATTTTCTCTACAACAAGCAAGTCTCTGTGGTACCAGCTAGGTGTCCTACAATGTAACTCATTTCTGATATTTTCTACCTGGAGATGATGATAGATCTCACAAATTGAAGGCTCAATCCTATAAGAATGCTCCTTTTTCATTTCAGGTGCTGATCACAAGTAATAGATCCCCTGGGTTACCAACACCTTTTGTTTGATTTACCTACAACCCCCTCTGCTGGTTCAAATAATCTGCTAGGACAGCTCATGGAACTCAGGGTAACACATTTACCAGCTTATTTATTAAAAGATCTGATAAAGGATACAGATGAATATCCAAATGAAGAGATATATAGGACTGGATCTTGAAGCATCCTGGGCAAAGAAGCTGCTGTCCCCTTGAAGCTGGGGTGCATCATCCTCCTAGAATGCGGATACACTGAGTCACTTAGAAGCTCCTAGAAACCTGTACTATGGGGAATTTTATGATGTCTTCTTCATGTAGGCATGTGGGATTACTAACTCTACCTGAGTCCCTCTCTCCTCCCTGGAGGATGGGCTGAAAATTCCAAGCTTCTAATTATGCCTTGGTCTTTCTGGTAACCAGTCCCCTTATGGAAACCATGCAGAAGCCCACTCTGAGTTGTCTCATAGAACAGCAGATGCTTCTAATGCTCTTTCACTTAGGAAATTACAGGGGTTTAGAAGCCTGGGGCCAGGGATGGGGCCAAAGACCAGAAAACAGATTTTCTATTTTCTTACATATGTCATTTCCTGATTCCTTATTAACACCAACTTGTTTTTGAAACTCAAGTAAAGCATCAATTCAGAATTGAAATAGTACTTATTATATCATATGTAATCATTGGTACAAGTTATTGTTGCTGTTGATTTACTTAGATTCATGCTTCTAGTTCACAGGGACAGTTTTGAATGATCTTGTACGCTCAGCATCTAACACAGTGTCTGGCATGTAGGGCAGGGATTTAACAGCAAAAACAAAACAGTTCTTGCTGCATAAAGAACAGTGGGGATATTGAAGCAATATTATGCTCTCCAAGAAGAAGGCCCCAGGGTATCTCCCAAGGAACCTGCAGTAGTCTTGTGTCTTGATTTATTTCCAACTATCTGAACCTCAGCCTTAAGGGCTTAGAAAATGCATTGGAACACACACCAATACTTTATTCATTTCTCAGGAGTGGACTCTGACTTAATTAATCAGATAAGTGAAACCAGACTGCAGTTTACCAATTAGCCATGAGAAATTCTCACACAGACAGGGATACAAAGATGAGTGTGTTCCCTTGTTAAGGACAAAGTTTTGGGATGATCGTTAATAAATATGTATTGAATAAAGAATTAACCCAGATAGAAATACTCAAGGGAGAGTTCTGGGTTGGAAAGTGTGGTATTTGAAAGTATTAAAATGAAGACGTCTTTCTGACATGTGAATGTGGGGCAGGGTAGGAAGAGGATTCAGAGCAAAAATTTAGATAATCCTTGATTTTTTCATCTTTCTTTTAAAAATTCCTCTTCATCTTATAGGAAGAGGGTTCCTTTTGCCCAAAACTTGATATTGTTCCGGGATTTTAATTGGTTAGCATCTTTCAGATTTTCTCCTGAAAAAAGCCCTACTTTTTTGAAACCCTCAAAGAAAATGCAACTTGCTTTTCACTTTAGAAGTGAGAAATCTTCTGTACATTGTCTCCTTTCACAAAGGTCTTTCCTCCTTCAATTACATTTACCTTTTCTACATTTTTTCTCTATATGAACAGAAAAATCTCCAACCCCCACCCTTTTGTCTGTTTACTAAATTGACCTTACCTAATTTCAGGATTTCAGTGATTTTTGGTAATGCATAGCTACCACATTTTTTTTTTTTTTTTTTTTTACAAACGGCCTCACCATAGCTTAATCTAAGGGTGTCAAAATGCTTTTTTTTTTTTTAATTGCACATTTCCAAATACATTTTATTTTGCTGTATTTGTTAGTAAGCTATACTGCTTTTGTTGTTTAGTCACTAAGTCATTTTCTGACTCTTGCAATCCAGTGAACAGTAGCCCACAAGGTTCTTCTGTCAATGAAATTTCCCAGGTAAGAATACTGGAGTGGGTTGCCATTCCCTTCTCCAGGGGATCTCCCCAACTGAGGGATAAAACCCATGTCTCCTCCACTGACAGGAGCATTCTTTACCACTGAGCAACCAGAGAAGCCTCAATAAGTTATATACAATAAGCGTATTACATTTAAGGATCATTACAATGCATAGACTATATAAAACACATATCTGGTAATAGAGGATGGGAAGCAGGTTTCAAACCACAGTCTTATCGTCTGCTGTTTTTGTAACTCCATTTAAGGTGTGATTAAATCATTCATACTTTGTAATGTGCCTGATGAAGGGATTGCTATCCCTCTTTACCATAATTTTGACTTGTGCTACTTTTTTGTGTATTTTCAATCTGTGGTTTCTTTTAAGTTAGCTATAAACCACTTATCCAGTGAATGAAGGTTAATTTACTAAACCAGAATAAATATTCTTGAAATCCATTTTACAGGGCATGTTTAAACAAAGGCAGGTTGAATTATGCTGAAATTAAATGGCTGAGTGAGGCCTGTCCACTCCTCCTTATGAGGGATATCATTCTCTCCAGAATGCGGGGTGACATGATGCATGTAACAGACTACATGAGATGCTGATGTCAGCCACTGACTAGTGAAGCTCAATAGAGCTTAGTTTCCTCTATTGCCACATATGTGTACATACCTATGTTTTTTCCTCCTAAGCCCTGCACGCTGTCTCATTTGTTTGTTCTGCTTTGGACAGCCACTGATTTAAATTGAACACTTTTCCAAAATTATCCCCAAATGTCACCAACTGCAGAAGAAAGTAATTTGCATTCCTGCAGATTGAAGCATTAGATTTAAGATGACAGTCTCTAAATTTTTCTGAAGTTTTCTCATTATATCTTTAAAAATCTTTAAAAGTAAAACAGCTTTAGCATTCATTTTCATATTGATTTTTAAGAAAAATTCTTTTTTCAATAATTAACTATTTTAAAATGTATAATATAAAATATTTATCTTCTGGCTTTGTCTGTCTCCTGGCAAATTACTATGTTCATAGAAGTTTGATCAAGTAGATCTCTGGTAAAAGGATTCCCCTGCCAATCCAGGAGCCACAGGAGATGCAAGTTTGATCCTTGAGCCTAGATGATTCCCTGGAGAAGGAAATGGGAACCCACTCCATTATTCTTGCCTGGGAAATCCCATGGACAAAGGAGCATGGTGGGCTACAGCCCATGGGGTTTCAAAGAGTCAGACACAAGTGAACGACTGAGCATGCATAGAAGGTTTGCAAATTTGATGAATGCAGTTTTGGAACAAAGATGAAAGAGATCTCATTCAATGTGCTCACAATAATTTGAAATCAATAGGCTCCATGATGGTGATGTTTTGAAACCTAGGTGACAACAGCAGCACCTGTGACTTTCTCAGGTACCAAGATATTTTGGAACTGAGGTCTCTCAGCAAACAAGAGAGATGAGGATAATGGGACGAAGGTGCAGCCAGCCGGTTTATCATGTTTGTACCCATGACTTCTCAGAGAGAAGAGGGGCTCAAATACTCCATTTTAAAGTTTTATTTAGAATGGTAATAAAAATGAAGGAATGTCATAATATGGTCATAAAATAAAGTACATTTTAAAATAGAAAAGGAAACATTCTATATTCAGGTAGCAGTAGAGAGTCCTTTATTTTATAAGTATTGTAGTTTCTTAATATAAGACTGCTTTAACCTTTCTTTTTAAAAATACTCTAAGCAAGGATTTGGTTTCCAAGTCCAACAGGATGCTAGGAGGGCCTCTTAGGATACCACTTATGTTGGATCACCCTACAAACTTATACTTCCCTGGACTACTCTACTAGGTAATGGACACATCTGACAATCACTATCAATCTCTTAAATCAGAAACAACTGTTCAAACATATTTTAAAAAACTATTAAATCAGGGACTTCTCCCTCATTGAACAAATGAGGAACTCTTTTTTTAAAAAAAATTCCAGTACATAAATTGCGAAAGAAAATGGTTAGCTATCATGGTATATACAATTCAAATACATCAAACACATACCAAACGTGGTCCAAGGGAGAAGGGAATAGCAAACCACCTCAGCATTCTTGCCTTGAGAATCCTATTAACAGTATGAAAAGGCAAAAATATATGACAGTGAAAGATGAACTCCCCAAGTCAGTAGATGCCCAGTATGCTACTGAAGATGACTAAAGAAGTTGCTCCAGAAGGAATGAAGAGGCTGAGCCAAAGTGGAACAGTTACAGATGTGTCTGGTGGTAAAAGTAGTCTGATGCTGTAGGAAAATATTGCATAGGTCCACAAATGAAGGTAAATTGGAAGTGGTCAAATAGGAGATGGCAAGAGTGAACATTGACATTTTAAGAATCAGTGAACTAAAATGGACTGGAAGGGGTGAATTTAATTCAGATGACCATTATATCTACTACTAATGACAAGAATCCCTTAGAAGAAGTGGTGTAGCCCTCATAGTCAACAAAAGAGTCCAAAATGCAGTACTTGGGTGCAATCTCAAAAACATAGAATGATCTCTATTTGTTTCCAAGGCAAACCATTCAGTGTCACAGTAATCCAAGCCTATGCCCCGACCATGAATGATGAAGAGCCTGAAGTTAAATGGTTCTATGAAGGCCTACAAGACCTTCTAGAACTAACACCAAAAAATAAATAAATAAAAAGATGTTATTTTCATCATAGGGGAATGGAATCCAAAAGTAGGAAGTCAAGAGAAATCTGGGGTAACAGACAATTTTGGTCTTAGAGTACAAAATGAGCAGGATAAGGGCTAACAGAGTTTTGCCAAGAGAATGCATTGGTCACAGCAAAATCCTCTTCCAACAACACAAGAGAAGACTCTACACATGGACATCATTGGATGGTCAATACCAAAATCAGATTGATTATTTACTTTATAGGCAAAGATGAACAATTCTATACAGTAAGTAAAAACATGACCAGGAGCTGACTGTGGCTCAAACAATGAACTCCTGATTGCAAGATTCAGACTTATATTGAAGAGAGTAGGGAAAACCACTAGGTCATTCATGCTAATCAAATCCCTTATCATTGCACAGTGGAAGTGTGTAATAGAGTCAAGGGGTTAGATATGATAGACAGAGTGCCTGAAGGACTATGGATGTAGGTTTATGCCATTGTGTAGGAGGCTTTGATCAAGATCATCCCCAAGGAAAAGAAATGTAAAAAGACAAAATGGTTGTCTGAGGAGGCCTTAAAAATAGCTGAGGAAAAAAAAAAAAAAAAAGGAAGCTAAAGGTAAAAGACAAAAGGAAACATATATCCATATGAATGCAGAGTTCCAAAGAATAGCAAGAAGGGATAAGAAAGCCTTCCCAAGTGAATAATGCAAAAAAATAGAGAAAAAAAATTAAAGTGAGAAAGACTAGAGATCTCTTCATGAAAATGAGAGATACCAAAGGAACACTTCATGCAAAAATGGGCACAGTAAAGGACAGAAACAGTATGGACCTAAGAGAAGCAGAAGATATTAAGAGGGGGTGGTAAGAATACACAGAACAATTATACAAAAAAGATCTTCATGACCCGGATAACCATGATAGTGTGATCACTCATCTGGAGTCAGACATCCTAGATTGTGAAGTCAAGTGGGTCTTAGGAAGCATCACTACAAACAAAGATAGTGGAGGTGATGGAATTCCAGTCGAGCTACTTCAAATCTTAAAAGATGATGCTGTGAAAGTGCTGTACTCATATGTCAGCAAATTTGGAAAAGTCAGCAGTGGCCACAGGACTGGAAAATGTCAATTTTCATTCTAATCACAAAAAAGGATAATGCCAAAGAGTGTTCAAACTACCTCACAACTGCACTCATTTCACATGCTAGCAAAGTAATGCTAAAATTCTCCAAGCTAGACTTTAACAGTATGTGAAGGCTGAACTTCCAGATGTTTAGATTGGATTTAGAAAAAGCAGAAGAACCAGAGATCAAATTGCCAACATCATTGGATAAAAGGAAAAGCAAGGGAATTCCAGAAAATCTTCTGCTTCATTGACTATGCCAAAGCCTTTGATTGTGTGGATCACAACAAACTGGAAAATTCTTAAAGAGATGGGAATACCAGACCACCTTACCTGCCTCCTGAAAAGCTTGTTTGCAGGTCCAGAAGTAACAGAATGAGACATGGAACAATGGTCTGGTTCCAAACTGGGAAAGGAGTACATAAAAGCTGTACATTGTCACTCTGCTTACTTAACTGATATACAGAGTACATCATGAGATTTGCTGCATTGCTTGAAGCACAAGCTGGAATCATGAGTGCCAGGAGAAATATCAATAACCTCAGATAAGCAGATGACACCATATTTATGGCAGAAAAGGAAGAGCAACTAAAGAGCTTCTTGATTACGATGAAAGAAGAGAGTGAAAAAGTTGGCTTAAAACTCAACATTCAAAAAACCAAGATCATGGCATCCTGTCCCATCATTTCATGGCAAATAGATGGGGAAATAATGGAAACAATGACAGACTTTATCTTCTTGGGCTCCAAAATCACTGCAGATGGTGTCTGCAGCCATGAAATGAAAGGGTGCTTACTCCTTGGAAGAAAATCTATGACAAACCTAGACAGCATATTAAAAAGCAGAGACATTACTTTGCCAACAATTGTCTGTCTAGTCAAGACTATGGTTTTTCCAGTAGTCATGTATGGATATAGTAGTTGAACCATGAAGAAGGCTGAATGCTGAAGAATTGATGCTTTTGAACTATGGTGTTGGAGAAGACTCTTGAGAATCCCTTGGACAGCAAGATCAAACCAGTCAATCCTAAAGGAAACCAATCCTGAATATTCATTGGAAGGCTTGACGCTGAAGCAGAAGCTGCAATACTTTGGCCACCTGATGCATAGTGCTGGCTTATGAGAAAAGTTTCTGATGCTGGGAAAGATTGAGGGCAGGAGGAGAAGGGGGTGACAGAGGATGAGATGGTTGGATGTCCTCACTGACTCAATGGACATGAGTATGAACAAGCTTGGGGAGATGGTGAAGGAGAGGCAAGCCTGATGTGCTGCAGTCCAAGGGGTCACAAAAAGTCAGACACAACCAAGAGACTGAAAGACAACAAAAAATGAACATTCATCTGTTACTTTTTCAAAGATTTATTAGATATTCCTAGAGTAGCTATAGATCAGGGCAGGCAAAGAACTTAGTTTGACAGTGTTTATGATGGATATTTCCTAGTAGTTCTCAGTAAATAGAGTTGCTAGATTTAGTATATGAAAATATGAGACATCAGTTAAATATGAACATCTGATAAAAACAAATAATTTTAGTATGTCTCATACATTTATATGCTTATACCAAAACAATTAGCTTTCTTATATTAATATATATAATATATACATATATATTATATATTCAGTGCTTATCTGAAATTTAAATTTAAATGGGCATTTTTTTTTTTTAATTTTACCTGGCAATTCTATCTTTATGCCTCAGAGGGAAGAAAAATATTGCAAACATAAATTTCCAGTGATGGCAGTCAATACTCTGTTAGTTCAATATCTGATCTCTTTAATAACAAATCTTCAGTTCAGTTCAGTTCAGTCACTCAGTTATGTCTGACTCTTTGTACCTCATGAATTGCAGCACTCCAGGCCTCCCTGTTCATCACCAACTCCAAGATTTCACCCAAACTCATGTCCATCGAGTCGGTGATGCCATTCAGCCATCTTATCCTCTGTCATCCCCTTCTCCTCCTGCCCCCAATCCCTCCCAGCATCAGTCTTTTCCAATGAGTCAAATCTTCGCATGAGGTGGCCAAAGTATTGGAGTTTCAGCTTTAGCATCATTCCTTCCAAAGAACACCCAGGACTGAACTCCTTTAGAATGGACTGGTTGGATCTCCTTGCAGTCTAAGGGACTCTCAAGAGTCTTCTCCAATACTACAGTTCAAAAGCATCAATTGTTCAGCGCTCAGCTTTCTTCACAGTCCAACTCTCACACCTAATTAGGAACATGAGGGGGTGGGAAGTCTTAATAAAAATGAAAGTTTTAGGTGATAGATTGATTTTTAAGGGAAGATAAATTCATTCTAGGCATAATACCATTCTTCCTGTAAGATATTGAGGTGAATACAGTTGCAGGTTACAGTTAGAGTCTGGATTTGGGGAAACAAGTTAGGTCTACAATGAAATTTGATATTGATGTAACAATTGTTCCTGTCTAGAAATTGTCAAGACAATTTCTCTGGGAAGTTTTTCATCCTTATGAGAAGGTTATGTCCAATAAGGGCTAACAAGCATAATAATATCTAATCATGGCTTCCCTTGTGGCTGGGTTTCCCTGAGAGCCTAGCTGGTAAAGAATCTGCCTGTAATGCGAGAGATGTGGGTTCGATCCCTAGGTTGTAAAGATCCCCTGGAGAAGGGAAAGGCTACCCACTCCAGTATTCTGCCTGGAGAATTCCATGGATTGTATAGTCCATTGGACCACAAAGAGTTGGACATGACAGACCAACCTTCACGTTCACTTTCAATCAGTAATTTGGGGCTTCCCTGGTGGCTCAGCAGTAAAGAATCTGCCTGCAATGAAGGAGACCTTGATTAGATCTCTGGGTGGGGAAAATCCTCTGGAGAAGGAAATGGCAACCCACTCTAGTATTTCTTGCCTGGAGAATTCCATGGACAGAGGAGCCTGGCAGGCTATGGGGTCCATGGGGTCACAGAGTCAGACACAACTGAGTGACTAACACACACACACTCACATTCAGTAATTTGTCTAGTAAGGGCTTTATAAATTCCAGTTCTAATAGTTTGCTTTTCCTTATCTACACACATCTTTATTTTTCTGTTATCTAATTCTCTACCATTATCTCTGCCAGATATCTACTTTCTTCCCTCTTCCAAATACCAATTTATTCCTCAACCTTCAAAGTTTTACTAAACTGCCTTTCCTTAGTTCTCCTGATCAGAAGCAAGTAATCACCCCTCTGGATCCCAAGAAAAATCCCACACACAGCCTATTGAATGAGAAGAACTAACTTGACTCTTGCTTGCGCAAGTCTTAATAATTTACAAAATTCTAATTAAGCAGTTCACTTTAGAAAAGATTTTGTAGTTTGGTTTAAACATGTAAAAAATGGGTTCAGTTTCCACAGATTAGTACCTGCAATACAAAGGAGCAAATAAATATTTTGATAACCTATTCAAATCAAAAGAGCTGGTTCATGAGCCAATTTTCATTGTATCTTTGAATGGGATGGGTCATGGTCCGGAATTTGTGAGCAGTTCTTATTGCTTGTTTTGCTGGGGACTGTAATTAAGAGAGTGAATTTTCTTTCATACTGTGAATTTTAATAATCACCAGTTTAAGGGAATTTGGGGAGAAACTGTGACAGATTATTGAAATTTAGCATATTTCATTGCTGAATCATGCTGAGTTGCTTTTTTACACATCAATGACTTTGGAATTAAAGAGTTCCAAGAAACTCAAAATTAGGGACCTCCCAGTGAATTATTTATGTTTATTACAATGTTTGTATGAACACATTTAACTGAAGACCAAATGAAGAAAATATTTGAAGAAGAGTATCTCTGATGTGTTAAAAAGAAGAGTAGGCAGTCAAAACCAAATCCAACATGTATGTTCAGGGAAGACAGATAAAACTGACTTCAGTTCAGTTCAGTTCAGTCGCTCAGTCATGTCCGACTGTTTGCAACCCCATGAATCGCAACACATCAGACCTCCCTGTCCATCACCAACTCCCAGAGTTCACTCAGACTCACCATAGAGTCAGTGATTCCATCCAGCCATCTCATCCTCGGTCGTCCCCTTCTCCTCCTGCCCCCAATCCCTCCCATCATCAGAGTCTTTTCCAATGAGTCAACTCTTCTCATGAGGTGGCCAAAGTACTGGAGTTTCAGCCTTAGCATCATTCCTTCCAAAGAAATCCCAGGGCTGATCTCCTTCAGAATGGACTGGTTGGATCTCCTTGCAGTCCAAGGGACTCTCAAGAGTCTTCTCCAGCACCACAGTTCAAAAGCATCAATTCTTCAGCACTCAGCCTTCTTAACAGTCCAACTCTTACATCCATACATGACCACTGGAAAAACCATAGCCTTGACTAGACGGACCTTAGTCGGCCAAGTAATGTCTCTGCTTTTGAATATACTATCTAGGTTGGTCATAACTTTTCTTCCAAGGAGTAAGCTTCTTTTAATTTCATGGCTGCAATAACCATCTGCAGTGATTTTGGAGCCCAAAAAAATAAAGTCTGACACTGTTTCCAATGTTTCCCCACCTATTTCCCTGGAAGTGATGGGACCGGATGACATGATCTTCGTTTTCTGAATTTTGAGCTTTAAGCCAACTTTTTCACTCTCCTTTTTCACTTTCACCAAGAGGCTTTTTAGCTCCTCTTCACTTTCTGCCATAAGGGTGGTGTCATCTGCATGTCTGAGGTTATTGGTATTTCTCCTGGCAATCTTGATTCCAGCTTGTATTTCTTCCAGTCCAGCGTTTCTCATGATGTACTCTGCATCGAAGTTAAATAAGCAGGGTGGCAATATACAGCCTTGACATACTCCTTTTCCTATTTGGAACCAGTCTATTGTTCCATGTCCAGTTCTAACTGTTGCTTCCTGACCTGCATACAGATTTCTCAAGAGGCAGGTTAGGTGGTCTGGTATTCCCATCTCTTTCAGAATTTTCCACAGCTTATTGTGATCCACCCAATCAAAGGGTTTGGCATATTCAGTAAAGCCGAAATATATGTTTTTCTGGAACTCTCTTGCTTTTTCCATGATCCAGCGGATGTTGGCAATTTGATCTCTGGTCCCTCTGCCTTTTCTAAAACCAGCTTGAACATCTGGAAGTTCATAGTCAACGTATTGCTGAAGCCTGACTTGGAGAATTTTGAGCATTACTCTACTATCATGTGAGATGAGTGCAATTGTGTGGTAGTTTGAACATTCTTTTGCATTTCCTTTCTTTGGAATTGGAATGAAACTGACCTTTTCCAGTCCTGTGGCCACTGCTGAGTTTTCCAAATTTGCTGACATATTGAGTGCAGCACTTCTACAGCATCATCTCTCAGGATGTGAAACAGCTCAACTGGAATTCCATGATCTCCGCTAGCTTTGTTCATAGTGATGTTTTCTAAGTCCCACTTGACTTCACATTCCAAGATGTCTGGCTCTAGATTAGTGATCACATCATCATGATTATCTGGGTCGTGAAGATCTTTTTTGTACAGTTATTCCGTGTATTCTTGCCACCTCTTCTTAATATCTTCTGCTTCTGTTAGGTCCATACCATTTCTGTCTTTATCAAGCCCATCTTTTCATGAAATGTTCCCTTGGTATCTCTAATTTTCTTGAAGAGATCTCTAGTCTTTCCCATTCTGTTGTTTTCCTCTGTTTCTTTGCATTGATTGCTGAAGAAGGCTTTCTTATCTCTTCTTGCTATTCTTTGGAACTCTGCATTCAGATGCTTATATCTTTCCTTTTGTCCTTTGCTTTTCACCTCTCTTCTTTCCACAGCTATTTGTAAGGCCTCCCCAGACAGCCATTTTGCTTTTTTGCATTTCTTTTCCATGGGGATGGTCTTGATCCCTGTCTCCTGTACAATGTCATGCACCTGACTCCATAGTTCATTAGGCACTCTATTTATCAGATCTAGTCCCTTAAATCTATTTTTCACTTCCACTGTATAATCATAAGGGATTTGATTTAGGTCATACCTGAGTGGTCTAGTGGTTTTCCCTACTTTCTTCATTTTAAGTCTGAATTTGGCAATAAGGAGTTCATGATCTGAGCCACAATCAACTCCTGGTCTTGTTTTTGCTGACTATATAGAACTTCTCCATCTTTGGCTGCATACAATATAATCAATCTGATTTTGGTGTTGACCATCTGGTGATGTCCATGTGTAGAGTCTTCTCTTGTGTTGTTGGAAGAGGGTGTTTGCTATGACCAGTGCATTTTCTTGGCAAAACTCTATTCTTTGCCCTGCTTCATTCTGCATTCCGAGGCCAAGATTTGGCTGTTACTCCAGGTGTTTCTTGACTTCCTACGTTTGCATTCTAGTCCCCTATAATGAAAAGGACATCTTTTTTGGGTGTTAGTTCTAAAAGGTCTTGTAGGTCTTCATAGAACTGTTCAACTTCAGTTTCTTCAGCATTACTGGTTGGGGCATAGACTTGGATAACTGTGATATTGAAAATTGAGTTAGTCCTCTGTTATGAATTTCCTGGACAAAAATCACAGAACAAAGGTTTATTGAGGTATCATGTGGAAACGAAGTTAACTTTTCTGAAGAGGTTCATAAATCTTATTGTATATAAGAGTACCTCCCCCTCACTTTTTTTTTCCATCCAGAGGCTTCCTTTCTGGCTCAACTGGTAAAGAATCTGCCTGCAATGTGAGGGATCCGGGTTTGATCTCTAAATGGAGAAGATCTCCTGGAGAAAGGAATGGTAACCCACTCCAGTATTCCTGCTCGGAGAATCCCATCAACAGAGAAGCCTGGTGGGCTACAGTCCATGGGGTTTCAAAGAGTTGGACATGACTGAACAACTAACACACACACACACACACACACACACACACACACATGCATTGCAAAATGGTTGTCACAATCCTTACCTCAAATGGTTATATGTGTGAGTATGTGTGTGCGTGGTGAGAAGGTTAAAAATTTACTCTCAACAAATATCAGGTATACGATATAGTATTATTAATTATAGTCACCATGCTGTATATTTGATCCTCATAACTAACTTGTCTTATAACTGAAAATGTGAACCCTTTGATCAACATTCCTAGCTTTCCCCCACCTCCAGCCTCTGGCAACTACCATTCAAATCTGTTTCTATGAGTTTCACAGTGTTTTTCTTGAAAGTAAAATATGCATTATTTTCTTTGGCAAAAAATATTTTTGAATGTAGGTAACTTGTAGTTGACTGTATTTATCTTTCTTAAGATATATTATTGTGATACCTCTTCTGATGTATAAGCAAAGAAGTTGTCTTTCTTATTGTAGAAAGGAAAACATGATTTTCAAGTATTTTTTACATCAGATCCTTCTTTGCTGAGAGCTTTTAGTTTACAATCAGCTCTCCAAACAATCTACTTTCATCTTCTATTGTGAATACAGAGTTACGATTCTACAAGGGTCTACTTGTATAGATTTAAATGAAAAATTAAGTGTTCCTTGACATTTCAGTCTAATCAAGTGCTATCTTTGTCTTCCCTTTGGGAAGACAATCAGATTACTTTCACTTCAAGGTGGTAGACTTGCTCACACAACTTAAATGAATGCTTTATTCACTTTGTGTGGGACAAAAGGATTGACTAAAATAATACAGGATACCTAAGGTAATTTTGAATTCAAATTAAATATCATTAATTCTAAAGGAGATCAGTCTTGGGTGTTCTTTGGAAGGAATGATGCTAAAGCTGAAACTCCAGTACTTTGGCCACCTCATGCAAAGAGTTGACTCATTGGAAAAGACTCTGATGCTGGGAGGGATTGGGGGCAGGAGGAGAAGGGGATGACAGAGGATAAGATGGGTGGATGGCATCACCGACTCGATGGATGTGAGTCTGAGTGAACTCCGGGAGTTGGTGATGGACAGGAAGGCCTGGCGCACTGCAATTCATGGGGTTTCAGAGCCGGACACGACTGAGTGACTGAACTGAACTGAATTCTTACATATTTAGAGTTTAGTTTTATTATGTATAGTAAAACATGCAACTCTGTGTAATAGTTGATTTATTATATAGCTTATCTTAATTTTTTTTTCTTTTAAGCATCTTAATTTCAAATGCTCGTTACTTCTTGAATAAATTAAGTAATAACAAGCTCCAGTATCAAATATCCTCCTTGACTAATAAACCAATTGTTTGGACTTTATAGATCATGAAATTAGTCACTTTAATAATCTGTCCAAAGTAAACTTTTCCTACATTTGATTTCAGTTGAGTTCAGTTCAGTCGCTCCGTCGTATCTGACTCTTTGTACCCCATGAATTGCAGCACGCCAGGCCTCCCTGTCCATCACCAACTCCCAGAGTTTATTCAAATTCATGTCCATTGAGTCGGTGATGCAATCCAGCCATCTCATCTTCTGTTGTCCCCATCTCCTCCTGCCCCCAATCCCTCCCAGCATCAGGGTATTTTCCAATGAGTCAACTCACATGAGGTGTCCAAAGTTAGGATTACTCATTAACTGAGAATTCTTGATCTCAAATTATTAGCAAATGAAGATGTATTGCACAGAACTACATAATAAAGGAAGAAGCGTACAGTTTTCATGTAATTCAAATGGAGATATCAAATGCACATTGTCTGACTATTACCTGCCTGGTTTCATAAGGTCACATACATATTCTTTAACATAATTGACCAAATTTAAAATGTGTTTTTCATGTCAATTCAATCTATTTGCCTTTCACTTTTCTATGCATTTTACTGTGAGTCCTCTAGAGGACAAAGACTATGTTTAAAATTTTCTGATGAACCCCACATACCACCATTGGCAAGAAAGAACTCACTGAATGCAGTTTTGATACTGAGAAAGATAGTGTGTTAGGTATGCACGTGTGCTAATTCACTTCAGTCGTGCCTGATTCTTTGTGACACTATGGACTGTGGCTCTCCAGGCTCCTCTGTCCATGGGATTCACCAGGCAAGCAGCTGGAGTGGATTATCCTGCTCTTCTCCTGGGGTTCTTCCTGACCCAGGGATCAAACTCAAATCTATTAAGTCTCCTGCATTGGAGGATGGGTTCTTTACTTTTAGTACCACCAGGGAAGCCCAGTATTAGGCATAACACCAATCAAATACTAATCCCATTATTATGCTCTACTTAAACAAACATTTCCCTAATTAGATCTTTCACTCAACACCTCCATTTGTGTCATACCATGTAAAAAATAATGTTGATTTGTACTGACTCTTCAAATATGATCAGAGATGAGAACTTTATCATAATGTATAAAGGGAAGAAAGGTACTCTGTTTCTCATATATGAAAGCCCATGATTTATATTTCATTGACTTTAAAAAAAAAATTTCAAGCAATCTTAATTTTCCTCTGACCTATGATGAGAAAGGCAACATCACTAGACTGACAATTTCTTTTAATTCATCTCATTTTGCTTCTATGAAACATTGTGTAAATGTGACAGTGATTAGGAAGAAATGTGCACTTCAGATTCTTTGTCATGTAAATTAATTAATTGAAATAATGTTTCCCTTCTTCAGTATGTAAAACATTATTCATAATATGCCAATAAACAAAACCAAGCTAAACAAAAAACTTGATACTAGGCAGAAAAGCAACATCTCTGTTCTATTTTGTTTATATCATAAATATATTTGGACAATGACAAGAATAATAGAAAATAAGATTGTTTTGAATGATGAAGCTTTTCAAATGGAAAATGTGATACATCTGAGTGACAATAGTCATTGACAATAGTCAATTTCTTTGGAACCACAGAAATTTTGAATATAATCAAGAAATTTAGAAAAATTCTATATACATGATTGAAAAATAATTGTTATTTTTTCCCTTTTATTATTGTACTTGTACCACATAGAAATTCTGTTTAGCCAGAAAATTGACTGCTAAACAGTCTGAAGTGGTATACATTGGACTTTTGACTCAGTAATTAAGTTGAGCTAAAAATTCCTAGAATAAGACCAATATTTGAGTATGTGATTTTTCAGTTTTAAGATTTTTCTAATATTCAAATGCTGTCTTGGGGGATTTCATTATTTTGCAAGATGCCTATTTTCAATATTATTTCCACTAATCTTTTTACATGACTGAGATCCAGCTTGAAATTTTGATCTTGGACAATATATATAATAACAAGACGTACCTGACTTTAACAGTATAAAATTTGGACAAGGCATTATATTAACTCACCTAAATCATGAAGTGAATAATAAATTGTGTAATATAGAATAACCATTGTTTTAATATTATTTAATTGTTTCAGTGTTTTCTTATCTTGACAGTAGACTTTCATGATGCTTTTTAG